>NC_090266.1:815439943-815748693 GCF_040414725.1 Anabrus simplex | reverse complement strand
TGAAATGCGCAAAATAGTAAAAAAAACATTGAAATCATCGCGGCGGCGTCTACAAGATCAAAACACCAACAAAATGTGACTCAAAAACCAACGATCTAAACACATGATGAAAATAATAATAAAACGACATTACACTCAATAGATCAAATATCATAGCTGCCTAACTGTCAAAGTGACATACTACAGAAATAAACCAAAAACACGCAAACAAACATCTACCTAAACAAAGTGCACAAATAATCCTAGCTGAAAGTGCAACATTATTATTATTATTATTATTATTATTATTATTATTATTATTATTATTATTATTATTATTATAAATATTTATAGTTACAAATCAACCGTGAATTATTTACAATCCTACCTACTACTCTAAACTACATTGATCATCGATTAGCCACGGTCCTACATATTTATTTACATTATTTATTGATGCTCATACCTGTGTGATGGAGGCATGGTTGGCTCACCCTCCAGCCTCGGTCATGGTGAAATTAGAATTCCATCTTCAAGCTGATGTGGTATTCCAGATTTTTACACACGCAAATTTGACACATATTTGCCATGCCGTGACACACGTTTATATTAGCATAAAACACTCGCATTTCTCTCACTCCAGTGAAAGATAGATGCTACCACTGCAGACTCCTGTTGTGTTGGACGGTCGTCTCGCTATCTACCTGGAAATCACCTGCTGGTCTGCTCGCCGGTCTCTCAGCTTTGTTTACACTGCAGCTTACAGAACATTAACCCCACCGGGACATAACTGTTTCCTCAAGGTTTGCTACTGCGGCCTTCATTGAAGAAAGTCAATCTCCTCCCTGTCTGTCTTTACTAGTTTCTGGCCGTAAATATCTCGCTTGTTAAAACAGTTTATTGAATGGTAGAAACAAGCTAAAATACAGTTTATGTTGTGGAGAATATTTATGCTGTTAACACATGTGAAACTACCCGTTGGTTAGAGATGTTTTTATGTAAATATGCTGAAAACATGGACTTGTTCCTCTCGACTCGTAATGTGAGTTTAATTAAGTTGAAAGTGTAGCCCTTGCCTGTTCTCTCTGCATTTACAGTAAAAGTTTGTTAAAGTGTTCATTTTCTGAAATGCTATTCTCCCAAGTAAATAATACAAGGCTCTCTAAAAATGCCTACAAGTGTCTAATCGCTTTCTTACCAGCCAAAAGTAAAGCTGACTAAATGAAATAGCTGACACACTCTGTCACTCTGTCAAACGTAGATACATTGAGAATATTGAAGTAACACTAAGACACACAGAATCACTGCCAAGACTCAACAAAATAACTGAGAATTCTGAAGACACATCGAGAGTACTCAAACAACTGAGAATTCAAGAAACACACTGAGAATATTCAAGACAACAACTGAGAGTTCAACCCTCTGGTCGCTGGGTTTTGTAAAGAGTCCTCCCACCACCTGGAAAATAGTTCCGTGGAAGGGATGTGGCGTAATAATCTAGTCCTCGGGAGCGCTTTATCGTACATCCGTAGGTTATAGTTTTCAAAATTTATATGCAGAACTTCCTAAATTCTGTCTGACTCACATGTGATATTGCGCCGCGGGAAATGATCACAGGATAATCCACACGACGGCGCGCGTCACTGGTGTTATTTTCTTCCGGTGGATGGCTCCATCCCGCCATGACAGCTTATTCTTCTAGGTCCTCTTACTCCTCCGTGTGAAGTTAAATTTTATTAATTAGGCACTAATTAACCACAGATTCGCACTGATAATTCACCAAATATTATAAAGAAATCAGGACACTGTTTCTCACCACCACAACGGGCTTCAGATCGCGAAATACTGACTGTAGATTTCCCGCTGTGACAGTTCATTCAAATTTAGAATTTTCTGATTGGCTGAGACTTTCGCGCTCTTCCAAACGTGGGTACTTCCACTTCCTCCCAAGGATTGGCGGTTATTGTCGTTGTCCCTTCTGTCCTAGCTAAGTAGGTCAGGCCTCAACGCGTGCTTTTCTCGTGAGAACCGAACAGCAAGTCGCCACTCCTACGCGGTGTCATAAAGTTTATTGGAAGGAACCCTTAGGTTGGTTTACAAGTTGGTCGTGCTTAGAGAAGAGTTTCATGGATACGTCTTGCCGTCTGACTGGCGCCAGAAAGTTCCTTTGTGACTGCTAGTTCCCAGCCTACTGTGGTATCTCATATGCGAAATATTCAACATTTAATTGTAAATTAATTAGGCAAATTCGCTTATGGATGCAATATATATATGTATCTACATATGGATAATGTTCAAATGTTTAATAATAATAGTTTTACGTTCCACTAACTACCTTTACGGTTTTCGGAGACGCTGAGGTGCCAGATTTTTTCCTCACATGAGTTCTTTAATGCACCTGCAATTCTACCGACATGAAGCTGACGTATTTGAGCACCTTCAAATACCACCAGACTGAATCAGGATCGAACCTGCCAACTTGGGCTCATAAGGCCAGCGTTCTACCGCCTGAGCTACTTATACCAGCCAAAATGTGTTTAGATATAATATAACAGAACCAGTCAACTGAGCGGAGTGGCCAGGCGTGTTAACGCGCTACGGCTACAGAGCTAAGACACCTGGGTTCGAACCCCACCGTCGGCTGACTTGAGAATTGTTTTCTGTGGTTTCCCATTTTCACGTCCAGCTAAATGCCGGGAACTTTCATATTCATAGGCCAGAGCCGATTCCTTTCACCTCCTAACAAATTTACATTCACCAACATTCATTTCATCTTCATTAGTTCCTCAACTGAGATTGGCGTTAGGTGGGGCATCCAGCCATGAAATGCATGCCATATAAATTCATCTCAGCTCATCCCCATATCACGAAACGGGACTGATGGGTATCCATGGAAAGGTCTGCATTACGGTTGGACGAACGAAGGTAGGCGTGTCGTTGGAAGTTCTCCGCTAGTGAACGTGACGCGACCGACCGCTTGGTGTTCGACAGTCTGAACGAACGCACCACTGATTCACATTCGCGATCACTACGACATTTGTTGCGACCATGGAGCGGGACTCCAAAGACAGGGTGGAAGCAAAATATGAAAGGAACCAATATGGACTACTAAATTAGGGAAGGGCAAAGAGCGAAGTGTGGAAATACTTCTTACCAGTAGCAACTGTGAATGGTCAACGTATAGGATATGTGCCACGAAAGCTTTTGCTTCCTTATTAACGTTTGCATCTGCTACCTCACATATGAAAGCACACCTGTGTAAAGTGCCGCCGAATATCGTGCGACAATCAAATAAAGTACCACATGATATAAAACAAAACATTACACAGGAAGTGCGTCAAAATGTGCGCAACGGATCTCCGTTCCCTTTACGGTTGTTTCGGGAATAGGTTCCTAGACCTATGTCAAAAACAAGTTAATGTTGGCTCAGACTATGGACGAATAAACGTTGCCAATATTCTTTCTACAACAATATATTTATTAAAAGAGCACTTTCCGATGACGACCCCCCACCCCTTGCCTAGTGGAGAAATAACAGCACAGAATATCCAAGCCTTACTCTGCTAGCGAAGAAAACATTGTCTAATCCAGCCTCCAATGCTGCAAGTGAAAGCGCACCAGTTGCCTTACCTCACAAGGGACGACAGGTCGAAACATACCTTGACATTTTCTTGACGCAATCGTTGTACTGTAAGAGGATAGCGTGTGGATAATCGACCTCCAGTTTTAACTGCAAGGTTAGGAAATCTTACCTGGAATCCTCGTACGCAAGCACGACGGGTAGCGCAGCTGGACATCCCTGAACCAGCTCGGAGTTGTGTGGCGGGACGTATATGCACGCAGTCTCTGGACCCTCTCTGAAGCTGTATTGCTTCACTCACTTGTCAGTCACTCATAAAAGTGTAGCAGAAATCACTGGTATAAATTCCATGATGATAACACAAGCTTTTTGTACACAGAGCACATTGTTGCACCGTTCTTCGCACGTTTGTTTCTTCTTTTCCGAACAATATTTAGCGGGCACTACGAACTCAGGAGGCGCTCTCTTGTGCAATTCATTGAAAACGGTAAATACTTTATCATACCCCGAAATCGTGGAGATGAAAACTGAAAATGTATGAAGAACTGCAATTTAAGGATTGTGTGTCTGTGTTGAACCTCAACTTAAACATCACTATGCAAAGTTATAATTTCTGTTAAGCGGCGGTAGAAAGCTTTGTCTAACGGAAGAACAATTTGTCCAACGGTTGAATTACGCCCGTGGTACCTGGAGGAATCTGAAACAATTCGATTGTTTTTTGCATATAGCCATGTCTTCATGACATGTGGTCCACTAATCGAAAACCAGGGCACAGTTGTCTTCGGAGTAAGGAAAAAGGGCGTTTCTAAAACATATTTTCAGTTCTTTTACACCACTTTTCCTGATTTTGTGACAGTAACAACGATGTTATTTGCTTTAAACATATTTTTGAAACCAGAGGACCGAAGGTTCCGGTCGGCTCCTACAGTACAATAAATAATTTAGGGAACGAAGGACCGATCATACTGATTGTTGGTATTACGGTGTATGAAGGTATGAGTGAACTACCCGATATGGCTATCGTGTACGTGATTTTCTCACCTACAAATGATAGAGTACTTTTCGATAGCATTTCGCGCTCGAACTCGCTTTGATCATTCTTGTAAAGAGAGGGCGGGGTGTAATAGAGAATCGTTATCGAGGCGTCTCTAGAAATTTTCTTCAGGCTTATTCTTTTGTTCTTCGTCCTGAATTTGCGAACGGAATATATATTTTGTAATTTTCCTACTCTCAATTCTGTGTTGTTTCTTGAAACGGCTCTTCCAGGCATGGGGGGTGGAGAAATGACTTTTTCGATTGATAGTTCACGTGCAATTTCCAAGGCCCACAGTCATAAATCTTCATCACATTTCGCCTACCCCTTCTTGCCTCCTGGAAACAGGAATAGAGCTGTTCATACATATTTTTATGTTCAGTCGGACTTACCGGCATAGCCGCATTTTCCAACTGCTTCTTCCACAAGTAAAGATATCGTTCTGACTTATATAAACCAAAATATATGTGGACGTGCGAAAGTGATAATCGCTTTTTACCACCTTCGTTAAGCCAAAATTTTACAGCCCTCTTCCCTCCATACTGAATTTTTGTGGCATACTCTTTACGTGATTAAGAACATAACTAGAACTGGTCGATTTGCATGGCAGCGGACTCTGAGCATCACTAGAAGTCGGAGAGTCATATTCTAGCTTGGAACTGGGACCCGGAGCTTCGCTTGCGATCGACAGAAGGTTTCGACAAACGGAATCACTTGAGTCGCTTTGTCTCTACTGTGGAGAAACCTCCTCAATACGTTGCACTCCTCTACGATTATTTTCCACCAAATCAATCAGATATTGTCCCATTTCTTTTTTCTGTGGAGCTAATTTTTCGTGAAAACGTAAATGCCTTTTTGTGGAACTAACTCATTATAAATTCCGCTATGTTAATACGATTTAAGCCGGCCCCGTGGTGTAGGGGTAGCGTGCCTGCCTCTTACCCGGAGGCCCCGGGTTCGATTCCCGGCCAGGTCAGGGACTTTTACCTAGACCTGAGGGCTGGTTCGAGATCCACTCCGCCTACGTGATTAGAATTGAGGAGCTATCTGACGGTGAGATGGCGGCCCCGGTCTAGAAAGCCAAGAATAACGGCCGAGAGGATTCGTCGTGCTGACCACACGACACCTCGTAATCTGCAGGCCTTCGGGCTGAGCAGCGGTCGCTTGGTAGGCCAAGGCCCTTCAAGGGCTGTAGTGCGATGGGGTTTGGTTTAATACGATTTAAAACGTCATCCTTCGAAGAACTCGTTTTCACTGTCTTGCTTTCTTTAAAACCACCATAGAAACCGTTACGTTATTGCTGGATACAGTGAAACACCCCACAGATCGCACGCGGCTCTGTATATCACTGGCCTTGGGTACGTCGGCCACCAGGGCTGCCCACTCCAGCCAACATATACAGTACGCGCGCTACATCCCATTGATCTATATGAGAGATTCACCACATGATTTCGGAGACTTATATTTAAAACTGGAGCCTGATTTTCCTCACGCTGTTCTTCGAGAGAACAACGATTGTGTCAACAAAATTTCATGGTAGGTTTCGACCTGTCTTACCTGATACCTCCCTTGCCAGACTACATGCCGCTAGCCAACTCACTCAAGGTCGACCGAAATACGTTTGCAGACCCCCAGTAGCCATACGCAGTAGAACTAGCAAGAGCAAATGCAAAAAGTATATTTCTCTATGTAAAATATAAATTCATGTCGTCGTTCCGAGGTGGTGCAGCCCTTTTTCAGGTACACTCCCAATGGAGGTGAGCTGGATGTACAATTTGAAGCACATAGTAGTTCTTTTGCCATTCTTAAATCTCTGACAGTATCGTAAATCGAAGCCGAGCCTCCGAGAACGTCAGTTATTAGCACAAACCCTTCCGCTACGGAGGCGGTCTATTTCTATACCGGGAGGTAGAGCTGCCCCATTTTTATCGAACATGCACAACCTGCTAGGAATAACATTTCCCTTAGTTCTATCTTACGCAAAGTCTTACAGCTATTTTATGTACAGTTAACACGATATAGGCTTCCCAGCACAATGCAAAATCCGTACAAGAGGCAGTAAGTGAGGCCCATCTCGACAATACTGTGCCCTTTTGTGCAGAGCGGAGTCCAATTCTCTACCCATTTTTACGAAATGTTAATGTACTACACAAACCATATCCACCCCTATAGCTATCGGTAGATAATTGCTCACCTAGTTTGTCTAAGAAGCTATTTTCTTTTGATATAAAAGAGCGGTCGCGGTATCATAGAGAACGTGCTAGGTTAGGACCAATTATAGACATGACTATTCACCGCCATTTTGTACAGTCTCATCAAGTCGAAATTGATAGAAACGCCTTTTTCACAACATTTTATGGTCCATGGTATGCAAATGCTCTACAACAGCTGTGATTGCTTACGTCATGCAATTACTAACGTTAGATCGTTCAATAAAGGCTTAAAACTAGCACAATAGGCTGTAACACATCAGTAATGTTTCGAAGCGAGAACCTTCGCTCATCTTGTGAATACAGAGTTATAATGTTTAAACTTACACAGTTCAAGCAGCTGCGTGGAATTACGCACGGTAAGTATACCTGGCTGGTTCAAACGCTTCTCTAGTTAAGACTTTTTAATTTTCATTTCTTACCCTGGTAAGCATCCTTTACAAAGACTTGACTTTTTTGAAGTCTCATATATCCCTATAAGGAAGTTACAGTAAATAAGGTATAGGCCAACATAAAAAAATATATCGCCACCTAAGCACAGACTAAGGACCGACGCATTATGACTACCACTCTCAACATTATGATGGACTCATTCAACCAAGTAATATGTACAGTATATACTCCACGCGTCCGCCTCTGTGGTGTAGTGGTTAGCGTGATTAGCTGCCACCCCCGGAGGCCCGGGTTCGATTCCCGGCTCTGCCACGAAATTTGAAAAGTGGTATGAGGGCTGGAACGGGGTCCACTCAGCCTCGGGAGGTCAACTGAGTAGAGGTGGGTTCGATTCCTACCTCAGCCATCCTGGAAGTGGTTTTCCGTGGTTTCCCACTTCTCCTCCAGGCGAATGCCGGGATGGTACCTAACGTAAGGCCACGGCCGCTTCCTTCCCTCTTCCTTGCCTATCCCTTCCAATCTTCCCATCCCTCCACAAGGCCCCTGTTCAGCATAGCAGGTGAGGCCGCCTGGGCGAGGTACTGGTCATTCTCCCCAGTTGTATCCCCGACCAAGAGTCTGAAGCTCCAGGACACTGCCCTTGAGGCGGTAGAGGTGGGATCCTTCGCTATGTCCGAGGGAAAAGCCGACCCTGGAGGGTAAACAGATGATGATGATGATGATATACTCCACGCGCAGGGAACGTTTGCAACTATCTGAGATTAAGGGAGGCATGATTCTTCAGTACACTGTGTTTTTTGCCGCAAGTTAAACCTGTCTGCACATTCGAGTTCAGAACGTGTAACATACAAGATCAGTTTCGAAGCGATAGCCGAGATCATTCCATAAGTACAGAGTTACGAGACCTACTTTCCGTCGCTAGATGGTATTAATCGCAGCCAACATGCGATCTCTAGTGATTCATAGTTCGAATCTAGTTTCGAGCTTTTCAGTTCTATTTTGATATTGTACTCGTAAAGACATTCGTAATTATGATTTAACTTCGTTAAGTATCTTTACAAAGAAGGCATACGTAAGAAAGGAAGAAAAACTTACGACTTTCATATGGCAGACGGCTACAACGAACGAAGCGCGTTGAGCGCACTGAAATTAATGTCAACATTATGGCACAACCATTCAACCAAATAACAGCGCGCGTTCGATTCGAAGAACGGCTGACAGCTGTCAGGCAGGTTCCACCACACATATTGCAGCGTACGAGAACGTATCTCCTCCGCCGTGTTCAGATTTTCTTCAAAGAAGAAGTTGGTTGTATGGAACACACGCTTCATTAATCGAATGGTCATATACAAGCCAATTGTACCTCAGTCGGTAATAGCTTATTTTACTACAAATGGC
Source organism: Anabrus simplex (assembly GCF_040414725.1). Classification (NCBI taxonomy): domain Eukaryota; kingdom Metazoa; phylum Arthropoda; class Insecta; order Orthoptera; family Tettigoniidae; genus Anabrus; species Anabrus simplex. The sequence continues at coordinate 815,740,100 of NC_090266.1, read as the reverse complement.
TCTTTTAAATGATACTTAAAAAACAAATAATGCAGAGTGCCTGCAATATGAGAATTGATAACGATTTAGATTTGTCTTCATCAACGCGACTCACATGAACATCAACAACGGAATGAAAATATTCGTCCTACATCGGACAAGAACCTCCGCCTAACGAGCACTTGTTTCTTCCTCCAGCTCAGCTATCACGAGTTATTACGGCGCACCGTTATATAATGCCTACTTCTGGTCATTCAGCCTGTCATACGACCCCTGTACTGAACCCTTGAACTTACCGTTCCATCGTTGGTCGGCTGCTTCAGTAGAGCAAGATCGTACTTCGATAGATAGTTGTTTTCCGAACAGTGGAAGATTCTTCTTAAAAGGACGAATTATTTCAAAAAATTTCTGCCTTTCAAAGAAACATTGAAGTCACTCAGATGGTTTGTAATATCGGCTAAAAAAGTCAGCAACCAAGCGTATGCTTTCATACATCGCCACAGCCGTAGCGATAGAGAATAGTGGGCGGGGGAGGGGCAGGCATGGGCAGACATGGGATTGCTTGAGGGATCCCTAGTCCTCAAACGCTGAGTTAAAATGGTCTATATTTTCATGCTGCAGCTTCCGAAGACACCAGAGCTCATTTTTGTAAACGACAGTCTCTTGTTTGAGTATATCAGCAATTTAAGAAGACAACAAATCCGGAGAGGGTTTGTGTCTCAATTGCTGTGGAGAGTCTGTATATGTAAATCGGCTTTCTCATTCCACGGGATTACAAGTTATTTAATGACCACATGGTCTTGTTTAACACCAACGGGGATATGTATAGTCCGCGCACCTTTTAGCGATATTTCTTTGTACGGGGAGGAGTAAGGAAGGAGCTCTACCGGTTACGGTAATACTGCCAACCGAATGGAAATGAAATCTGAATGGAATCGATAATATCATCGATCGATATGAATTTTCTAATCCGTTGTTATCCTAAGCCAACAACTGTTTCATAAACACATTATATAAAATTATATAACATTTCTCGATGCGAATCTTGTTCCCAGCATGAATTCTATAGTTTGGCTTTGCTGTGTAAACAACAGTACTAGTACGTAAAGTGTACGCCAGATGTCACACAGCGATGCATAAGCGATTCATAGTTTGTGTTTCAAAGGTTGCCGATACGAATCTCGAAGATACCCGAGGTCGACCTATTCAGCACTAGGGTGTCCATGGATCGCTAAAAGGTGCGCATACGGTACCAGTTAAGCCTTTTTCATATTAACAACATGACATATCGATATTCTCATGCATCTCTCGATGTTTCCCAACGAGCTAGAATATAATAACTTACAGTAGAGCTCTTAACCGATCAACTGAAACATCGTTTAATCGAAAGCGTTTGCAGTCGACAAATTGTGCCGTTCGCAATGGCGAGTAAGCGTAAACGTGTTGTTCTCTCCGATAAATTTCAAATAACATAGCAGGTGAAGAATGGTGCAAGTGGGTCAGGCTTAGCTCGGGAATGTGGAGTTGGAAATGCAACTATGTCGGACATCTAAAAGATCAGTGATTTAATTACAGAATTCGCGAGTGTACAAGACAGTGAAGGTGGAAGCTTGTCATCCAGGGAGGAAGATTTTCACCGCTTTGGGACGGCTATGAAATGGTTAGAATAAGAAGAATGTGATGCTTTCTTTAAAACGTATGGGAGATTTAGCGACAAAAAAAAGTCTCAACTCAGATGCAAGAGAAAATTTTGGACTTATTTTCCTAAACTATAGGTCTACTTTAATGTTTTACTTTATAAAAGATTGTAAGACGAGTGATACAAACTATATACATTTTTTTTGTTTATTATCAATTCTTTTCGTAAATGATTGGTTATCCGAAAAACTTTTATACGAACTCCCCCTCTCGTGTCCCCATTGTCTCGAATAATCAATGCTCGACTGTATTCTATAATATATTCTGGCTCGTTGGTGTTTGGACGTGTTGAAACGCTGGATCTTTCGAGACTTCCTGAGTCACTTAGTATTGGACATATCATTTATGAGAAAATCATGTTATTTTAGATGACCTCATGGTTCAATACTAGCGTTTTTGTTCCTTTCTTAAGTATAGAACATTGGATTTTATTCCCAGCTATTTCAAGGATGCAAATCCCTGGCTGAGATATGAAACGAAGTCAACTTTGTCTCATGAATAGAAATGGGGAACTGCCTAGCAAGTGGCCACACGGTTTGGGTGACGGAGCTATCAGCTTGCATTCGGGAGATATTAGGTTCGAACCCCACTGTCGGCAGCCCTGAAGATGGTTTTCCGTTGTTTCTCACGTTCACACCAGGCAAATACTGGCCCACGGTCTCTTCCTTCCCACTCCTAGCCCTTTCCTGTCGCATCGTCGGCATAAGACCTATCTGTATCGGTGCGACGTAAAGTAACTTGTAAATAAAAATTTAAAAATGAGAAGCTATTTGAAGTTTTGAAGTGAACGCAACAAACCTTGTCATTAATACCGAGCAGTGTGGAAGAGGGTGTCCTTACGCTGACACCGTGTCACTTCAATATCTGAAAGCCTAAGGTACTTTACGGCTTTATCGAACCATGATATTACTTTTTGGTTTAGTCCAGTCATCTGATTCTACTTTTCCCCCCGTCGTATATATTCCTTTAACTCAGTCACTCCCATTTTACTTCGGTTCAGCACAACCCTATGTGGAGTGACGTAGTCGTTCATTAAGTGTTTCTAATAATAATAATAATAATAATAATAATGTTATTTGCTTTACGTCCCACTAACTACTCTTTTACGGATTTCGGAGACGACGGGGTGCCGGAATTTAGTCCCGCAGGAGTTCTTTTACGTGCCAGTAAATATACCGACACGAGGCTAACGTATTTGAGCACCTTCAAATACCACCGGACTGAGCCAGGACTGAACCTGTCAAGTTGGGATTAAGTGTTGCTCTGGTGGTTAGTAGTGTGGTGTTCTATGTGTGAATGAAGAGATGTGTGTTACGGCAAGCATAAACATGGAGTCCCAGAGCTGGAGGAATAACCAGATGCGGGTAAGACATCTGGCTGGAACAGGAGTCTAATCAGGAACCTTCTGAATTGAACGCCACTGCATTGTCCATTCAGTCAAGAAACCGGACAGACCTGTCAGCGAGGACGGCAATTAATAGTACTAATCAGTTTACTGGGCAGGTTGACATGTGTGTGAAACCGCATCAACGTCCATACTTTGTGGTCTTAACTAGCAATATTAGAATGTTCTTACCTTCATGAATGAAATGCCGCCTGTGGTGTTAAGTAAACATGAAGCGATGGTTATCTGTTTTAGAGGCGGGATTAAATGGATGGGAACCAAATCAGGGTAATTGCTTTCGCAGAGTTTCTCTTGGTAATGAGCGTGGCGGTGTGGAGAGAAGAGAAGTAACATTCCTGTACACAAAGAACACCACTACATTCACTAGGATTTGAAACTCCCTCTTTACGGGCTCGTTTCTTTAATTCATTGGGAGAATAAATCGAACAAGAGGCAAGTCCAGCCGCACAGTGAGTATACATTGAAGTTCTCGCCGTAGTATTATTGTGGCCCCATTTCTCGGAAACGATCATTCAGCGTTTGAGTCTGTAAAGTATGCAAAATGTTATATTAAAATGTCATACCATTTGATTTATTGCTAATTAAGGCAGATTACTCGCAGAGGTGAACCGTCAAATTATAGTGATAATGACTATGATAATTATGATGCTATTTCAGAACAAAATACAGAATTAAAATAATATATATCTACCCCTTAGTCCCATTTCCTGATAAGGTTCGGGGATGAGGTGATATGAAATGTTATGGCATGTTTATTTTTACGGCTGGGTGCGTTTCCTGTCGTCAAACTTAGTTGAAGAGCTAATGAATGTGAAATGAATGATGGGGAATGAAATTGGGTGAGGAGGTGGAAAGAATCGACTGTGACCTACGAATAGGAATTGGCCCAGCAAGATAGGAAACGACAGAAAACCATTCTCAGGACAGCCGATGGTGGGATTCAAAGCCACTCGTCTCACGAATGCAGAGCTTGCCTCCATGGCCGTAGCGCGTTAACACACGCGTTCACTCCCCTCGATAGGCCTATGCCGCAACAGCCGAGGAGCCTTAGCCCACCAAGCGACCCCATCTCAGCTCGAAGGCCTGCAGATTAGGAGGTGCCGTGTGGTCGGCACGACGAAATCTCTGTTGGCTACTTAGGTCATGTAATCATATTAATAGACTAATGTTATTAGTTTTACGTCCGATTAACTACTTTCATCGCATTCAGAAACACGGAATTGCCAGATACTTTATTCTTCGGGAATTATTGTGCGTGCTGATGAATCTACCGACATGAGGCTCCCATATGTTAACACTTTGAAATAATATCGGACTGAACCTGGATCGAAGTCACCAGATTGTTTTCAGGAAGGCAGTATTCTACCTGCTGAGCCACTATCCATAATCTCGGCACCAAGTGGTATACGGTGGTTAGCTCCATCTCCGGCTCAGGAACTAACTTGTTACTTGCTTTTGGTGTAGGTTGAGTAAACCTCAAGCTCATCAAAAAACCTTGGTGCAACAGCCTCGAATGGCCATGACCTAAAAAGCGACCGCTGCTCAGCCCGAAGGCCTACAAGGTGTCGTGTGGTCAGCACGACGGATGCTCTCGGCCGTTATTCCTGGCTTTCTAGGCCGGAGTCGCTATCTCACCGTCAGATAGCTCCTCAATTGCAATCAAGTAGGCTGAGTGGACCTCAAACCAGCCCTCAGATGTAGGTAAAAATCCCCGACCTGCCCGGGAATCGAACCCGGGGTCTCCGGATAACAGGCAAGCACGTTACCCCTACACTGCGAGGCCGGCTCAAGCCTATCTGCCTCTCCAAAAGCAGAACTCTCATTTCTGTATGCTTTGACTGACCGGGAATACAACCCTATGTCCTTTCGGTTGAGACGAACATGCGTTTACAGGTTCTGCTAAGTAACGTTATACCACTAGCAAGGAATGTATAATTTCTCTGGAAATAATGTGGCTGAAAACCTCATGAAAGTCATATTTGTGAAAGCCACTGGAAATGACATAGACCCAGAATAAAACCACTCAAAATTTAATGTGTCTTAATGTAGGCAGGAAAGATAGTTAAACCTACATAGAGCTGGATGTTCACTGTTTAACTACATCTCTTAAACTGCTCTTCAAACAGAATATCACAGGTATGTTTTACCTTGCACACTACCTTATTTTCTACCTTCTCTTGTGTTTGTTTAAATCAGTCACGCTAAGGCCCTCTGGTGGGGCATTTCTTCAGGGCTCAATTAATGAAACGTGCTCACGCAATATTACAGTTTTACTAATGTTCACGCATGGAGATCTGCCTCAGGAAACGAAGTTTTCTTCGTTTGTAAAGACGTTCGTGCTACCTGAAGTTAGGAAGGAACACACACAGAACGTGACGTTTAATATCTCATGTTTTTGATGGCTTTAGGTAACAACCCAGCAGCTCAGAAAGTTTGAAAATGGAGTCAACTTTTGATGTCAGCGAGGGTGATAGACATTGTCCCCTCCTTTTAAAGCCTGTATTACACTAACATGTCACGGCAATTCTGCTGGCTTATGTGACGTCTAGCACCGGATTGGTCAACTAAGACGTCAGTATGTAGACCTAGTAGTTCCAGCATGGACGTTAGAGTTGATACCAACTGCTTATATTCACCGTCATCGTTCGAGAAATAATAAAATAAGAAATAATAATAATACAAGAAAATGAAGAAGAAAATTTGTAGGCCCAAAACTCGCCGACGGATAATACCGACTCAGAAGCAGACAAGAAAACAAACAACACACAAATATTCACAGTGACATTATAAAACTCAGGTGAAAATTCTATGGGCATATTAAAAGAATGCATCCAGACAGACTTACAAAAACAAATAGTCGAAGTCTATGAAAACAGGAGTGAAGCCAAAACAGCTACAATGAAATTGATTATTGAAATCAAAACTGATCTGAAACAGTCAGGAATCACATCAGCAGGTGTCCAAAACCGGTTAATCGTCGGATCCAAAATTCACAAAGGGCAAGCTGGCCAAGAGGAAACCAAAGAAGAAGACCGGAACAACCTGGTCTGATCTGAAGACAGAAAGGAAGCACGCACTAAAAGAATGAAAGAAATATGGGCACAAAGAAGGCAAATGCCCACCTCTAATTAATTTGCATAGTCCGAATGAGCTTATTCGGGTGGTTCACCCGCACCTTGCGAACTAGTTTTATGCATCCCGCCGCGTTTTCTACAATACTGAAATAAATCTCCCTAAATGGGGACAATATAACAGGATGTGTGATTAAGAACTAGAAAACGGCAGAAATTGTGAGTGTCACTAATCATTCATTATGAGTACCCCGAATGTACTCGAAGATATAGCACAGATTCAAAGAACATTGACGTTACAACAGGAGGTGCTCACAGAGACCAAGATCAGGTATTGTATAGGCTGGAGATTGCACTCTACAAGTCAAGCCACGCAATAGCACACTTCGCAGGGGCCCGTTCGGAGATCTGTGAACAGTGCTCGAGGGTTAGGAGGTTTCAACCCCACACAAGTGCTTTCATTTCCTTTTTTGCAGCCAGTTGCCTGGAATGTAGCAAGGTTGCATACTTAATAGTTTATTTGGCCCTGAAGAGGGGCGTTAGTATGGTGGCATATGGTATAAAACCTTTCGAAGTTATTTTCATGCAAACCAAAGATTTTAAAGGACTGACGAACTCAAATACGATGTTCATCAAGCAAAATGTGGCCGTGGAAACGTGCAAAGTGGATATCAGGAAGGCATCTCAATTTCGATTCACGAAGGGCATTTATAAGGTGCACGTGGAATACACAGATCAGTGACATAGCTGCAGAGGACGTGATAAGCCTGCAGAGAGGGAAGGAAAAGTGTCCTGCCCTACATGATATAATTTTGCCTACGAAGTATCCCAATGGTAGGATGATAACGAAGGCAAAATAGGATGACATTACAACTGTAATGAAGTTCGTAGTTCCTGTGTAACCAGAATTTTACAGTGACCCTCCATCAGATGTCTATGAAAGCCGTGGCCCTTATGTTGAAGATGTAGAGTAATGCACGGTCTAGTTTGTGATCTTATCTGTATTAGAGTGTTTAATTGGATTAGTGACATTTTTGTTTATTTTGCCGCTTTGTTCTAAAAAACGAATAATAATTTTTTGTTTTGTTTTGTTTTGTTTTGGGTTACACTATCCATTTTCCTTTTATAGACAGCACATGTGATTCACCTGCGAGAATGTGACGTAAGCCATGGAGGAAGGAGGCGTAACACCCGCGATCCTTATGAGCTTCGGTTCATCTAAACATTCGCAGGGAATTCGCCCTTTGGGTTAAAATATTTCTAAGATCCAAATTGGCGAAGGTCGGCTTCTGAACCGGACCCGGTAGCACTAGTGTTATTCATGAATTTCGTCTCTTCGAAGGGACCTGCAGCCCAGTGCTTTCAGTGCAATTCTAGAGGATATCTATCTGAATGCGAGCTGTGTCATAGTTTACTAATAGTAATAATGTTATTAATGGTATTGGTTTTGCGTTCCATTAACTACTTTTACGGTTTTCGGGGACGCCAAGGAGCCGGGATTTAGTCCCGAAGGAGATATTTTACGTGCCAGTAAATTACCGACACGAGCCTATCGTATTTGAGCACCTTCAAATATCACCGGACTGAGCCAAGATCGAACCTGACGAGTTGAGGTCTGCAGGCAAACCTCAACTGTCTGCGCCATGCGGATCGAGCTCAATGTTCGTTGAGAGTAAGGCTGTCATCTGCAGTTGCCAAACAATCGACCTCGACTTCTTTCCTCTTGCCTTTTCACAGCTTCACACCGTGGTCTATCGCGGCCAGCTCATTACGTCATCCTTTACGACTTTCTCTGCGCACACCAGTCTTGATGTATAAAGATTATTGAGATTTCACCCATAAATTTCACTTTGGAGTGAGTGGTGGTGTTTTCTTGATAAGTTTGATGGTCATAGTATCGATACCGAATTTATATAACGTATATAAGGAAAACATTACTTGGTAATATGAATAACTGGCATCATTTAAATCTTGGAAAGATTGATTTTCCTGTTTTCTTGCAAAAATGGGAAGTATAATGGAATTGTGCTATTTCCGTAGTTTCAGTTCTACTTCTCATATTCTTCATGTTATGTTTACACTTGCTGGGAGGCGTGCATAGCGTGGTAACTTAACTGATGTTTTTCCACCCAGACGTTCACGGTTCGAATCCCCGTACATCCGAGGATGCTACTTTCACCTGTCATGTCTGGAAACATTCGTCATTAAAAAAGCTGACCATAAAGAACGAGCTAAGGCGGCTTCAACGACCACAGAAATGCTACGAGTAAGCTGCGGAAAGTTATCTGGGGGTGAGGAAGTGAGAGGGAGGGCACTGATGGCGTGGTATACCCATCACCTGGTCGACCAGGCAACTGGTAGAACGTCCAGCCGAAACTGAAATTGAGCTTGGGTGTTCCATCGTGCTCACACACATACTTGAATATGTGGCGTGGCATTCTGTAAACCACTATAGAGCTATCTATATGAATTAGATCGAACTTGATTGAAATATTTATATTTGTATTGAACAATTGAACTTACCGTTCCATCGTTGATCGACTGCCTGGGCTGCTTCAGTAGAGCAATATCGTACTCTTGGATTTTGGGGACGTTGCGAAAAATGTGCTTACTAAAATATTTATTAAATGTAAATCACGATAATTTATTTATTAAATAGGCAAGAAAAATCAATTAACATTTTCACAACATGTCTTAATGCAGTCACAATGCATAACGTGAGTGGTTAAGTTTTATTGAAATAGTTTATTATTGTGTTGCAAAGAATGAAAATGTAGTGTGACATTTGTGGACAGCAAACAACAGAAAATAATGCTAAAAACCTGAAAATCGGGCAACATTGGTCCAAACGATAACTGAGAGTTAACCCACACGAACCGTGAAAAATCTGACCTTCAACAAGTAGAATTCCAGATTTAAATTTAATTAAGGTTATCCACTAGTCGACTATCCTTTCAGATAAGGGAACACCCGCCGAAGGGATCCCTAATCTAACCAAATCGACTATCAGTTGCTTTGGATAGCTTGCGAAGTATTACTTGAAAGCATGGTGTTCATTACAACTTAACAGCAATTGTCACAATCAGAAATAAAATTCCACCATGTATCGTCATCTCATGATACCATTAAGTTACAGAACAATCCCGATGCTGAATATGCATCACCACAAACAGATGTTCAAAAGGAACCAACAACACTTGATCAGATGGGATCTTACTTTACAGCGTTCTGAAGGAACAAAACTGTGAAATGCAGGAAAACATTAATTTATTATGCATTTAGAAGAAATGCCAAACACTGAAGTTAAAGAAAATTGATACATCACTTGAAAATGTTCTTACTAAAAAAACTTTAGGTTATGAAAGAGTTACGTAGTTAAATTCGTTAAAATACTAATCCACAATATAAAACAAACAAAAGGAAATCCTTCCAATCTTCTATAACTATGACTACAATTGCAAATCTGTCTGATTACACTTGTTCCATTAAACCAAACTTTAAGTGATCGGTAGATCAACGTCTCACATAAATAATGCGAATAACGAAAAATATATTAACAGCTGACGAATCGAAACCGCATTCGTGGTGTAAATCCTATACAAATGAACCAATTGTCAACACACGGCACTATCATAATTTCGGACACCCGAACAATAAATTTTAAACTAAAGACAAGCAAATAGAAAACGAAAGTTCATCAAACTTGAACACGCGGAGCTAAGCAGTAAGGATCAGTCTCCATTAGCCTGGTTTCCACGTGGGACAACCCCTACATTCATGCCGCTACTGATGCAAAACTATTATGGGAGCACCTTCTGGCTAGTAAGAATTAAGCCGAAACATGGCCTAAATAGCACCTGCTAATATTTTTCGCATTCGTATCCACTACTGCAAACATTAACATCGTTCAGGTCAATTCGCAAAAATGCCTAACTTTTGACTTAGCTATGTACAGAAGACGCCCTAATCCTGTCGTTGAGCCCACGTTACAGTGTCTACTCATCGTTAAGTTATATAATACACGCGTCATCCAAAATCTATCGTTCAGCCAACGTTATGGTATCTGCACATCATCCATACTGCGAGGCAAAATCGAAACTTTTAACACAATGTCCGGATATTTATATCCGATCCCCATTGAAACTCTAACCCATGAAATGAAATTCGCTACAAAAATAAACTCGACTCTCGTTTGATATAAAGTAATATCACTGAAACAATAATCACTGCCATCACGATATTCATGGTATAATTCGAGTGTGAGGCTCCAACTGACCTGCAATGTCACCACTCCAAACATGTATCATCGTGAACTGTCCAGTGAAGTAACTTCCCATCGATCTACGCAAGCTAAACTCTCATTTTAATAAAATTCATTTTTCACACCCGCAATGTTTCCAGTCAACTATATTTTCGCGTCGTAACAATACAGAATAGAATTCAATTTACGATAATCAATTATTACCTTGACCGTGTGTCAGACTGTATTTTGTTTTTGAGGTCGGCTATCTCAAAATGCACTTCACTGGTGTCAAATAGAAACGTCACTCAAACTTAATTGCCGTTACCTACGGTCATACATAAAATAGTAATCATGGGAGAACATCGACTTCTACTTAAAATATGCGTTACAACGCGCTCACTTGGATTTGACAACCCTTAAATTCATCAATCGTTCTGGGTTGCTACAGGACATCGCTCCTCTCATACAGCCCGTCTCAAATATTACACCTCAACATACACACCATGTCACAAAAATTCCTCTCCGTCGAAATATAGGGCCTCTTACTCTAGGCTTTCCGCTTATTCTACATTACTCATAAAATGCAGGTATAATCTGCCTTTAACATCTTCCTAATTATTCTCATAATACTTCATTTCCATTACAATCCATTTTTTCTTGCTTGAAACATTTTTAAATACAAGCGATCCCATGAACAAACAACTTTATAATGTTCTCATAATTAACTTCTCGAAATTTTTCTGGCCCCAGGAGAAAAATAGCGCATCGTCATTTTCTGTATCACAAATATACGGTTTCTAAGTTTCCCAAAAATTGACAAATTTATCATACTTCACTGGATTTCGATAAAAACCGCAAATCGTGATTACCTAACTCTTGAACGCATAATTACCATCATCTCAAATTTTAACCTGACGTGATTATTATTATTATTATTATTATTATTATTATTATTATTATTATTATTATTATTATTATTATTACTATTATTATTACTATTATTATTGGATACGTGGATATTTGACTTTATCACACTTATAACGGTTATTTTATCGTTATCATTATTGAAACTTTCACCGGCCTGGACATTATTTAAATTGATTTTCATTGCAATATTTAACTTCACCTTTAATTTTTTAAAGAAATTTAAACACATTTTAAAGTTTCGCGCACTGACATAAGTAACAGACAATTCGGCTCCACATTATAATAACGACAATACATAACTTTGTCGTCGTAACACTTTAATTTTACACAAGCCACATATACAACACGATGTTATGTTTCATTAATTTATTAATGTAAAGAGGCCAGCATTTACGTGTATAACTACAAAACTTCATATTTAAATTAGACAGACCTGTAATTGCGTCGTTTGCGTGGCGTTATATCGGCTTCATTTTACGCCAGCCACCTCGAGATTTACCCTCTCATATTTGCAGGGCACATTCTTTTCTTAAATACTACCTTATATTTCCACTGATTCTGCGCTCGGCTCGAAGCAACACACATTTTATATATATATATATAACACTTTACAATAAATTTTATTCTGTACACATACACAACAGTTAAATCGCCCCGCTTTGTGTCGAGGACTCAACTAATACAGTTTACGGAGACCTCCAATTCCTCCCTATCCAGGTGTCTCACAGGTGTGACTGACCGTGAGACAAAAGCTTATCTCCACCAGACTACCACAGTCCTCCCTTACCGATTACCAAAATAACATCGTCCGCAATAATTCACAAGAGCTATCTATGAATCTGCTGTCTCCCTACGCAGAAGTTCAGGAATCCTACAATTATTTGACTTATGATCTTCTTCCCGACCGTGACGGATATCTTGAATACAATGTTTCAATACCTCATTTCTCTCCGTTCACTATTTACCACAAGTCTATTTCGCACACTTAAAGCCTTCATCTTAATGTCGCCTGACGCAGATTCACCCTCTCGGACAATTGAGTGATGACTGACGCTCTTGGTCGAGGAGGGGGTGTTTATGCATTTTCTAGGGACGCTCTGCTTCGTGTTATCTACTGTTGTGCAATGATTCCATTTGATGACCACTGGACCGATTTCTTCGAGACTTACCCCAGAGATTCCACCTATTTTTCCAGTCATGATGGTGTTATTTGCTAATTTTTCCTGTTTTAACGGGCGTAATTTATTAATTTCGTACACGAGGCTTCCGGCGCATTTTGACTGTATGTCCTTGACACGTGTGTTCCTCTCGGCCAAGATAGGTGCTGCTTTCTCTCCAGGCCTAATTAAATACATTTCCACCGTGTGGACTTAAGCTTCATCAAATATATCCCAAAATTTTTAATTACTTTCTTCTTTGTTAATGACAATGCTGAGATCCCTCGCAATGAGGGTTATTATCCAGAATTTCAGTATTAATTACCCAAGGTCTTCCGAAATGTTCCGACCTCGTTCGATGTTTGGTGGGCCGCTTCCCGCTGTGAGTTGTCACGCCACGGAACGCGAAATGAGCTTGCAATAAAAATATGGATGCACTCCATCTTGTAGTTGAAATTTCAGCAAGGTAGAATTATAGGTTTAGCATTAAATAGTCCTTTAAATATTCGGTTGCAATACATTTTTTGCTTCACCAGAAATAAAATTCATGTACGAGAACACTAGTGTTGCATTGTTCAGGCTTTTGGCAGCATTATGACCCCCTACCTAATAGCCGGTATGTCCACATTTGGCACGGATAACAGCGGCAACGTGTCTTGGCATGGAAGCAATGTGGCCTTGGTAAGTCGCTGGAGGGAGTTGGCACCATATCTGCACACACAAGTCACCTAATTTCCGTAAATTCCGGGGAGGGCGGCGATGAACTCTGACGCCACGTTCAATCACATCCCAGATGTGTTCGATCTGGTTAAGATCTGGCGAGTTGGGGGCCAGCATATCAACTGCAACTCGTCACTGTGTTCATCGAACAACTTCATTACACTCCTGGCCTTGTGACATGGTGCATTATCTTGTTGTAAAATCCCTCTGCCGTTGGGAAACATGATCGTCGTGAAGAGGTGTACGTTCTGGGCAACCTGTGTACGATACCGCTCGGCCGTCGTGGTGCCTTTCACGTGCTCCACTGGGCCCATGCATGCCCAAGTGAATGCTCCCAGAGCTTAATTGAGAGGCCGCCAGCTTGTCTCCGTCCCGCAGTACAGGTGTCGAGGAGCTGTTCCCGTGGAAGACGACGGATTCGCACCCTCCCATCGGCATGATGAAGAAGGTACCGGGATTCATGAGACCATGCAACGCTCTGCCACTGCGCCAACGTCCAGTGACGACGGTCGCGTGCATATTTCAGTCGTAGTTGCCGATGTCGCGGTGTTAACACCGGCGCATGCATGGGTCGTCAGCTGCGGAGGTTCATCCTTAGGAGTGTTCGGTGCACTGTGTGTTCAGACGCACTTGTACTCTGCCTAGCATTAAAGTCTGATGTTAGTTCCACCACAGTTCGCCACTTGTCCTGTTTTACCAGTCTCTTTAGCCTACGACGTCGACATGTGTAATGAAGGGTGAGCGCCCAACCCCTCGATGTTTGGATGTGGTTTCACCTTGGTTTCGCCGCTTGTTGAGAACACTCACCATAGCACTCCTCAAACACCCGACAAATTGTGCAGTTTCCGAAATGCCCGTGCCGAGCCTCCGGGCCATCACAATCTGCCTTCGGTCGAACACACACGTCTTTCTACACATGGACAGCTCCCTCACTAAACCTACATGCACCCTGCGTGTGTCTGCTTCCTCGTCAGGTGAAGCTGATATTACCTAGACGGGTTTATATCGATGAGGGTACTTAGGTTGTCGTAATGTTCTGGGTGATCAGTGTATTTCATCAGGAGCCTTAAAAAGAATATTTTATTATGTCTTAAAAACAGCGTTGCGATTATTACAACTCTGACAACGAACGAGTTGGCTGCGCAGTTTAAATCATGTAACTGTTAACTTGCATTCGGGAGATGGTGGGTTCGAGCCCCACTGTCAGCAGCCCTGATTATGGTTTTCCGTAATTTCATATTTTACCATTTTCACACCAGCTGTACTTCATTTATGGCCACGGACGCTTTCTTCCCAGTCATAACCCTGTCCTATCCAATCATCGCTGTAAGACCAGTCTGAGTCGGTGAGACGTAAGACCAATAGTAAAGAAGAAAATTAAGCAAGTCTGCCAACAGAAACATGGAAGGCCTAATGAAAAAGGGGCGGGCCTCACTTTTATATTCTTCAATATGTTTTCTAGTAATCCACAACTAGATATATTTATCATATTATTTTATCTAATTTAATAAATAAATAAATAAATAAATCATAAAACCGCCTTTGTGGTGTAGTGGTTGGTGTGAAGCTCGGGTTCGATTCCCGGCTCTGCCACGAAAATTGGAAAGTTGTACGAGGGATGGAATTGGGTCCACTTAGCCTCGGAAGGTCACCTGAGGAGAGGTGGGGTTCGATTCCCACCTCAGCCATCATCGAAGTGGTTTTCCGTGTTTTCCAACTTTTCCTTCAGGCAAATGTCAGGATTGTACCTTGCTTTAAGCCAGGTCACTTCCTTCCCTCTTACTTGTCTATCCCTTTCGATCTTCCCACCCCACACAAGGCCCCTATTCAGCAATGCAGGGGAGGCCTCCTGGGCGAGGTACTGGCCTTTCTCCCCAGTTGTTAACCCCCGATCCAAAGTCTCACGATAGAGCTCGATAGCTGCAGTCGCTTAAGTGTGGCTAGTATCCAGTATTCGGGAGATCGTGGGTTCGAACCCCACTGTCGGCAGCCCTGAAGATGGTTTTCCGTGGTTTCCCATTTTCACGCCAGGCAAATGCTGGGGCTGTACCGTAATGAAGGCCACTGCCGCTTCCTTCCCAGTCCTAGCCCTTTCCTGTCCCATCGTCGCCATAGACATATCTGTGTCGGTGCGACGTAAAACCGATAGCAAAACAAAAAGTCTCACGCTCCAGGACACTGCCCATGAGGTGGTATAGGTGGGATCCCTCGCTGAGTCCGAGGGAAAAATCAACCCTGGAGGGTAAATGGATCCACGTTTTGGATATTGTAGTAAAGTTTTCTATCGGCAGTGCTGAAAAACTATTAGTCATGGATAATGATACGGATCGTTGTGGGAAAAGTAACTTTTTACCCAAAGGAATACATATTAGCTATCCTTAATGAAGGCGAGTCCGAAGTCGTGCAAGGAACCTTGTAGGGATGTACTACTAACAAGCTTGTAATATCAAATAAAATGAATATCCTTTTAGTATTTTTGAGACAAATTTATTAGTTTCTATTATTTCAAGATTAATATTTTACTTTAATTGCTCCTATAAACAACGGGTAAACGCCTGTGTTCGTAGTTTCCGCTGATAGTTAGTTTTAACATTATTCTTTATAATGGGTGGTGCAAATAAACATATACCTTACAACGAGTGGACTTGAACTGGGTAATGGATTTACAACGTTTTGAAAGAAAGTCATATTTAAATATGACACAAATCATATTGTGATTAACTCATTGTAGGAACTCAACTTGCAATGATTGCTGTATTACAAACAAAGATAAAGGAGTGATTTTCATGATGTTCTTCATTTTGTGTTTTGTTTGAAACAATGTTTAGTTTCTCTTGAAAAACTTAAAACATGCAGGCACTTACTACGTTTTGGCATGATGCTCTTAATATATATAATGTTTTTCCAATAAAAGGTTGACTTTCGGTCTAGTTCGACCGTTCAACCATCCTCTACATTTTGTTCTTAATGAGCATGTTTATATGATATTTACTACTATATGCAGTATTTTAGTAATTGTGAATTAACATGATGAAATGAACACAATTGTGTCCTAATGTTAAGGAACAGCTCTCAAGAAGCTCACCGCTCAAGGATCAAACCGATTTGATTCTTGAGGGAGAAGCCGAGTGAAAAGAGATGAGTGAAGTGCCGGCGTGTAAAGAGGCAGGATTGCTGACTGCTGAGTGAGGAGTAATCCACCCGTACACTTAATCAGCTTCTATCTTGGTGTTAATAATTTTCTTTTTTTTTCTGCTAGTTGCTTTACGTCGCACCGACACAGATAGGCCTTATGGCGACGATGGGACAGGGAAGGGCTAGGAGTGGGAAGAAACCGGCCGTGGCCTTAATTAAGGTACAGCCCCAGCATCTGCCTGATGTGAAAATGGGAAACCACGGAAAACCATCTTCAGAGCTGCCGACAGTGGCCTACAAACAACAGAGTCCCAAGTGGCAGAGAAAAAGGGCAAACGAGCTTGTTAAAAGAAGGTGCGACAAGCGTTGAGATTTTTCTTACCAAGGTTCATCAACTTTAATAAAAATTTCAAGAAATTGTAAACTGCAAAGCGAAAGGAGCATGCGCATGGGAAGTGGCTAAACCAATATTATTATTTTATGTTTGTACACTTTTAAGTAATAAGAGTGAAACAGTTTTATTTTTTCTGTTGAATTTCATGGTTCTGCCAAATATTCCTTTAATGAGATAATAAGCTACAATTGTCAGACTAATTAAAGAAAAGGGCGGTAGAAATATGTTGAATTTATCTCTACATTGGTAACAATTAATGAGATGTTTATAACTCATCATAAAATAGAATTTTCTTTTGGAAATGAAATCAGCTTAAGGGAATTAAGAACAACTCGCGCTGTTTCAGCATACTCTCAAGAGTTATGCCACTGCAGTAAATCCAACATCAGCTACTATAATGTAATAGATTCCATTTTTGGTAACTTCTGAAAATATTGAAGGCCATAAATTCCCGTGGCGCATGTAACCGTGGAGTAACGGGCAAAGATTTCAACGTGTGCGTTGCGTGGGAGCCATACATTCCCATTGCCCTCAAGTTAGCCTAATGGCTAACTGCACCAACAGCGATGGTGAAAGAAACTCCTGAAGCCTAGTCGTAAAACAACTTACACTGTATTGCAGACTTTAGAAGGGAGCATCCATATCGAGAAAATGTGTCTTCTTTGTGTAATTTCTGTTTATTTACCCTCATATTCCGGCAAATCTATATAATACACGTCAACTTAAAAGAAGTTACAAAGCTACACTTCATTGTTAACTGAATTGCACTGTTATTAGCGATAAAATAAATATAAAATAAGAAACGCTCAACATCAGAAATTTTGAATATTTTACGACCGTATTGTACTTAAAATAGACTTCCAAATTATTAGGTTATGTGGAGTACATTTCAAAGAGATGTTAAGTACAGAACGAAAATGGCCAATTGGACGCCAGAGGGAACTGAACCCAAAACTTTCGGATTTCTCGTCCGATGCTTTAACATTGAACTACGGTGGCCTAAATAATTTTTCTGTACAGGGATCTGAGTGACAGGTATTTCGAGGTGGTTTTTTGTTTGCATTCTGGTGGTAGTGGATTCGAATGCTATCGTCGGCAGCTCTGATGATGTATTTCCATAGTTTCCCATTCTCACACCGGGCGAATGCTGGTAGCTGTACCTTAATTAAGGCCATTGCCTCTACCTTTCCAATTGAAGCCCTTTCCTATCCCATACTTCGCCGAAAACCTTCGATGTGTTAGTACGACGTTAAACAAATAGCAAAAGGAAAAATCGGTTTATCAGTGTAGTGAGTCGACCTCTGGTTATCATGATCACAGGTTAAAATCTGGGAGAGTTAGTTGGATTTTTGATGTGTGGAATCACGTCCATTGGGAACCATACGTTGTACGATTCGTTAAAGATATTTAGTCGGTGTTCTCCTAACAAAATTAATTACAAACTCAGTGATAGGTCACCAAGTACTGCCATTAGACAGAGTAAAGCGGAACGTCGAAATTGGTAGTCTAATTGTCGTCAAACAAAATATATGTATACTGGGGCTGAGGTCATACAATTATTGTAATTGTTTTACTTCATTGGAACTTCATTCTTGAGAGGTGGTGGGAATGACGATGAAAAGTTGGAGAAATGAATATATTTGAAAACTAGACTAACACAAGCTGTTAGTGAAATTGCCATCAAATACAATACCTTTATACTGAAGCTGAGGTCATAAAATTGTTGTGATTTTTTAGAACTTCCTTGTAACATCACCCTTGAGACTTAGTGAAAATTACGATGATAATTTGGAAAAATGACTATATTTAAAACTAGACTAACTATGAACTATTAAAAAACGATACAGAGTGGCAGGAGTGTCGAGGAAAATCTGTTGCACTCATGTCCCAGTCCATGCACCCAGCTGATACACAATTAATTTGTCAATTAGTGAATCCAAGTATGTCAATTCTGTGAACTTTTAAGGACAGAGAAAAAACCAAGTATCTCCATGGTTATTTGAAATGTTAAGACGAATTTCGTATAGTTGAAAGGTCACTTGATTTCACGTATATGAAACAATTAATGTATTGTATAGCATTTCGCTGTTAAAAGTATCTAATATATATTAGGTTTCAGAAAACTATTTTAAGGGTATTTTTTAAAATCAAATTTTCGATTTAGTTTGCATTAAACACGGCAAACGGGAGAGTACTACCATGTCAGAAGTCATAATACGTTGTCTGATGACGTGAAATAAATATGGGTACTGTATGGCCAAGAGGGTAGCAAAAACAGTAAATCCATCTCCGTACAGGAGATGTAGACACTGGGAGGATCGGAAGATAAAGGCTTCCTCTGAACTTAACTTCGGTACTAAGAGAAATAGTGTGCTTAGCTCTATGCCCAGCCAGTTTTGCTCCCAGGAATTAACCCGGTACTCATTTGAGTGTAGGCTGAGTGAACCTCAGGGCCATGTGCTGCTCCAGAAATGGAAATCTCGTGTCTTGCATTTTTAGACTTCCTGACTGGAATCGAACCCACGACCTTCCGCGTGTGTCTAACACGGCCTAGATAGCACCCCATTATGAAATGAAAACCGGCCTATTGATATCGTGATCACAGCCAACTTTCCATGGAATATGGACCATAAAGACACTATTTTTAATTTCAGTCCTACGAGATTCGTCGAGATTCTAACTGTGACAGATTTTATGTGAAGCTAGTGACTGTGCTGCTCGGCTGCCAGGCCCATATAAAATGATTTTTCTTCAGATGGTACATGTTAAACTTTTTTCTTGACATCCTGTAATTTTTTTCTTCAAATAGGCAATCTGGTAGATGGATTAGCAACTGGGATATTATCCACCAAACCTGGAGTGATTGCCTCATGTTTCTTTTCTTGGATAAGATGTATACTGACTTTTGAAAAGATTATATCGTGCAGAAAACCATGGCACAATTCATTTCAAAGTCGAACGATCGGCTGTAGACCTAGGTATCAAGTTCTATGAAAAGCAAAAGGGTGCAAAGAACGTAACCTCGGGGCTAAGTGTCTGATAGTGTGGTTAGCTCTATGATCGGCTGCCCTTGTGCCGAAATTAACCTGGAACTCATTTATGTTATAGGCTGAGTGAACCTGAGGGCTATGTGCCTCTCCAGAAGTGGAATTCTCGTTTCGAAATTTTTCGACTTCCTGAGGATGAATCGAAACGACGTTCTTCCGAGGGAACCAAGCACATCTTTACAAGCTCGGATAGGTAAACCTTGTCTTAGTGAGCATTAAAGATCAAAATATCGTTTATATAAGGTTAAGTAAAAAGGAGACTGAACACTGTAGCCCATTTGTAATGCAACTGTGGCCCGTGGCGGGGAATGTGACCCTACGTTGGCAGTGGAAATTTTACCGCAGAGCTGAACAAAAGTGTCTGGGCTGTAAATATTGCATTTCTATGTTTCGACTTCTTGCGCTACCTATGGGACTTCTTAACAAACTAAGTTACGCAGCAGTTCGAATCTTCACCACTCGATGTCACGAAAACTTTGTACAGTTGGTAAGAAAATTAGTGAAGGCTGTAACTGCGTTTATCTCATAATACAGTTTTCTTAATAGCTACAGTCAATAATTTATGCCTTCTGAAGTATTGCGCCTAAAAGTATGGACTCCTTTTCAAAATTCTCAGTATTTTATGCCAATTTTAAAACCACAAACATCTCAAGAATGAAAAATCCGAGCTTAGGTCCCTTTTCGTGCATTAGTAACGCGTCGGTGGATGGAGAGTGGGTCTCGGCCCACAAGTAGCCATGGCTGGTCCGCGGTCCAACAGCTCTGCACTCCGACCGGTCAACCAAGCAGAGGAGTGGTGTCCACGGCACTACCGTGGCCCTAGGCCTCTGCATTCGGCAGAGGAGACAGGGCTGGACCTCAGGGCTGGGCCCAACCGTCGGCTGTCCTCAAAGTGGTTTTCCGTGGTTTTCCGTTCTCGTGCACTAGGGCGAATGCCCGGACAGTTCCTAGTATAGGCCACGGCCGCCAACCCCCTCACCTTCTCCGAGCATCTCCTTCACCGTAACAAATCTCCCGGACTGAGAGACGGCGTTGCCCTCTAAGAGGCCCGACTCCCCCTTTAGGGGAAGAATGAAAACAGTTTAGTAGTACTAGTAGTGGTATTGGTAACGTGTGGTGAACTGGCACAGAAATTATATCCTTTTTTTCATAGGTTCCTTTAACTTTATATGCTGAGTGGCTCAGACGGTTGAGACGTTTTCCTTCTGACTCCAGCTTGACGGGTTCGATCCTGGCTCAGTCTGGTGGTATTTGAAGATGCTCAAATACATCAGCCTCGTGTCGGTAGATTTACTGGCACATAAAAGAACTCTTGCGAGACAAAATTCTTTCACTTCGGCGTCTCCGAAAACCGTCGAAAGTAGTTCTCGGGACAAAAAAAGAAACACTAACATTATTATTAAAACTAAAGGTATTTATCGGCTAAGTCATCAAAACTACACTTTGTACACTTACTGACACATTGACTGAGTGGACTCTTGTATGCAAGGATCGACGTCAAACTTTATATGCTTCATCTTGTTTTATAGTCGTTCGTAAGAAAATAGTTCTTTCCTTACACTTTAATGTGAACATTTTGTTTCAGGAGGAATAGTAAATATGAGAGACAGGAGTATATACTACACTCATGTTCATAAAAAAAAGAAACATTGAAACACTAGAGATAGGAAGTTCATATTTACAGGACATGTTCATTTATGTTCCGCAGAAACTATTAGCATTTCAGTCACCTAAGTTCAGCATGTGTCATGTTGCCTAGTAGACACCGGGTCCTCCATGGGCACTGATTACTTGTTCCATGTGTGACGGTATCGACGCGTATAAGGCGCGAATGTCGTCCTGGAGTGTAGCCATCCATGCTGCATTCACCTGATTACACACTTCATCATTGGTGGTTGGCACTGGGTCACAGCGCCACACCCGTCGTTTCACCATATCCTACACATTTTCGATTGGCGACAAGTCCGGTGATCGGGCGGGCCAGGGCAACAGTCTGACATCCTGTGATAGCAAGAAGGTACGTGTTCGTGCAGCAATATGTGGTCGCGCATTGTCCTGCTGAAATATGGCGTCTGGGGTGTCGTGCAGAAAGGGTATGGCTACAAGGCGCAGGATGACATTCACATACGTCAAACTGGTCACAGTGCCCTGGACAGACACCAATGATTTGTGGTTGTACCCAATAGCACCCCACACCATAAGGCCTTGAGTTGGCGCTGTATGTCTTGTGCGAATGCAGTCAATTGATGCCACTCCTCCTGTCTGCGGCGAACTAAAATGCGACCTTCATTTACAAACAAGCAGAATGTGGATTCGTCCTAAAACACTATCTGGTGCCATTCCTGTCCCCAGTGACATCGTTCCATACACCTTTGTATTTTAGCATATTTATGCACATTACTGAGAGGTAGCGGAGATTTGGACGACGCGCCTGTAACCCAAACCGTAATAAACGGCGACGGACTGTCACTCCCGATAGTCTACGATGTGTTACACTGTTCCACTGTTGCACCAGAGCCGAGGAGGACGCAGATATGTCCTGCAATGCCTTTCAGATGAGGGGTGTATCTTCTCGGGGGGTGGTCTGGGTGGTCTGAGTGGTGCGACCAGATCCATCTCGTCGTGTTCTACGGCCTGCTGTGAACCATTCTGTACACACCCGTTGCACTGCCGACTCACTTCGTCCCACACGAGCAGCAATCTCCCGGATGGATGCATTACGTTCTCTCATGCCAATAATGCACCCTCTTTCAAACTCACTCATTTGACGGTACGGTTCTCGCATACGTCTGCTGGGCATCCTGTACGTCTGCTCAACTCACACTGATCCATTACCTTTGCTTTATAGCGACAACGAGAGCCGCAGGCACATTTTACCAGTCGGTGGTGGTGAGCCGAAATATCGATGTGGACATTGAACAAGATGGCTGACATTATTCAAATGCGAATTTTTTCTTCAGAACATACTAATTCACATGTCCTGTGAATATAAACTTCCTATCTCTAGCCTTTCGAGGTGTTCTGGTTTTATGAACATGAGTGTATTTCGAGTACAGAAGGTCATATGAATGCATACAATAGTAAAGAAATACAAATACAGTCTGTATCAGTAAAAACGGAAATATTATAAGCGATTTTCAGAAATTAAATTCCATCATCCGTAAATGTTTGTTATTTACATTTTAAAAATCTAATATATCCGCATAAAAAGTGTCGCTGAGTAAACTAACATTGGCGACCACATCTGTTTAAATTAACTAGAGTAAGACCACACTCTCGGTAGGCCTGAAGGTGGTTTTCCGTGGTTTCACATTTTCACACCAGGCAAATACTGGGGCTGTACCTTAATTAAGGCCACGGTCGCATCCTTCCCATCCTCGCCCTTTCCTATCCCATCATATCGAAAAGCCTATCCGTGTCGGTGCGACGTAAAACGAATTGTTAAAAAGAATAACAATAGTTAGACTAGTCGGACATGTCAGCGTGAGTCATGTTTTACAGTGTAATAGTCCGCCCACTGTTACTATTGTCAAACTAAATCGAGTTGATCACCTATGTTGCTTTATTCAACGATGCATTTTAAGTGGTTATTTTAAGATTTTTAATGTAAATATGAATAACAGATTACATTAACTGAGTTTCAACTGATGTCTCAGTACTTCACCTTATGTTGTTTTGCTGCTGTTCATCAATCAGATGTTCGTAGTATGTAGGCCTATGGAATTTTGCTTCATAATCACTGTCG
The DNA here is from genome assembly GCF_040414725.1 of Anabrus simplex. NCBI lineage: Eukaryota > Metazoa > Arthropoda > Insecta > Orthoptera > Tettigoniidae > Anabrus > Anabrus simplex. The sequence goes on along the minus strand of NC_090266.1, from coordinate 815,716,579 downwards.
TTTTTAATTTTTGTATTTGACTGAGTTTAGGACTGGGAATCCATGTTTTTTGTTGGGTTATATCCCAAAAGTCTCTTGGAGTTGGAAAGAGAAAGTCACCGACGACCACTTCCGGAAATGCGGGGGAATGGTGTTTTAATCAATATCTCTTAGTTATTTTTCTTAAGGCCCATTACAATCCATCAGACATCGTTCAAACACATTTTCATGTATTTAAATTGCTTTCGGGGCCCGTAATTGTAGACATGATAAGTTTTTGGGATTTTGCCGTGTCAGAAAACAAGGTGAAATTCTTTATGCTTCGCAGAGAACTTCGCTTCGCTCCTTCAAGAGAATTCTCTTATAATGAAGGTTTGAATTTAAGAATGTTTTATCGTTGGTCTATACTCAGTGGTACACACGTTTGTTACCAGATGACTCGCTATGGATTAGCCTTCCCACCTCCAGTTAAGATGTTTCTTGTTCTATCATTTGTACGTGCGAAGTAAACACCATGGTCATCAGACGAATCAGGGACTGATGTGGTAGGGGAAATAATAAATTAAAATTAAATTAAATGAAAAAATAAAACAAAGCGCAACGAAATACTGACAGGATAGAAGAAAAGTATAGAGGCGAAGATGGAAGAAAGTGTGTAGCAGGAAAAAAACGAGAAAAATACTACTACCTCGTAGTACGCCCTTCTTTCTGCCACTCTCCTCCTGCCCCGCCGGACTCTCACTCGTTTTTCCTCGTTTTTTTCTGCTGCACACTTTTCTTTTCATCTTCAGCTCTATTCTGTTCTTCTATCCTGTCAGTCTTTGGTTGCACTTTATTTTATTTTTTCATTTCGTTTTTATTTTTATTTATGAATTATTCTGTATTTTAGTAGCTGATTCGTCTGATGACCTTGCTGTTTACTTCGCACGCACATACGGTGGAACAAGAAACATATTAATTGGAGCTGGGAAGGCTAACGCACAGTGAGCCATCTAGTGACGAACGAGAGTACTACAATAGACCGACGGTAAAGCACTTTTAAATTAATGATGCTTGTTGTTTAAAGCGACCTAACATCTAGGTCATCGGCCCCATTCATAAATTCAAGCCTTCATTATTACAGCCGGGCTGAGTGGCTTAGACGGTTGAGGCGCTGGCCTCCTAACCCAAACTTGGCAGGCTGTCGGCAGCCCTGAAAATAGTTTTCCGTGGTTTCCCATTTTCGCACCAGCCAAAGGCTGGGGCTGTACCTTAATTAAGGCCACGGCCGCATCCTTTCCACTCCTAGGCTTTTCCTATCCCTTCGTCGCCATAGGACCTATCTGTGTCGGTGCGATGTAAAACAAATAGCAAAAAATAGCAAAAAAACTTGGCAGGTTCGACCCTGGCTCAGTCCGGTGGTATTTGAAGGTGCTCAGATACGTCATCCTCGTGACGGTAGATCTACAGGCACATAAAATAACTCCTTTTGGACAAATTTTGGCAACTAGTCGTCCCCGAGAACCGTCAAAAGCAGTTAGTGGGACGTAGGAATAATGACATGAATTAATTATTTATTAGAGAAGTCTTGCTCGTGAAGAGACGAGTTTTTCTGAAGAAGACGCGGGGCAACGTTCTCTGCGAAAAGTAAAGAATTTAACATCTTTTCTAATACAGGTAAAGCCCAAAAGCTTGTTATCATATTGTGGTATAACCATTCAGGTAGAGAGTCCATTTTAATGATCACAGCAGCAAGTATGAAATAATGAAAAACTGCAGCCTGTTTCCAGTCATTCGACCGGGTCAGGAATGGAATGAATGAAGCCTCTTTCTAGCGGCGAGAATAGGAACTGTGCCGACTGCCGAAGCCTGTCGCATTCCTCCGGGACAATGATTAATGACTGGGAGATGAAATGAAATGATACTGGAGAGAGTTGCTTAAATGAAATATGACAGGGAAAACCGGAGTACCCGGAGAAAAAGCTGTACCGCCTCCGCTTTGTCCAGCACAAATCTAACATGGAGTGATCGGGATTTGAACCACGGAACCCAGCGTTGAGAGGCCGGCGTGAGCAGCAAGCATATATGTCCGAAAATTTCATCTCGGTTTTTAACTTGTGAAATGGCTTGTAAGTGTTCATGGAATTCTCTGATTCTGAATTTCGCAACCTATCAGGACTTAATTTATAAATTTCGTGTGGCTATTTCTAGCAGAGTGCAGGCCTTATAAGGCAGACCCTCCGATGAGGGTGGGCGGCTTCTGCCATGTGTAGGTAACTGCGTGTTATGGTGGTGGTGGTGGGTAGTGTTATGTGTGGAGTGTGAGTTGCAGGGATGTTTGGAACAGAACAAACACCCAGCCCCCGAGCCACTGGAATTAACCAATGAAGGTTAAAATCCCCGACCCAGCCAGGAATCGAACACGGGACCTTCTGAACCGAAGGCCAGTACGCTGACCATTCAGCCAACGAGTCGAACAGGACTTAATGAATTTACAAGAATTAATGAACAATAGTTTGTATCTTTAACTTGATTCCAACTCAACTCAATATCAAACACTTCGATGTTATGAATAAACTAATGCTATTTAATATTACAGAATAAATATTTACTTTGATTTTTCCGGCTTCTTGGCCGAGTGGTCAGCGTCCTGATCTTCAGTAGGGATCACCTCGGGTTCGATTACCGGTCGGATGGGTATTTTAATTACGAATGGTTAATTCCTCTGGTTCGGGGATTGGGTGTTTTTGTTCGTCTTAATACACTCCCGTTCATTAATATTCAACCAACACAGATATATAATATAATGAATACATCCCTCCATGCAGAGTTGGTGTCAGGAAGGGCATCTAGCCGTAAACCTGGGCCAATTTATGTAAAGTGTTGACCCTTAGTAGTTAGGAAAAAGGTCAGGAAGAAGAAGAAGAAATATTTTTTTGGACTTAATATATACATTTTGTACAATGTATAGTCATATGATGTTAGGAACAGTCAATGGAATTTTCTACATGAGAATTAAAATACTGTATCTTTTTTGACGAGTTATACTCAAATGGTGTCCCATCTAGGAAACATAAGATAAAGTAGTTTTTCTACATTTGAAAAATCAGGTTTTTAAGGGATGATTGGCCAAGTTTTCTAGAAGGATTCTCATTCTTGATAATGATAAATGCTAGGGATATTTTCAGAAATGAAATAATATTTTTAGCAAATCGTCTCACTGATCTGTTTTAAAAGAAATTCAAACCTCTATCTTCCAGTTCCAGGCCTTCTAGAGACCACTTTACTACCTTAGTTGCCATTTTACAAATTTGTTCTATGGCCTGCAGTGCTAACCTACGTTCTACCTTTGCTGTTATTTTGCAAGCTTGTTCCATGCCCTGCAGTGCTAATTGAATAACCATTCTATGCGAATCAATTGGCAGTAACCACAAACACATTCGGTAGTTCAGAACATTATTAAAGTTTCTTCCTAGCCCTTGGAGGCACATATGCTGCCAACTTCTTACTGCAAATAAAACCGCCGCCTCGGCTTAAGGGGTCGTGCAACTGCTGCTCTGTACGTGACACCGCAGGCCTTGCTTAATATTGAAGATAGCATAGGAAGAGAGCGTGTACCATTGCGAGACAAGTATTAGCCATCAACAAGCTTTTGATATCGGTTCAACAGTAGGCGCATCGAGTGTTAACCCCTAAAACGTAGTACTCATTTAAGGGAGAAGAATGGAAATCTGAGGACGTTCTGAAGACGTTGTCATAATGGTGTCTCAAAGAAAGATGACTTCAGCATTAAGGCCATAGTGTAAATGATGATCATAAAATCATAAAATAATTTCGACTTCTTGGCTGAATGATCTGATGTCTGGACTTCATACCACAGGACCTCGGATTCGGTCAACTGCCGTGTCAGGGTTTATATCCGCGTATGGTCAATTCCTGTGGGATGTGTGTTTGTTTTGTCCCTAAGACTCCTGAAACTCGCCCTATTTATTCTACACTTCCTTCCCTCGCGCTGACCTCCAGACACTATCCATCCTCTTTGGAGGGACCACCCTTGCCCATTAAGGAGCCTAGATTGTTAAGACGACTTCTGCTAAGCCACATTGCCTGACATTATTGGAGTACCACGAGGTCAGGTTGGTGACATCCTCAGCCGTATTGCTTGTATTTTGTGACCAAGTCCGCTGCCTCCCATATCAACAGCTGCTCGGTTGGTCGTATAAGGCCGCACAAGGTCGAATGAACCCCGTTCTAGCACTTAATCCAGGATTAAAATCATTGAGTTTGCTGGCATCCAAGCCAAACCTCTCTAAAACGAAAGCCGCTACGCTGACCATTCAGTCAAGGACTCCTATTTAGTTAGCTCGAAGGGTGATCGGATCCTCAATAGTTCCGCCATCAGTTGTAACAAATGGCCGAAGCGTCACTGAAGGGGCTTGCAAGAGAAATGGTGAGAAAGTTTCCCGTTGTTTTCTTGTAATAATGTTTGAACCTACCATCTCCCGAATGCAAGTTTGCAAGTACACAACATGCAGAGAGCTCGACTAATTTAAAGGAGGAGAAACGTGCAGTAGCTGGTCATAAAACTGGGCTGATATTGACCCGAAGTACACTACCGCTCATTAATTTCAATGCACCCTGGTATTTCAGATTTACAACACAAATCAAACGTTATTTCTCACAAAAGATAATTATAGTAACTTACACATATATAATACAATCACAATCATTATATTTTACTTTCATCAAAGTATCCTCCTTTGGATTCAATGACTGCTTCACAAACTCGAGGCGTGCGATCAATCAGTTTTTGTAGGTATCGTGAATCTATATGATTCCACACATCCTTAACAATATTCCAGAGATGTTCCTTGCTGGATATATTAACTTCCCTGATACGTCTGTCCACTTCATCCCAGACCATTTCAATGGGATTACAATCGGAGCTTTGGGACGGCCATACCATATATTTCAGTGCTTTCTGTTTTTCCTTTGATGCAATGTAGTTTGTACAGTATGCCGACCGATGTTTTGGGTCATTATCCTGTTGTAAGGTGAACCCTTTCCCTATTCAGCGCAATCCACTTGGTATTGCATGATACTGAAGTATGCGGTGGTACTGCTTCTGATCCATACATCCTTCTGCTTTCACAATGTCGCCAACTCTATCTCCGGCAAAACATCCCCAAACCATAATAGAACCTTCATCGTGTTTAACTGTAGGTAGAATACACTGCTGGACTACCCTTTCTCCTACAAATCGGCGAAAAAATATTCTCCTTCTGGTTCCAAAAATCTCGAACTTCAATTCATCGGTGAATAACAACTTCGTCCACTCTTTCGATGTCCAATTACGAAGTTTACTAGCCCATTCAAGTCTCCTCTGTTTATTTATGGGTCTTAGAAGGGGTTTTCTTGCTGCGACACTTCCTTTCGGCCGGCTTCAATCAGTCTCCTTTTTACTGTTGCAACAGATATTGTTGTCGTGTTCATTTCTACCAATTCTGCACGAATTTGGGGCGCTGTTTTGAATCTGTTTCTCTTACTGGTAATTCAGATATATTTATCATCACGTTTAGTTGTTTTACGAGGTCGTCGTGGTCGTGGTATATCCTTATTGCTACCTGTTGTCTTCTGGCGGTGAAGTGTTTATTGCACTTCCCCTATAGACACTACACTGTTTCGCAATTTGGCTAATAGATAAACTTGCTTGGCTAAGTGCTACAATTGCAACAGGTTTTTCTAGGGATATCTCCACTCGTGGAGCCATACTAGCGATGAGCACACTTCAATTGTCACGAAGGAACAACAATGCTTGCCGTTCGCTGCAGATATCACATCACTGCAGGGAACAACACAGGTGCACCAAATGCGGCGTCCGCCGGCAAATAGGTAAACAAACATATCCGATAGGTACATAACGTTTATGTACACGACATTGTTTGTTGGATACTATAGTATCTCGATGACCACAAATAAAAATCATGACCTGTGTACAACTGTTGTACTATTCCTTTGCTTCCTCAACCGTACCCACGGTATTAGACCTTATCTACAATTATTAAGATGTCAATTATTGGGTGTATTGAAATTAATGAGCGGTAGTGTAAATGGGAGGACCTGCTTTAAAGGCGCATATAAAACAAGGAGAGAAAATGAATTTATCATTGTAGAACACCAACAAATAACATACCAAGAGAAAGTTGGCTATATGATACTGACCATGTGATTCGAAGCTTGCATTCAGGAGATTGTGGATTCGAATCGCACTATTGACAACCCTGAGGATAGCTTTACATGATTTCCCATTTTCACACCTTAAATAAGATCAAGGCTCCTACCTTCCTTATCCTGGCCTTCTCCATTTTTTTAAATCGTCGTTACGTCGCGAAATAGAGCTATGTGTTTATGTTGAGGGGCAAATTACTAGCCCGCAGCACAAGTTCGTTGATACAGTTCATGCAATACTGAATCTTTCTGGTCAAAGTTATAAGCTTAAATGTTATTACATAGTGTTTCTTCGTGCGCAACGACGAAATACTCTTCTAATAACAACAGTTCTTCTTTATTAACATTTGTATCTCATTAACTTCCTGATTTTAAAAAAAATATTTTGTAAGTCAGACGGTAGAACACTGGCCATCTGTGCCCAAGGCAGGTTCGATCCTGGCTCAGTCCAGTGGTATTTCAAGGTGCTTAAATACGTCAGCCTCGTGTCGGTAGATTTACTGGCACGTAAAGGAAATCCTGTGTGACAAAATTCCGTCACCTCCGTGTCTCCGAACACCGAAGAAATAGTTAGTGGGACGTAAAACTAATAACATGATCATTACTTAAATATTGCCGAGCTGAGTAGTTCAGACGGAAGAGCGCTTGCCCTCTAAACCAAGTTTGGCAGGTTGGATCCTGGCTCAGTCCAATAGTATCTGAAGGTGTTTAAGTACGTCAGCCCAGTGTCAGTAGATTTAGTGGCACGTAAAGGAACTCCTGAGGGACAACATTCCGGCACCTCAGCGTCTCCGAAAACCGTAAAATTAGTTAATGGGAATTAAAACAATAACAGATTTCTTATTCTTATTCTTATTCTTATTCTTATTCTTATTCTTATTCTTATTCTTATTCTTATTACATTTTAATTATTTGGGTTGAACTCATATTTAAAAAATCGTATGTATCAGAGGGTGGTTATCATAAATAATGTTGCTCGCCCACGACTGGATAAGGGAAGTATTCTACTTTGATATGAAAATAACGTATTTCCCTCTTCTTCATGAATAATGGCACAAAATACTAGTTCAAATAATTCCCATGTGAATAAATTCGATCATTGCATTTGTTGGTCCAGCAGCATCAATTCATGCACCTGCTCTTAGGAAATTGTATTCAAATTGTCCCCTTTCATTAGTTTTTGAACAAGGCATGTACCCGATGTGATAAACTGTCCATCTGATCCAGGACAACGTGTATTTCAATTAAAGTGTGGGAATATTTTAAAATATTGTCTTCAGTTCCTAGTTAACTCTAAAGCTGCTAGTCATGTACTGAGCAGGCCTGGTCTCGTACTATCAAATGCGTTTAACTATTTTAATCACTTATTGATCCGTTCATTTCATCAACGGAGTAACGCGTGAATGATATGCCCAAATTTATAATTTGGTTTACATTGTGTACATACCGAGTAAATCCATTGCTTGTTGATGAAAACAGTATGCTGACTGTACAGCTTCAGCTCCTGACAGCACGCGTGTTAACATAGAGAGAAGGTGAAAAACAAAACAGCGTGCAGGGAGCTCATGACAGCCCGCATGTTAACATAGAGAGAAGGTGATAGACAAAACAGCGTGCAGGGAGCTCATGACAGCCCACATGTTAACATAGAGAGAAGGTGATAAACAAAACAGCGTGCAGGGAGCTCATGACAGCCCGCATGTTAACATAGAGAGAAGGTGAAAAACAAAACAGCGTGCAGGGAGCTCATGACAGCCCGCATGTTAACATAGAGAGAGGATGAAAAACAAAACAGCGTGCAGGGAGCTCATGACAGCCCACATGTTGACATAGAGAGAAGGTGATAAACAAAACAGCGTGCAGGGAGCTCATGACAGCCCGCATGTTAACACAGAGAGAAGGTGAAAAACAATACAGCGTGCAGGTAGCTCATGACAGCACGCATGTTAACATAGAGAGAAGGTGATAAACAAAACAGCGTGCAGGTAGCTCATGACAGCACGCATGTTAACATAGAGAGAAGGTGATAATCAAAACAGCGTGCAGGGAGCTCATGACAGCCCACATGTTAACATAGAGAGAAGATGATAAACAAAACACACAACACTTGGCCAGTGTGCAGGCTGCACAAAGGCAGTTTCTGACTGCACGCATGTTAACACAGAGAGAGGATGAAAAACAAAACACACAACACTTGGCCAGTGTGCAGGCTGCACAAAGGCAGTTTCTGACTGCACGCATGTTAACACAGAGCGAGGATGTAAAGCAAAACAGTGTGCGGGCCGCTCCTGATCGAACCTGTCGTTACGACCAATGTACGGGTGGTGCTAGACACCGGCTGTGCAAATGTTTCAACGAGTGCATCCATCTATAAGGCAACGAGTGAGTTGGCCGTGCAGTTAGGGGCGCACAGCTGTGAGCTTGAATTCGGGAGATAGTGGGTTCGAACCCCACCGTCGGCAACCCTGAAGACTGTTTCCCTTGCTTCCCCGTTTTCACACCAGGCAAATGCTGGGGTGTACCTTCATTAACGGCTCGACCGCTCCCTTCCCAGTCCTAGCCCTTTCCTATCCCAGCATCGTAATAAGACCTATCTGTGTCGGTGCGACGAAAAACGGATTGTAAAAATCCAAAACAAAAAGTTTTATTACTTAGTACCATAAGTCTTCAAGCAGCTGTTCGGTGGCTGTGGAATCATCGTCAACTGTTAGTGATACATTATCTCATAAGTCTACTGTTTGTAATTTTACTACAAGATGCAGGAAACTTTAAGGGACTTGCTTAGAATCTGATGTCCATAAATCAGGAGCTGTTTCTGCCTCTTGATTTAGTGTACGTGTGTTTATGTACAAAGTAACATATCATTTGACCTCTGAAATATACTGTTCAAAAGATTTAGCGGAACATGTTTTTGAAAGTATGGTAAGTTTAAGTACTTCTGACAAAATTGGCACAAGTGGTCTTATTACATAGACTGAAACCTGGTGTAGACAGAGAAGAAAACATCTGAAGTCATACTGTCTCTATAATCTTTGCCCTGCAGTACAGTGCCAGGATACCCCTCCGTGTGTCGGTGTGCCATAGCGAGGTAAACAGACTGAAGTTGACATTTGTGGAGTTCCTCCTGTACCTTCGAGCACGTACAATGAGACATCTTAATAGCACACAAGTCGCAAAAACAACCAATTTGATCCAGTACTGGTGGAGTTTTCGTCGTGTTTTCGAGGACTTCAGTGTCTCTTCGTCTGTCATTTATCGGTTATGGAATCGATACAGGGAGACCGATCAGTTAACAGGTTTGTCAAGGTCATCGACCCATCACAACCCAAAATGATGACATTTATCTGGTCATTTCTGTGTTGCATCTTCGTAGCACCAGCAGCAGAGAACTGTAACAAGACCTCAGAAAGGCAACAGGAGCCACGGTATCCGATCAGCTTACGCGTTAAGGAACTTACGACCCAGATGACCTGTTCGAGTGCCTCGCTTAACACGGCAACATCAAGCAGCTCGCCTTATGTTCGCCCGTAGACACATCAATATTGACAACTTCGCCATTGGGGAACTGTGTTGTTCAGAGACGAGTCACGATTTCCTCTGACTCAAAATGATGGCAGTGTACGTGTTTGAAGAGAGACTTGTGAGCGTTACTTGCCAACAGATTCGGACAAGTTTCTTTGCTATTTTGCTTTACGTCGCACCGACACAGATAGGTCTTATGGCGACGATGGGACAGGAAAGGCCTAGGAATGGGAAGGAAGCGGCCGTGGCCTCAAGGTACAGCCCCAGCATTTGCCTGGTGTGAAAATGGGAAACAACGGAAAACCATCTTCAGGGCTGCCGACAGTGGGATTCTAACCCACTATCTTCCGGATGCGCGCTCCTAACCGCACGGCGATTCGGACAAGTTTCTGTGATGATACGGGGTTCCATTAGTGTCGACAGGCGTACAAATCTTGTCGTTGTCCGTGACCGCCTTACCGCCAGGCAGTAAATCGACCTAATCTTTTAGACCATGTGGTGGTTGCTATATACCGTGTGAGCGCGGAAAACCTTCTCATGCACGACTCCGCCATGGCGCATGTAGCGGGCGACACAGGGAAGTTTTGAGAAGGCTTCACATTCAAGAAATGGAATGAAAAAATGAAATGGCGTATAGATTTTAGTGCCTGGAGTGTCCGAGGACAAGTTAAGAAATGGAATGGAGAGTGGTGAATCCCATTGAGCACGTGTGGGACATGCATGGCAGATGTGTCTGTGGCCATCCTGTTCCACCAGAGACTCTCCAGGAACTCTCACAGGCTCTCATCGATAACACAGAATGACCCCCGTAGACTTGTACCGTGTATGCCACGTAGAGGTCAGGCGGTGATAATTGCTTACGGAGGGCATACAAAATACTAAAGCTCTCAAACTCAGAAGAAAGCCAAACTGAGTAACTGAATGTGCGGCTATTTGTCTTTGACACTGTTCGGACATTTAAGTTTCTTTTGTAAAAATGAATGAGAATTATATGTTATTTGGTTGTGTAAATTATAAGTAAAGAACACAGGAATGTCTGGTAGCATTGCTAGTTGTCGATATTATTGTTCTATTCAGTATGGCATGAGTTCAAAAACGTGTTCCGCTATTTTTTTTAATATTCGCTTTACGCTCCACCGATACACATAGGTTTTATGATGACAATGGGATAGGAAAAGGCTATGAGTGGGAAGGAAGCGACCGTGGCTTATTAAGGTGCAACCCCAGCATTTTCCTTGTGTTAAAATAGGAAACCACGGAAAACCACCTTCAGAGCTGCCGACAGATGTGTTCGAAGATCCTGTCCTCCGAGTGCAAGCTTATAACTACGTGACCAAACCGCGCAGCCACTTGCTTGGTCCGCTAATACTTTTGTACGGTGTATTTTATTTTATAATTGCCCAAATGAGCCTCCGTGGCTCAGGCGGCAGCTCGCCGGCCTCTCATCGCTGGGTTCCGTGGTTCAAATCCCGGTCACTCCATGTGAGATTTGTGCTGGACAAAGTGGAGGCGGGACAGGTTTTTCTCTGGGTACTCCGGTTTTCCCTGTCATATTTCATTCCAGCAACACTGCCCAATATCATTTCATCTGTCATTCATTAATAATTTCCCCGGAGGAGTGCGACAGACTTCGGCAGCCGGCACAATTCCTATCCTCGCCGCTAGATGGGGCTTCATTCATTCATTCCATTCCTGACCAGGTCACTGACTGGAAACAGGCTGTGTATTTTCATTTTCAGTTGCCTAAATAAACCTTTCAAATACGTCCGCTTTTTCTGGAAGTATGTATAGAAATTCTATGAAAATGGTAGTAGACTATGACTGTCAGCTAGCGTGTTGTATACAAGGAACTTGGTATACAAGGCACAACATAAAAGTTTATTGCTTCAACACATTTATACAATATGTACATGAAATAGAACGAAACTTTTCTTGAAGCTTGTTGAGTTGCACATGTTTAATGTTAATATAAGGTAGTAGGCTGAGGGCCTGAATAATATTTACATTTATACATTTATACAAATGGAGATTCCTATATACATTCAATCTTGTCTTGATGAGACAGTCTGTTCAAATGAGAGAAGTTCTTGATAGTCGGTCATGTACACTGACTGACAGAGCAAATGCAACACCAAGAAGGAGTGGTTCGAAAGGGATGAAAGTTGGGGAAAAAACAGAGACGGCACGGACGAATAATTGATATTTATTTCAAACCGATATGCAGGTTACACAATGCGCACGGCATCGACTCAGTAGGATGTAGGACCACCACGAGCGGCGATGCACGCAGAAACACGTCGAGGTACAGAGTCAATAATAGTGCGGATGGTGTCCTGGGGGATGGTTCTCCATTCTCTGTCAACCATTTGCCACAGTTGGTCGTCCGTACGAGGCTGGGGCAGAGTTTGCAAACGGCGTCCAATGAGATCCCACACTTGTTCGATTGGTGAGAGATCCGGAGAGTACGCTGGCCACGGAAGCATCTGTACACCTCGTAGAGCCTGTTGGGAGATGCGAGCAGTGTGTGGGCGGGCATTATCCTGCTGAAACAGAGCATTGGGCAGCCCCTGAAGGTACGGGAGTGCCACCGGCCGCAGCACATGCTGCACGTAGCGGTGGGCATTTAACGTGCCTTGAATACGCACTAGAGGTGACGTGGAATCATACGCAATAGCGCCCCAAACCATGATGCCGCGTTGCCTAGCGGTAGGTTGCTCCACAGTTACTGCCGGATTTGACCTTTCTCCACGCCGACGCCACACTCGTCTGCGGTGACTATCACTGACAGAACAGAAGCGTGACTCATCGGAGAACACGACGTTCCGCCATTCCCTCATCCAAGTCGATCTAGCCCGGCACCATGCCAGGCGTGCACGTCTATGCTGTGGAGTCAATGGTAGTCTTCTGAGCGGACGCCGGGAGTGCAGGCCTCCTTCAACCAATCGACGGGAAATTGTTCTGGTCGATATTGGAACAGCACATGCTGAAGAATGGCGGTTGACGTGGCGTGCGGGGCTGCCACCGCTTGGCGGCGGATGCGCCGGATGCGCCGATCCTCGCGTGCTGACGTCACTCGGGCTGCGCCTGGACCCCTCGCACGTGCCACATGTCCCCGCGCCAACCATCTTCGCCACAGGCGCTGCACCGTGGACACATCCCTATGGGTATCGGCTGCGATTTGACGAAGCGACCAACCTGCCCTTCTCAGCCCGATCACCATGCCCCTCGTAAAGTCGTCTGCTGGAAATGCCTCCGTTGATGGCGGCCTGGCATTCTTAGCTATACACGTGTCCTGTGGCACACGACAACACGTTCTACAATGACTGTCGGCTGAGAAATCACGCTACGAAGTGGGCCATTCGCCAACGCCGTGTCCCATTTATCGTTCGCTTCGTGCGCAGCACAGCGGCGCATTTCACATCATGAGCATACCTCAGTGACGTCAGTCTACCCTGCAATTGGTATAAAGTTCTGACCACTCCTTCTTGGTGTTGCATTTGCTCTGTCAGTCAGTGTATAATAACAAGTTGAACTTGTAGAGAGAGTTCGTATTAGCAGAATGCTAACAGGAGGCGTATAACTTGCAAGGAACTTGCGTCTAATCTTCATATACAGCAGAATGCTATGATTGGGGTCGGAGCACTGTAGGGGACTTGAGTGAGTAGCAGAATGCTTTGATGGGTGCTCGACGTGGCTACGGGATGCAGGATGAATGAGGCAATGTCCAGAGGTGAAACCTCACGGCCAGGAATCAGTCCACCTGTTCAGAACACATTTTTAAGAGGGTACCTCCTTGTCTGACTTGCGGTGTAGTCTGGTCGTTGGACACTGTAGGAGTCCTGGAGAGGCCAAATTGAGCAGTGATTTAATTGTGTTCCCAGTACCGGTTTCGCTTTAGCGATCCTCACCTGGGCTGTTTGGGAAAATAAGTTTAAGAGTAATAGAAATATGGTGTTGTTTGATAATAATAATAATAATAATAATAATAATAATAATAATAATAATAATAATAATAATAGAAGTATTGTATAGTTGGCATTCATAGGTATAAGTCTGTTGTTGATGTTAATTTGGCGATTCAACTTGTGGTATCGTGCCATGGCTTTTGCGATAGTTCCTAATATGTTAGTTTCAACGACAGGTAGCTTACTCGGCGGTCACCCATCCGGGTACTAGCCATGCCCAATGTTGCTTCACTGTGGATTTGTCAGTGTAAGCGCCAGAGAGTCCTGTCGTTATTTACGCAATTCAATTTATTGCGTGTGCTAGCTGTTAGCTGCACTGTAAATTTTGAACCTAGATAGTAGCATCGTAATTGGCAGTTTTGTGTGTGACCCGCCTTGTCGTCCAGTTGTTTCCAGTGCTTCTGTTAATGGATATTGATTTTGTTTTCTTGTGGAATTAGTGGTAGGTGGTTGAGGTTTTGAGCAGGTTGTTGCGGTTTTTCTGTTTATGTGGATGTTGCAAGGCTAGAAGGCTGCTGATTATTTAATAGGAAGTGAGGACCTGGTGCTCTCCTTGGACTTGGTGAGGGCTTGGTGTTGGGGGGGGGGGGGGGGTACTTGGAGATGTCTTGGTGTTGCAGGGTAGCTATTGGTAGTGGTCTGGTTTGGGTTGACATTAGGTTGAGTAGTAAGAGCTGGAGGAGTGTGGTTGCATCTGGAGTAGGTGCAGTGTGGTAAGTAGTCATGGGTCCCGGGTTCGGTTGCGTGGGTGGTAGGGTAGGTAGGCTGAAAAGTGGTGGTGGTTGCGTGGATGTGTGTAGGTGCCTGGATCGTCTGTAGTGTGCCTTAATTGCGCTCTTGATGAACGGGCAGCCAGGAAACGAGGCGGCATGACTACCTTGGCAGTTGGCACACCTCGCCTGGGCCCGTTTCACCTTACAATCTGTGTGGCGGTGAGGACCACCACAGCTATTGCATCGAGTGGCTTTAGAGCAGGAACTGGCTACGTGATTTAGTTCCAGGCAATTAAAGCACTGTGTAATGAGGGATGAGTGTGAGGGAGTCTGGGTTCGGTACTGTGGTGGTGCAGTGTGAGCAGGTTTTTTACGTCTGTTCCTTCTTTGTGTTTGAGTGTCGGTGAGGGGTGGCTGTGCGTTGGTTTGAGATTCTGTGGATTGGGTGGGTGGGGGAGGTGGTGGAACGGGTGGTGTTGGCTCCGGTTCGGTTTGGACTATTTGGACTGAGGTTAGCGGTGTGGTTTGGGTTATGTTTGTCTTGCATTTGGTTTTATGGATCTGGGTAGGTTTCTGTGGATTTGTTTGTTAAGTTCGTGAGCGGGTTGGTGGTTTGGGATCAGTGAGAGTGCTGGCGTCGAGGGTTTCTGGGTATGGTGTAGGCGTATATGTAAGGTCTGAGGTGAGGTGGAGGGGGTTTATCAGGATTGGTTGAGGGGAGTCCTGCTTTCTGGATTACTTCTGTGATGATAGGAGTGAATTTATTCTTGATTGGAGTGATCAGGAGTAAATTGTTATGGGTTTCTTCTGCGACGTCGATGAGGTCTTCCAGGATGGGTTTAATTGATTGTATAGCGGTTTTTCTGGTGAGTGGGATCGGGCCGGATGTCTGGAGAGGCGAGAAACGTTGTTCCTTTTATAGCGCTGGCTGACGTCACCGACGATCACGTCAGCGCACTGCAGCCTACCTTTTGGTCTCTGGAAACATCCATGTTCGGCGGGCTGCGGAGCTGTAGGCGCGGAGGACACACACAACATAGCGCTCTCCCTTCTTCGCGGTTTCAGCCTGCATGACCATTTCCGAGAATGTAGGCTTATGTACCGTGTAAAACGGGATTTACCCCTACTTCCAGTGATAAAGGTTCCGTGGAAATCGGCGAGTGCACTTTGGATAGTGTTCCAAGATGGTCGTTCAAATACGAGTCGAATTTATTATGAACGAATGGACTCTGTCATGAATTGGTGCCTCCAAGAAGAGCTAGCTCATATCATCGACTCTCGTTCACTTTTAGCCAATAGCATAATTCAGATATTCACGTAACACAGAGATGCCGTTTTGTACAAGCTACCCACTCGCATTCAGTCAGTTGTATATTTTTGATGCCATGGCCTTGGTGGCGTGCTACACCAATAAGTAGAAAAGAACGTAGTTTTATTCTGTCTGAAATAATTAAGAAATATTCTGACAATTCCTCACGTATATCTTATTGTGGTCATAGTTATGAATCAACATATTATAGTGCCAATTGCTATCATTATTCGGTTTTACAGTTCAGTGGATAAAATTATATAATTTTAAATCTAAATTAAGGGAACTGTAAAATAACAATAGTTTGGACTTTAAAATTAAGTAGCTCAAACTAGACTATTTTGAAATAATTATTTATGAACGTGTAAGAAGTGCCAATATATGGAACGTACGTCACATACGGTACATTCAGTCTTGAAAGACATCATTTTAAGAGAGAAGGGAATGGGACATAGGCGTAGTAATATTAGTTGCCATACATTACTATTGTATATTTGTGCATACGTTTCTTCGTTACTGAGTATAACACTGTATTATTTAATTAGTTGCCAATGTTGCGAACAGTGCATGTATTAGTCGTTCATCCGTTTTGTTCCAAGAGTACAATGACACAATCGAACTTGACATTTTGTTGCCCTCTGTTGTGGGAATCGTAAACTATCTCGCGCTATCTCGTTCGTTCAAATATGAGTGGGAGTGAAGAGTCGTCTCCCCTGGAGCTCGAACAGCTGATGAGCCAACGAACGAACGAACGAACCTAAAGGTGAAGAGTGGACTGACTCCCGTTCGCTCCATCATTCCCACTCCCAGCTCGTGAACGAACTGACTTTCCAGAGCGACTCGCAGTTAGGAACGAATGAGCTAACTCCCTCAAAAGAACTAGCTCGACCCATCACTACATCACGGGGTTGGTGTGTCCAGTAAATATTAAGGAGGTTCTGCAAATATTGGTTAAGAGAAAACTCTACTAGAAACAAGATTCAACATGCACTTGACTGTGCTAATCTTTGATGATGATGTTATTGGCTTTACGTCCCACTAACTAATTTCACGGTTTTCAGAGACTCGGAGGTACCGGAATTTAGTCCCACAGGAGTTCTTTTACGTGCCAGTAAATCTACCGACACGAGGCTGACGTATTTGAGGACCTTCAAATACCACCGGACTGAGCCAGGATCGAACCTGCCAAGTCGGGGTCAGAAGGCCAGCACCTCATCCATCTGCGCCACTCAGCCTGACGTATTAATCTTTAGAGCCCTGCGTGGATATACACAATATTATCCGCATCCGCTATACATCCGCACGCCCTTCATCGGCACCCGCATCCGCATCCGCATCCGCGAATGATTACCTGCGGATATTCTAAATATTTAACTACAGTATATTTCACCAAGGTAGCCCAGGTGGCAGATTCCCTATCTGTTGTTTTCCTAGCCTCTTCTTAAATGATTGCAAGGAAATTGGAAATTTATTGAACATCTCCTTTGGTAAGTTATTCCAATCCCTAACTCATTCCTATAAATGAATATTTGCCCCAATTTGTCCTCTTGAATTCCAACTTTATCTTCACATTGTGATCTTTCCTACTTTTAAAGACACCACTCAAACTTATTCGTCTACTGATGTCCTCCCACGCCATCTCTCCACTGACAGTTCGGAACATACCACTTAGTCGAGCAGCTCGTCTCCTTTCTCCCAAGTCTTCCCAGCCGAAACTTTGCAACATTTTTGTAACACTACTCTTTTGTCGCAAATCGCCCAGAACAAATCGAGCTGCTTTTCTTTGGATTTTTTCCAGTTAATGTAATGCAATAGGCCAGATACTTGGCACCAGAACCCCTACAGTCACCGGTATATGAGAGATTTTCTCTTACGACAACTAACGACGTATTGACCTTTGTTCCTTCCTTCCATTAATTGCGGACAGGAACCAGTTATGCTTAGGTCAGATTTTGCGGCTTTATGGTATCAAGGCTCTTTATATATCACGATTCCCACGTACCAATGTCAAAGATCGCCTAACCACAAGCCAAAATAAGAGTATACCTGAGTGAAAATCAATAAATTTCATTATTTAGAAAATATCAGCAAAATTATCCGCACTGCCATGCAGTTTGCATCCGCCAAGACACTACCATCGCGGATATCCGCATCCGTGCAGTGTCCTACTTATCTTCCGACTCCATGAGGAAAGCACATCTTATTCCTCTAGTAACCTTCTTCAGTGATGTAGGGGTTTTCTCTGGCAGATGATGGCAGAAATGTTGAGAATACGATCAACCTTCGGGGTGAGAACTTACCACAAAATTGAGCAGTAATTTGAGTCCCAGTACCGGTGTCGCTTTAGCGATCCTCACCTGGGCTGTTTGGAAAATATGTGTATAAATAATAGATACAGATTGTTAATAATAATAATAATAATAATAATAATAATAATAATAATAATAATAATAATAATAATTGTTGTAATTGATGTATTGACATTCGTATGACATTCGTTATTTGGCACGATTTGACTTCGTACCATGGTTGTTGTGTTCGTTTTTCCTGGTTAAGTGTGTTTCAGTGATAGGAGGTAGGTCTGGGCGATAATACGGATAAAAATACCTTTATAATAGCCGAACTGAGTAGCTCAGACAGCTGCAACACGCTGGTCTTCTTGATCATTCATACCAAGGCGGAGTTTACTAGCAGTAGAGTAGCCAGTTCCTTTCCGCTCCTGCTCTAGCTGCTGAGTGCTGACCATGTCCGATTTTTTAAACTTCAGAGATTTTGCGGGATCCGATGTTTGAACTTAGCTACACCGTTGGCCATCGTGTCACACTGTTGACATGGTATATTTCCTTTTAGTGCGTAATTGCCTGTTTATTTTTTATTATTAAATTTTTGGTCTCATTTCATTTCATTTCTTTACTTCTCTAAGCAGATATTGCAACCAGGACATCTCCAAATTACAATGTAGTTAATAATAATAATAATAATAATAATAATAATAATAATAATAATAATCCAGGAACCAATTGAATTGGCTGCACGGCTCGGGCTTTGTTGCTGTGTTAGCTTGCATTCGGGAGGTAGTATGTTAGAACTCCATCCTCGGCAGCCCCGAAGATGGTATTTCGTAGATTCCCATTTTCACACCAGGCAAATGCTGGGTTTGTAATTTAGTTAAGGCCATGGTCGCTCCCTTCCCAGTCCTAGCCATTTATATACAGTTTTCGCCAAAAGACCCATCTGAGTTGTTGAGACTTTAAACTACTAGAAATAAAGGCTACTACTACTACTAATTCCGTGAGGTTACTGGCAGCCTGTTGTTACAGCCCTTGTAAGGCAGATCGTCCGACGAAGGAGGGCAGCATGTGCCGTGTATCGGAAAATGGATGTTATTGTGCTAGAGGGTAGTGTTGTGTGGAGTGCGAGAGTAGCAGGCATGTTTGGGGACATCACAAAAACCCAGTCCCCGAGCCAAGAAAATTAACCATTTGAGATTAAAATCCCCGACGTGGCTGGGAACCGAAAACCATTACGCTGACCATTCAAGCAAGGTGCTGGACACAAAAAAAGAATAATAATCTAGGATTCGATCCGACAAGCAGCTACGCTACGTAACTGACTTCAGTTAGTAAAGACCTGATAAATGAAGGATGGTTCTTATTCGCAGGACCTCGTTGAATCAGTCGTCTGATGTTGTTTGCGATGGTGATTAACGATTCTCATACAGAAAGGGCGGTCCTTTGAAGTATCCTCTCTATAAACCCTACTTTCCATTCTCTCCGTGTGTTTCGCTTTGTGCTGACAAGAACGAGTAACGAATTTAGCTGTCTTTATCCATCTCCCTTGAGAAACACAGGAGAGATGCCATGTCACTTAGAAAGAGACACGCAGGGAATCACACGAGTGAGTGGTGAAGACACCTACCATAGTGTGAAACGTTTGATTACCTCGCTTATCACTCACGAGCATTGCAGTGGTGCGGAAAATATTAGACAAAGTGATAATATGTACTTGTGAACGAAATAATCGTTCGTCACTTACCGTAAATGAAGGTGAAAGAGAAAATTATTTCGGCTCCATACGTAGATTTCTCTGGTAGATGGGATAAAATGACGATATAATAATAAATAAATAAGCCTGAGTCAAAGTCATGGAATGCAGACGAATGAATACAAATGATGCGGTAAATGTCAAATTACTCCACCTCTGTGGTGTAGTGGTTAGTGTGATTAGCCTCCACCCCGGAGGCCCGGATTCGATTCCCGGTCCTGCTACGAAATTTGAAAAGTGGTATGAGGATTGGACGGGGTCCACTCAGCCTCGAGAGGTCAACTGAGTAGGGGGGTTCGATTCCCACCTCAGCGACCCTTGAAGTGGTTTTCCGTGGTTTTCCACTTCTCCAGGCCAGTGCCGGGATGATACCTAATTTCAAGCCACGGCCGCCTTCTTCCTCTTCCTTGTCTATCCCTTCTAATCTTCCCATCCCTACAACGCCCCTGTTCAGCATAGCAGGTGAAGCCGCCTGGTCGTTGTACTGGTCTTCCTTCCCAGTTGTATCCCCCAACCCAAAGTCTCACGCTCCAGGACACTGCACTTGAGGCGGTAGAGGTGGGATCCCTCGCTGAGTCCGAGGGGAAAACCAAATTTCTTCACCTCAAACATACTTTTTATTCAAAGTTGCTTTACGTCGCACTGACACAGATAGGTCTTATGGCGACGATGGGACAGAAAATATCTAGGAATGGGAAGGAAGCGGCCGTGGCCATAATTAAGGTACAGCCCCAGCATTTGCCTGGTGTGAAAATGAAGAAACCACGGAAAACCATATTCAGGGCTGCCGACTGTGGGGTTCGAACCCACTATCTCCCGAATACTGGATACTGCTCAAACATACTGTAACTATGCATATTAGAAATAAGTTTCTGAAGAGCATGGGATGGTACGAAAATGAAATATGATCTGCAACTGGTGCAGATAGAAGGAGAATAGAACTGTGGTGTTACAAAAAAATGTTGAAGGTGTAATACTGACGAGTGGCCTCCGGAGAGCCCTGGTCCAGGTCTTACGAATTGACGCCGTATAGGCGACCTGCGTATCTGCGAGGAGGGGGCTCTGCGTAGCCTACGCCCAACCTCCGAGACATGAGAATTGACTAGTGAATGTTAAAATCACTGTCTCAGCCGGGAATCGAATCCGGAATTTCTTGGGCCAAGGACGAGCGTTCTGACCACTTAGCCATGGGGCCGAGCGTGTTGAAAGTGAAATGGATGGATCAGATAAAAGCAATGAAGAGGCACTGTATCAGACTGGTGCGAGGGCAATAGTTGGCGATAATTGACAAGCAGAAGTTTGATAGGACACAATCAAAGAGAGACAACAACTGTACGCAAAGTGAAAGAGCAAGCCAGCATCTAGTTTTAAATAACTATTGATATCGTGATAACAGCCACGGGATCTCAAGGTTTGCGTGGAGTCTGAATCACACGAACGTGAATTTTCACTTGAAGTATCCCACACACATGAGCCAGGAATCGAAGTGTAGCCGTCTTGGTGAGAAGCCAGTGATTGTTATGACACTCGACTGCCACGCCCACACTCGCTGCGCTCGTACGGGTCTATGAAACTGTCAAACCAAGTGAGTTGTCTGTGCAGTCCGATTAACGGTTATGAGCTTGCATTCTGGAGATGGCGGGTTCAAATCCTACCGCCAGCAGCCCTGAAAATGGTTTTCCGTGATTTCCCATTTCCACAGCGGGAGCTGCACCTTAATAAAGCTTTCCTATCCCTATGGCAGCCGAAACATTCTATGTGTTCATGCGCCGTTAAACCAATCCTCAGGTTCGATCCTGCTCAGTCCGGTGGTAATTGAAGGTGCTCAAATACGTCAGCCTCGTACCGGTAGATTTACCGGCAAATAAAACAACTCCTGCGGGACTAAATTCCGGCACCTTAGCGTCTCCGAAAACCATAAAAGTAGTCAGTGGACGTGAAGCAAATAACATTATTATTAATGTTTAAGAACACACAAACGACCAATGCTCGAGCCAGTGGAAATATCCAGTGAAGATGAAAATATCCTATCTGGCCGGGAATCGAAGCCGGGACCCGCTTAACTCAAGGCCAGTACGCTGACCATTCTGACTAATAGCCGGACAAAGGTAAGGTCGTGGTGTGGCTCTCCTCAGGCACACCTCCAATGGAGGTCTTTTTTAGATAATACCCATCTCCTAAAATCTTGGATATCACAGATTAGGAAGAGAGTATTGTTTATTGTAAGCTCTCTTGTTTGCTTGCTTGTTTGTTTGTTTGTTTGTTTGTTTGTTTGTTTGTTTGTTTGTTTGTTTGTTTGTTTGTTCCATCATCATGGCTAAACGACTGCATAGTTCTCAACCAAACTTCATATTCAGAGTCTACTCATCCAGGCGCAAGTTTCGATATGCGTATCATTTAAAAATCACTGAACAGACCGGGGGTTTATAAGAAGACCAGAAGGGTTTTCCAAATTCCTCCTATATCATTGACCATATCTCGACCAAACTTCGTATTTAGTGTCTACTCATCCAGGAGCAGGTTCCGATATGCATAGCATTTAAAAAACACTGAATAGACTGGGGTTTATAGCAAGACCTGAAGTTATTTTTCGATTTTCCCTTACACTATTGATTATATCTCGACCAAACTTCGTATTTAGAGTCTACTCATCCAGGACCAGGTTCCGATATGCATATAATTTAAAATCACTGAACTGACTTGGGGTTCATCAGAAGAACAGAAGAGTGGGTTTTTTTCAATTCTCCCTTACACTATTGATTGTATGTAAAATCTGTAGAATATATGTGAAACGTCCCTTCATTTCGCTTACTCATCAAATGACGGAGAAAATTACTATTTCCTGTGAGTTTCATGCTCTGCAGCCAGTGATTGACACTCACGCAGACCTACAGTTATTTGAAGAAAAATCAGAGGATACATAATATTTCCCTCGCCTTGAGAATTAACCCCACCTAATGTAACTGAACACCGAGGAAACATGAGGTGGAACTTTTCCCTTTGGTGTCTGTCTGTCTGTCTGTCTGTCTGTCTGTCTGTCTGTCTGTCTGTCTGTCTGTCTGTCTGTCTGTCTGTCTGTCTGTCTGTCTGGTTATCTACTTATTTGTATATTCCCAACAGTGGAAAACTGTCTTACTTATTTCAACCAAACAATGTATTTGGAATGTACTCATTCAGAATTGTGTTATCAGGCGCATTTGATGTCAGAATAATCACCTGGAGTTGGTATTTGTAGGAAGATTATTCTCAAATATTTTCTTTAACATTAGGTCTATCAAAAGACTGTATATAACAAACGTTTAAGAATATGTTATTTCCGTTCACTTTTGCCATGTACGTATTTATCGTATGACGGATACTAAGGCAGATGATTCCGAAAAATTGGAATATTTAGTCCAAGTTCCGTGGGACATTTCGTGCATGTCACTTCAAGGTGGGCAACGAGAAAAACAAGAGACATTTTATTTTCGATAGGGCAGATATTAAGGGAGGTATCATCAACGTCAGAGCGCCACGCCAGTGGTAAGAGATACAATATGCAACCTGAGAACCACGGAGAATTTCGCACAACTTCGTACCAGGACTGTACTGTACAATAAATTCGGAAATCATCCTCATTCTCTCTCGACTTTCTTCAGCTTCATCATATTTCACGTTACTGCCACGCGTTTTCGTAGGAAAATATAATTTTAACATGTTTCATTACACGCGTGAAAAGTGCCATGTTACTTCGCATAAATTCCTGAAGGAAACATGTAACCCACTGCAAATTCCGGTGCGAAGAACGGGTACAAATGCCCGTATAGCATAATTTGAAAACGTGCATTAGAAAGACAAACTAAGAATAGTGTCATTAACCAGAACTTAACACCAGTGTATGATTAGAAATTGAACAGAGAAGGAATACCCTGGAAGGAGTGTTAGAGGCATTAATTGTAAAGAAATTAAAAAATCTCGGGCATGCTATAAAGACCCATCGGTTACCCTGGAAACGAGACCGCCCCCCAGCAAAGTGAGGGATACCACAGTAGTCATCCTTGGTCTCCCCATACTACGTCCGATATCTCAAGTAAACATTAGCATTATAGCTTAGAAACATGTCATTGAATTATATTATGACGGTAAATTAATTTTACGTTATAACTATAATCAACGTACCTTATTCTTCTAAAACCAAACCCCATGGCACTACAGCCCTTGAAGGGCCTTGGCCTACCAAGCGACCGCTGCTCAGTCCGAGGCCTGCAGATTACGAGGTGTCGTGTGATCAGCACGACGAATCCTCTCGGCCGTTATTCTTGGCTTTCTAGAACGGGGCCGCTATCTCACCGTCAGATAGCTCCTCAATTCTAATCACGTAGGCTGAGTGGACCTCGAACCAGCCCTCAGGTCCAGGTAAAAATCCCTGACCTGGCCGGGAATCGAACCCGGGGCCTCCGGGTAAGAGGCAGGCACGCTACCCCTACACCACGGGGCCGGCAAAATCACTTCCAGGATGGCTGAGGTGGGAATCGAACCCACCTCTACTCATTTGACCTCCCGAGGCTGAGTGGACCCCGTTCCAGCCCTCGTACCTCTTTTCAAATTTCGTGGCAGAGCCGGGAATCGAACCCGGACCTCTGGGGGTGGCAGCTAATCAGACTAACCACTACACCACAGAGGCGGACCCTTATTCTTCTAGACTTCAATAAATTTATTGGCTAGGTTGCCTTGGACAAAATTCTGTCAGTAACAGGCATGTATCAATTCTTTCCTCCCTTAGTTTCCTTCCCCACATTTCTCTTAATAATGTTGAACAATTATGCAATTGTTTGTGGGTGCATCCACTCTCACTTAATAACTTTACAATCGTATACAACTGACAGTGAATTTCACTGTCAACTTTCCTCATCCATAAATGTCTCTCTTATTTTACTTGTCCCTAAACAGTGCCATCCCATTTCTTTATAACATAGTAAACATTTATTGTCATTTCCCATTCTGTCTGTATGATTTACTTTCTGTACCCCCATTAACCTCCATATTATTCCCCTCAGTTCCCTTTTTGCTATTTATCTACGTTAATCCTCATTCTGACAATTACATTGCAAAATTCTCCCAGTGACCTCTTAGGTTTGCACTGTGTAACAGTTTGTTGTTTTTTCTACATCGTTAATCAGAACTACTTTCTTTTTACAAATTCTTTGGTATTCTACTCAATCCCTTTCTCGGTAGTATCCCATTTCTACCCTTCCCAGGTTATTCCGTACTCCATCCACCCAGTACCCTTTCTCTGATGGAGGTGATACCACATACCAGCCCTCGTGCCAGTACGGGGAATCAAACGCGGGCCTCCAAGGACGGTAACTAATAATGCTTAAGTTACGCTGCGGTGGCTGACTGAATTAGATGAGAGGAAAAAGGTTTGGCGAATTTTAACCCCAAGGAGAGTCAGATTTATAGGGCAGATCCGGAGACACCGAGAACTTGTTGGCTTTAGAGAGAAGAGTGGGTGGCAGGAATGTTACTGGAAAGCCAAGACATAAATGTGGCAATAGATACGGCTTACCCGGATCAATAGTTACATGGATATGAAGATATTGGGTGGCATGCACGACTGCTTCAAGCTAGTTCCGTGAACTGATAATCCGACATTACGAGTCGATAAGTTTATTCTGATTTGAATATAGGTACTAGAGTAATTCAGTTGAAATGTTTTCACGTGCAGAGTTTCATCTCTCACTCACTGGATTATTGAAAATGGAAGCTTGTACATTCCGCTAATCCACGAGTTAACGTGTTACAGTTGGCTGCGCTCTGCTGTGAAGTCCTTATTTCTGTTATTATAATTACCTGTTAAGTGCTCTTCTATTCAGAACAAAAGCAGGATACATATCTGTCCATAAACTCGTAGTTATTATAAACTATCACTTCATATGCCAGTCGTTGTTATAAATCCACTTCATGTTACAAATCTTAACTGCATATTGCTGCATGGTGCGCATGGTGTGTATGAAGTCTGTCCTTTTTCTTTTTTCTTTTTTCTCTTCTCTAGTGGTTTCAATGCCACACTTACTCAAGATAGGATGTCGATGACGTTGGGATAATTTAACTTTTTCATACCCCATTGTCGCTGCAAACCTACACGTGTCCCTGTGGCGTTCAACCGGGAGCAAAGCAAATGTTCCTCTGGTAAACTGCTGAATTTCACCTTCTAGTGAAAACGTTGTAAGTGGAAATGTTGCACGGTTATCTGGAATAATAAATACAAGGAAACTGAGCAAGTGGCTGAGGGGTTTGGAATTCGAACGCCAATGTCGGAAGCCCTGAAGGTGGATTTCCGTGCTTTACCATTTTCACACCAGGTAAATGCTGCGGCTGTACCTTAACTAAGACCACGGCCGCTTCTTTCCCACTCCTAGCCCTTTCCTATCCCGTCGTCGCCACAAGACCTATGTGTATCAGTGCGACGTAAAGCAAATTATTTTTAAGAAATACAAGAAAATGCTTCATTTTATTTTGTTAACTATCAGAGGATACAGGATGATATAGAAAGAATGCGAGAACGCTAAGTATGTTGTGCGGGAAGGGAAACTGATAACTTTTTATGAAGTGACCCATGTTCCAAAATGCACGTTCAGTGTTGTGAGGTGTCAAAAAGCGACAACGCTTCGGATTTGGCGATTGGTATGTGATCTGCATTTTGTCAAGAAACCTCTACCCACCTAACAAGATCATCACATCATGCATTAAGTTGCAGAAATGATTCGAAATGACAGCCTTCAATGAGTGAGTTGGCGGAGCGGGTTGGGTCGCATAGCGGTGAGCTTGCATTCAGGAGATGGTGGGGTTCGAATCCCACCGTCGGCAGCGGTGAAGATAGTTTTCCGTGATAAACCACTACGCTTACACGCCCTGGTATATTTATTGAATACAGTAGAAAAGCTCAGGTTGTGCTTTGCTCGAGAGTGTAGGGAAGTTATCATTCTGGGATGCGGAATGTCACTCCAGAACTTCAGACTGTCCTTGCTGCATCTCATTTCGAATGCTCAGTGGCAGGCGGAACACAAACAAGATCTCAGGAAACTACTACGTCACTACAAGAATGATATAAAACGTATTCATTTCCCACATCCATTTCATTTATGAAGTCGAAGAGCATAATTTTATGTACTTCTTTTCATACTGTGATCTAGATACGCCTTCTGTTGGGCTTTACCATAACTTTTAATGATCACAAAGTGTCGTATGGAAGCGGTTATATTCGCATATGCACAGAGTATAGAAAATCTTCCGTCCAAAAATCACAGACCATGATAAACTGGAACAGGACATTTAAAATGAGTATCACGACAATAAAACTAGCTGTTAGATCAGGGCCTCTCAAACGCCCAAAATCTCACGCCTGCAGAGCGAGGCGCAAGAGCTCCGTGCACTGTGCATCGGTACCGCTCGGTGCCGCTCGGTATGGCTCGGATCAACGCTTCGTCTCTGGGCTACTCGGCTATGCTCGGCTCTACTCGGCTATACTCGGCTCAACTCAGCCCGGATTTGGAGCGCTACGGCGCAAGTGGGGGAGAGGGAGACAGGCGGAGCGAGCGAGAGAGGCGTAAGGAAAGAGAGAGTTAGCGCTATTGCTCCAAATCGAGGAGTCACTCTGGTCAACCAAGCCAAGTCGTCTTTTGCACCGTGCACAGTGCATGCACCACGCGCATGCACCCTGAGAGGCCCTGTGTTAGATCGTTAGGTCGTGTGCGATTTGCAGAGTTTTGAACAGACATACCATTTGGACACATCAGTTTAATTGGCACGCCCCTCCAAGACTCTAGCAGTGGCAGACTGACTGTGTGGGTGGATAGGTGGGTGGGCTGTAGTTTCGGACAAGTTCAAGTTGTACCCACGGTCAAAACATTCCCGTGCGGATTACCGTCGATCCTCGAAGGGTTGTGGTCTAGTTGCTCCACTGTTCAGTCGGGTAGGTTTCTCCATTTGTTAATATTCGGCATTTCGTTTTCATTCGAATGTTCTCCTTAATATTAACACGTATAAAAATTGCATTTTAATATCAATCAAAGACAGTTATTGACATTATTACTTTTCTATTCATAGTCCTTTCCCATCCTTCCGCCGCCGAAAACCTTCGATGTGTTAGTGTGACGTTAAGCACAAATAAATAAACAAACAAAGCTGTTGATGTTCCAGCCATCAACAAGCTGAACCTGTAACACTAGTGGTTTAAAATGCATTGAATTAGATCTAGGACAGACAGTAGTTCACACAAAGTTGACTACAGAATACGTGTTCACCTGGACTGAAATGTGAATTATTCATGTAATACTCTAATGAAAGGGATAAGGAATTATTAACGTATTATTACCCTATTACGGGATCGTATCTCAATCATTCGCCGAGACCCGACCGTCAGATTCGAACAAAAAAACTTGTATTTTCAGGATCTAGGAATTAGGGTTTAAATACCAATTAGTTTTCAGTATCTGCTGTGCACATGGTAGCTTGCAGTTGGACAAAACTATTGCTATGCTGTTCAGTGTATTAAGGCTTACAGAGGGTTTATTCCTTTTCGGTAGAGTTGGCGTGCTGCTCTTTGGCCTTGAATGATCGACTCTCCATCAAAAGCAATGAAATAAATAATGGTATTGTGTTTACGTCCCACTAACTACTTTTGACGAGTTTAGGAGACGCCGAGATGCCGGAATTCTGTCCCGCAGGAGTTCTTTTACGTGCCAGTGAACATACCGGCACGAGGCTGACGTAAATACCACGGGATTGAGCCAGGATCGAACCTGGCAAGTTGGGGTCAGAAGGCCAGAGCCTCAAACGTCTGAGCTACTCAGCCCGGTTCAACTGAAGTATGACGTATGCAAAGTATGTACACTTCCTGACAGATAAACTGAATACACTCTTGTATATAAAAATCAGGTCAAACTACACATGCAGAGGGTGTCCCAGGAAATTTGGTCAATATGCAGGGATATGACAAGAGCATTCATTTGAAGCAAAACACTTCATGTGGACATATGCTCTATTCCTAACCTACCTCGTTGCCCGGGATGTCTTTCTGGCATTTAACTCGCCCGCTGAACGGGCAGTTGTCCATGGTGTTTTGTGAGTGAAATAGTGCGAGGGATTGAGACTGTATCAGAGAGAAGCATCAGTGGTGTGTGTTTGTACTAGCGCTGGAAAAAATGCCTCACATGTACACTAATGAAGAATATGCACATATGGTGTATGTTTATGGCTTCTACGAAGGTAGTGTGCTCTTGCTGCTGTCGAAGAATACCGTCGCCTTCTGACACGTCGAATTCCTGATCGCTGTGTGTTTATACCAGAGTTTTCGGCACATTGCGTGAAACAAGTATTCTTCAAAGTTTCCATTTTTCTTCTGAACGTATAGTTCAACAACATGTCCAGTAACAGCAACACATTGTTGAAAGCAGCGTAGTCCTATTGCCAGCACAGAGCGACTTTCTGCACGTATCATTGTCTCTCCAACACGTGTATAGCGAACATTACATGCGGAAAACTTGTACCCATTTCAAAACTTCAAAGAGGTTGGGTGGGTAAGACACATAAGTGCGCGCCACTAGCCCGAAAAAAAATGTACATTAAATGCGTTCTATTTCGGAAACCATTTGGAATAGGGCATATGTCCATGTGAAGTATTTTGCTTCAAACGATCTTTCCTGTCATATCCTTTAATATCGACCATTCCTCCTGGGACACTCCGTATATTTCGTCCGGTGCTAAGGTCTTTCGTTATAAAATGTGCCTTGTCTTGGTCTTTGATATGCACTTATCCAATACACACTTTGTTAACAAACTTTCGTGCATACATTTATTTTATTTATTTCATTTATTACACGCTACATGGTTCTTTGCCCCACTTGCAGTGTGTAACTCTGAGTTTACATCCTTATATTAACACTAATAATATGCTATACTACAATAATATTCTAAACTAATATTAATTCAACACTATATTAATGCTAATAATATGAATATACTAAAATGGTAATACTAATTAAATAAGTAATGATTCTGAATATGTTTTACAGTTGAATATACAAAAATTATAAGATTAATGAATATAATAGCAGTATAAAATATTCTATACACATACATACTGTCCCCGTTACAAGGTCATCAGAAAACACGAGACCAACTCAAGGGTGCTCACTAAGGACTTGGCTTCCACAATAAATTCACATAATCTCAGGTAAATGATGACATAGGATATGGAAAATAAAAGGGGTATTTTTTTAAATAACATCTGATTTATTCGGTAGGGTCAAATGAACAAAGCCATCCTAACTACTGTGATTGTGAGAATGATTGTTACGATATTTCACCTTAACTTAGCTCTTGAGTTAACAAAGACTAAGCAAGCAAATGGGGTGCTACAAATAATTTTCCCTATCCATTCTAATCGAATTTATTCATACATTCATAATTTGATTTTATGTGAGTAACTAATTGACATTATCTCAAATTATCTTGTGAAAAAAAGAAACTTGCGATGTAGAATTTTCTCGATAAATCTAAAAAAATCAAATGACCGATGATAAAAATTAACATCAAATTGACTGTAATGATAACAAATAACACATTTAAATAAATTTCACGCCATAAAATTAGCCTAAGATTGCGTTCTGACTGATTTTACATTGGAATTAATATTTATTAATTTATAAGCATGGGCTGTGCTTAATCGTAAACTAACCCAATTTAACTCGACAAACGAGCTACGTATCTGTTCAAGAACGAATATGCATTCATTAATTAAATAATATCTGCGGTCACCTCAACTTATAAAAATATCCCTAGTTATCATATCAAGAAATAACCAATAAAGAACAAAGCGGATAAATAACGCTGAAAACAAACGGCGACGTCGATAACTTCAACATACAAAAAGAACTAAACACATGAATGACCCAATGTGGCACCCACATGGTCGTAATATGGTAACACCGTACTATCTACAACTATAAAATAACTAACGTCTACGAGATTGCCACAGCTACTATTCTATAGATTAACTATTAGAAAATATCTACAGAAGAAATATACAAGTATTTACAGAGTATGGTAACACTCGATAATCTCACACTCACTACAACAAATCCCTCCACGCTTAGCATATCATGGTTAAGATCATGTGGTCATAAGTGTTAGCAAACTGATGGGATTAGAAGTTGCTAGAGAAGTATACTTCATCTTCTTAATTCAAATATCCGCAGAATAATCCAGATAATCCTCGGTAAATAAATTAGAAAGCACTCGGGTATAATCAGCTATCTACAAAATTTCAACAGGTGATTTACCATGCGCGATAATTCAAAATCACATACAGTGATTCATAGCGGGCTTAATAATTTTCGAAGACTTCATAATATACCACGCAAACTAAATATTTGAAGACACAATTGTCCTTCACCACACTAAAATTAAATGACTCTCACGTTACATACGCATAATAAATCTCCACACCCATCAGGAATATGTTAAATCCACACTAGTCCCTACATAGATCTCACGTAATCACTTTCGACAACTAATTAACTTAGTGGAGACTCTACACATTTCACGACAATCAGTATAATATCTCACGAAAATGTAATCACAGATTCGAAAAAATAAATGGCGTATGGTTTTTAGTACCAGGAGTGTCCGAGGACATGTTCTGCTCGCCAGATGCAGGTCTTTCGATTGTGACTCCCGTAGGCGACCTGCGCGTCGTGATAACGATGATATGATGATGATGAAGACGACTCATACACCCAGCCCCTCTGGCAGCGATATTAACTAACTATGGTTAAAATTCCCGACCCTGCCTGGAAAAGAACCCGGGACCCCTGTGACCAAAGACCAGCACGCTGACCATTTAGCCATGGAGCCGGACATAGATTCGAAGTTTAATTACCACAGGAACATACCCTATTTTATTGAATTTTATAATATGAATTTGACGCTTTAATAATCACCATCATGAAATGATAGTTACAGAAATGTTACCACTATCTGACGTCTGATCAAATATCGAGATGACATTAATATAAATCACCACGGGACAAAGAAACACTCCAAAATTAACCGAAATATTACTCGCAAATCAACAAAACAATTCCGTAGAAAATTCATACAAATACTATGGGTCCACAGATGACTAATTATACATTAATAATTTATCGATAACTTAACTATCACAGCGATAGAAAACTACATAATTCGCCACTGTCTCGGTGCTTAACATTCGGTTACAAACTACCACTCGCGATCAAATAGATTCACTACCCGAAGATCACCTCGAGACAAAGAAAGCATACCAGAAAATCCATATTTCAACGAATACTACTCAAAAAAGGTAAATAAAAACTATCTACGAGACCACACCAAGGAAAGAAAGATAATTGCAAATCTACAGAACAGATATTTGGCATAAGGAGATGTCGACTTATCTTAGGTTATTTGTTGCATTTCAGACGGAGAAATTCAGCCCTCAGCTAATACAAACAAGGTGGATGCCTTCCCATCCCTGCGCTGTTGCCTTCGGTCTCGATACATAACAGCACATGATGACAGGGAAGTTATACATGATAACAAGTTGCCTCTTCATGATATTAGGCAGGTAGAAGTCCTCTACTGCCGGCTCTAAGTTCATGTTGGTAGGTGCTGAAACTTGCACAAAACAATTACAAAAATGTCCTCGTTGTAGATCCTCTTTAAGAGTTCAGAAGAGTACGTACTTTAATTCAAGGGAAATTCGAGATTTGACGTCTGTTGGATTGACCTCTAACGTGCCTGGCAAACAGGTTGACTAAGTAAACACAGCTTTCCACTATCAGTAGAGCCCTCCATGGTTGTGGATGTCCGCGGTTTTATCCACGTATATCCGCGAAGTTAGTGCCTTGGCGGATTCAAAATGTATAGCAGTGCGGATAATTTTGCTGACAATTTCTAAATAATGATGATTATTGATTTTCACTCAGCTATACTCTAGTGCCTTGGCGGATTCAAAATGTATAGCAGTGCGGATAATTTTGCTGACAATTTCTAAATAATGATGATTATTGATTTTCACTCAGCTATACTCTTACTCTTGCTTGTGGTTAGGCGACCTTTGATATTGGTATGGGAGAATGGTGATATACAGAGCCTTGAGACCATAAAGCCGTAAATTGACCTAAGCGTAACTGGCTCTTACCCGCAATTAGTGGATGGAAGGAACAAAGGTCAATACGTCGGTAGTTGTCGCAAGAGAAAATCCCTCATAAACCTGTGACTGTAGGGGTTCTGGTGCCAGGTGTCAGGCCTATTGTATTATGTTAACTGATCTATCCGTTTCAATACCTTACTGTAGGTAAATATTTATAATATCCGCGGATAACCATTTGCGGATGCGGATAACCATTCGCGGATGCTGATGCGGGTGCAGATGAAAGAAGTGCGGATGCGGAGCCGATGCGGATATTATATTGTATATCCGCGCAGAGCTCTAACTATCAGCTATCTACGCCTGAACATGTATAGTTCCGGTTTTTTATCGAAGTGTGTTCACCTCCTGCACATAGTTTAGTCTGTCGCTGCTTACCCATAGTCAGTGGAATTACTGACTTATTACTGTAAATCGTCGTTACACATTTATCACTACTACACCACTCGTAATATATTCCAGAATAATTATATAATCTTCTTGTAAGTATTCCCTGCAAACACATTTACTTTAGCGTTGATAAATACCCACATAATCAGTTACCGGAGCGCTAGTTTACTTCTTCCGATATGTGAATAATTTGCTTCACGTAATTCCACCGGTTCAGAGACTGAGATTCAGTTATTCTTAACTTATAATTATCGATTGACCTTGTCGCGTTTGACTTCACTGTCTCCACATGTGTCATAAAAATAACCACAAGAGCAGAAAATATCATACTAGCGCAACGAGGTAGTAGCACGTACGGCAAACAAGGTAGATGACAGATATGACACTCACATAATTCCAAAGAATTACATTGTCAGGGGAAGCATACTCTCACAATACATACATACATACATACATACATACATACATACATACATACATACATACATACATACATATTCGTTATAGACTGTTATGCCTTTCAGCCTTCAGTATGCAATCCTCTGTGAATTTACCAGACGCCTCCACAGTCCTCCATTTTTAACAATCTCTGTGGCCTATTTTAGTTTCATATCTCTTATTTTTGTATCACTATTTTAGTTCCATATCTCTTATTTTACATCATTAGAAACTGAGCCAAACCATCGTCGTCTTGGTCTTCCTCTGCTTCTCTTACCTTCCATGATCGAGTCCATTATTCTCCTAGGTAACCTATCCTCCTCCATTCCCCTCACATGACCCCACCGACGAAGGCGATTTATACATACCGCTTCATCCATCGAGTTCATTCCAAACTTACCCGTTACCTCCTCATGCCGAGTTCCCTCATCCATTGTTCCCACCTATTTATAATAGTGATCTGTTCGCTACTTTAATGTCTGCTACTTCAAACCTGTAAATATCCTGAGATCAGCGACTACTCCGTACAGCAAAGATCGTATGGAAACAAACAGGAGTAATGATAGTTTCGTCCGGGAGCTAACTTCCTTACAGAACACTGTTGATCGCCACTGCGAGCTCGCTGCAATAGCTTTGCTGAAATTTGATTCAGTTTCACTTACTTTGCTACCATCCTGGAAGAAGACACACCCTAAGTAATTAAATGATCTACCTCTTCCAAGTTTGTATTCGCAACCTGATATTCAATTTTCTTAGGTCTCTTCCCTACTGACATCGTTTTGTCTCGGAGAGGCTAATTTTCATGTCATACTGTAACGGTTCAAATCCCGTTACAAGATGATATCTGTATTTTTATTATTGTATGATTTTATCTGTATTTTATTATTATTATTATTATTATTATTATTATTATTATTATTATTATTATGTCAGTATTATTATTATTTTATCTGTGATATTGTTACTATTATTGTAATTATCCGTTTTATTCAATTCGATTTTGCAATTGCCTGTTGCTTGCAACATATATACGTATGTGTAGTATAACACTCAATACCTGTACAGTGAGAATTGTTGTATATATCAGAGATTGGGTATGACGTTGGTGCATTGTGCAATATTGTTGGCGATTCTGCCAAGTCATCGCCGCGCCTTGGCTACGTCATCGTATTTATTTAGCAATGAGCGCACGACTCAGTCCCCGCAGGGCTATTTCACCACTGTCTGTAATATCTGTCGCGTAGGTGGGAGTATGTCATTGTTATTTCTGGAGATTACGTAGTTGTGTCAACCAACGTCTATATAAGGTGGGTCCATATTGTAGCGTCAGTCATTACTTATACGGATGCAGTACAGTGAAGTAGTCTACTAGATCAAGAGGCCTTAGTTGGTCCGTCAACCAGTGTGAACGAGAGATGGTGAAGACTCAGTGAGCCAATATTGGTCATTGAGAGAGTGAGACCAAATGGTTGGTCCGTCACTTAGTGGAAGACGCGGACGCAAGGCTTACCAAGGAGTCAGAGAGGGCAACCCTGGACCTGCCAAGAGGTCATACCATATTGACTTACAAAGAAGTCAGATGATATGGAGAAGAAGCAGTCGCAAGGATGTATCACCACGTTAGGCGTGACACATCTACAGTAAACACCAGAGCAATGGATTACGTCCTAATTACACTCAAAGTGTTGAAGGTACAGTCAAGTGAATCAGTGAGGGAAATATTTCGTATAAATTGTTAAATGTCCGGTCAAGAAGAATTCAAATTCATGCCTAGTTTCTTTCAGTTGCAATGTCATAATTTCATATTCTCATCTGTTTTATCGCAACAAGACTCACTATTTTTGATATATTATTTAAAGAATATATATTGTTCTATCAAACGAATTCATAGTTTCATTTCATTGACAGTAAAATATCTTAACCTCAAAATTAATGGGGAAACCGAACGCCAATCTCCTTTTCCCAGAACTTATATGGTATGTTGTCAAAAGTAAGCTTATTACCCCACACCCTTTTAGTTTAAGAAAATTCTCTCAATACACATAACACCTATTTTCTAGTTCCAAGATTGCAGGATTTTAGCACACTCTGCTATTAAGACCAATTCTTTGGCATAGGCCAAACTGCTTACTACATCCCTCGCTGCTCGTTTAATACTTTTTAGTAGAAGATCCATATAAACTATGAACAACGAAAGCGAAAGATTATAGCCATGTCTAACCGCTGCAAGTACTTTGAACCAAGAACTCATTCTGCCATCAATTCTTACTGTATTCCAATTGTCAACATAAAAGCCTTTGATTGCTTTTTATAATCTACCCTTAATCCCATAATCCCTGTGTACGGCTAACATCTTTTGCCTCGGTACTCTCTCATATGCCTTCTCTAGATATGGCAAACATAAATATAATTGTCTATTCCTTGCTTAGCATTCTTCATTTCCTGGTGTATGCTGAAAATCTAATCGTGACAGCCCCTCTGTGGCCTGAAACCACATTGGTTTCCATTCAAATTACTCTCAACCATTAATCACACCCTTCCGTACAAAATACCAGTGAACACCTTCCGTGGTACTTTGATCAATGAAATACTTCGATAGTTGTTGCAATCCTTCCTGTTTCCTTTCTTATAGACAAGTGCAACCACTGCTTTCGTACAATCAGAAGGTACCTTAATAATATTCCATGCTAATCTTAATCCTCTGTGAAGCCATTTCATCCCAGCACTTCCATTATATTTCACCACTTCAGGTCTAATTTCATCTACTCCTGCTGCTTTACGACAGTGGAGTTCATTCACCATCCTTTCCACCTCCTCAGGCGTAATTTCACTAATATAATTATCCTCCTCCGCCCCTCCCCCCTATGAGCTCGGTTCTTCGAGACGTTGCCAGAAAGATTTCCTTTTAAGTTGAGAAGATTTTCAAAATATTCCTTCCACCTGTCGAGTGATTCCCTAGGATCTTCCCATAGTTTACTTGATTTACAAAAAACACTATTAATTTCATTTTTCCATCCCTTGCTAACATTCGTTATTACTGTCCAGAAAATATCCCTTGCTGCTTGACCAAGACTTTCCACGTTATTACCGAAATATTTCCATGACTACTTGTTGGATTCAACAATGATTAGTTTCGCTCAGTTTCTTTCATCTACGTACAGTTAGCTCCCTGTCTGCATCATTCCTTGTTTAGAGTCATTTTGATACGCCTTCTTTTTTACGTTTACAAGCTTCCTCGTTCCACCAAGATGTTCACTATTTCCCATCTTTACATACAGGTGTTCCTAGGTATCCCCTTGCTGTTTCAACTATTGCATCCCCGTTTGTCGCTCATATCATTCTAAATCTTGAAGCTGCTTTTTCTCTATTCTTGGGAACTTTTCACTAATCATATACATGGACTTCTATCTAAATTCCTCGTCCTGAAGATGCCCTGCCCTTATTCGTCTGTAGACAGATTTCACATTCACTATCCTAAGCATAGAGGTACTTAGTTCACTACAGATCAGATAGTGGTCTTTATCAACGAAAAATCTCCGAAATACAATCACATTCCTAACATTTTTCCTGAATTCAATATCGGTCTTGACGTGGTGTATTATGGATATGGTGCCTATGGTGCCTCTAACTTCGTATGTGTAGCATAGTATGGTTGAATAATGTATTCGTAACTGCTAATCCCACACCAGCACAGAAGTCCAGTAAGCGCTTCTCATTCCTATTACCTTCCGTATATTCTCCACATTTACCCTTTACCCTATCATACTCTTCTATTTTATTTTCTACTTTCGCACTGAAGTTGCCCATTAGCACTATTCTATCCTTGCTGTTGACACTGACTGCGATAACATTCGGTGCTTCAAAAACTTGTCAACTTCATCCTTAACTACACCTTCACATGGTGAATGCACTTAGACGATTCTCGTTCTAATTCCTCCAACTGCTAAATATGCTCAAATCATTCGTGTGTAACAGAAACTGTGTTGCGTGCAGTGGTATTCCTGATGAACAGTCCTACCCCGCACTCTGTCCTTCGCTTTTTAACACCTGTTAAGGGCACCTTATTATCTCCTCGCTCTTCCTCGTTATTTGCCCTGTCCCAAATACTGTATAATTTACCCTTAAAATATAGAGATGCATTTTCTTTGCTGATTCAGAAAGTTCTTGTTCCTTTCTTCCATAAGTTCCGTTAATATAGATAACTCCCCACCGAATTCCATTTCGTTCGCCAAGTTGGTTCGAAGTTTCATCTATATATAACTTTAACATGTAACTCAATATTGTGAGAAAACCGCAATACTAACGCCTATGTGCTATACATCTAAAGAAAGATCTCCATCACAGGATAACTAGAAAAGTATTATTTATTTCTTAACGTCCTTTATTTGCGTAAAATAGTCATTTATTCGAATAATACGATGCTGTATGAAAGTTGATGATGATGATGATGCTTGGTGTTTAAAGGGACCTAACATCTAATGTCATCGGTCCCGTGAAAGTTGTTAATCCGATAGTTGGCTCTCTGAAATCAACTCAGAACATTTTTAGAAGCTCCAGGAGGCTGCGATAAAACATTTGTCTATTCAAGAAGCAGGGATAAGATTGCAATCGCTGCTGCTTGGGCAGGAATTGCAGCTTTGTTATTACCAGGTTGTAAGACAATTCAAGAAACTTTTGGTGTAGCTATTCCAGTAACAGGAATTTCACTTTCGTGCATTAAATGGAACAGCTGAGAACAAGACGTTTTGCGAAAATCAGCCGTTATTATTATTGTTGATGAAGCTTCGATTATTCCTGCATTTGAAAAACAATTGCATTGATCGCTTGCTAAAAGACATTATGAGGTGTGAAATAGAAATGAGTGGTAAAATTTTCATGTTTGGGGGAGATTTTTACCAAGTTCTTCCTGTGGCATCCAAAGGTGGAAGTACTTAGATAACTGAGTCATGTATCCAGAATACTCAAATATAGCCAAAAATTAAAGTATTGCACTTGAAAATAAATATGCGTGCAAAGCCTTCCGGAAAGGAATTCGCGGTATGGCTACTACAACGAGGATATCATGAAATTGAAAAACTAGGAAATGTTACAGCCTAACAAAGATTCTCAACGACTTCATAAATAACGATTCATTGGTAAGTCATGGTTTCGCCAATTTTATAGACTTTAATTCTTCAGCTTACTATAATAGAGCAATTGTAAGTCACTTCAACGGTGACTGTAATAGCATAAATGAATATGTTCTTCACGTAATCCCAGGAAGTTTTAAGGAATACAACAGTGTCAATACTATGTTGTGAGCTGATGGTGCTGACACAGATTTTGTAAGCAGAGAATCCATATAGAATACCTACACTCCATTATGTCAGCTGGAATACCTCCAAATATATTAAAATTGAAAGTCGGTGCAATTGTAATGCTTATAATAAATATGCATATGGCCTTCGGTTTAATAAGAGGAGTGCGCATGATAGGTCGAGAAATGTATGACAAAATTATAAAATTAGAAGTCAATACAGGTGCTTCCAAGAATCAGGTCATTTATCTACCTAGAATTGATTTGGTGTCTACTGACAATAGCCTGCTTTTCAAATTTAAATGGAGGCAGTTTCCGTTACGTTTTGTTTTCAAAATGACCATTTACAAAACATAGGTTCAAAGTTTTGACAAAGTAGGTATTTTATCTCGGTGCGTTTTCAGAGTTAAATCTGCGATGGACGTCAAAATTAAAGTTATAACTACACTATATCAGGGCCAGTTCCCCAAACGTGATGGGTTCTTCACAAAAATAAGTTTACAATGAAATACTAAAATCAGTCAATGAATAGGGCAGCAAAATGCAATCATTTACAGTGAACTGTAGCCTACATCGTTAAAATAATTAAAACATGACTGTTGTAAGCATGCCCAAGAAGATTATGAAAGCATAGAAGTGCATCTTTTCATTGACAAAGTATAGCCAAACCTTTATGTATGAACTAGCCAAGAAATCTTTATAATGAATGTGCTTCTTCCTTTCGGTCGTGTTTGTACTCGCGGACTTTCAACCGATTACATGTTATGTCGGAAAGTGTAAAATAGCATTCCTGATGATATTGTTATCATAATCAAGAAATTACACATAATACTATATCTTAACAGTTTGATTTGAAATACACCAAGAACATTTTTCCGAATTTTAGTTTCATTTTGTATTTTGAGATTAGTTCTGATTATTTTGGCCTATTGTATTGGTGGTAGAAATAGTAATTAATGCTCTATATGTTGTGAAAGAATATGAGTTAATCAAGTCAAGTAAAAAGAAGGAATACGCTTTGACCATCGATATAGGCTAGGTGAAAAATCCTACTTCAATGATGATCAACTCTGGAGTTCAAACTCACCTGCGCTGGGAGTCCGCGAGGTCTTGTTTTAATGGACTTCAAAGGAAGAATCCATTTTTATTTTTGTGTTTATAATACTAAACCAAAGTTACATATACATATTTTATACTAAACATGTGAACACAAGTAAGTCAGATAATTTCTCCTGGTGGCACAAGTAGCCAAATATCCGTTACAATTGTAGTATTTTGAACAGCCTTGACACCAATTTTCTGTTTTTATTATTATTAGAACACTTCCCCTCTCATCTCACATCGTAAGTATGACGACTCACTCATTTTTGAAACTTTGAGAAATCCTATGAAGTCCTAGGTACTGAATAGTAGATTGTTAAGCGTCAGGGAAAGAGAAGTAATATCTGGGAGATATGGATTGGTGGCCTGCATGAACTATTTTAGACTGGGGTCGACTTCGAATGGTCGTTAAACATAATGTGACAGTTGTACTCAGCCAAACATTTCAAAGCGGACCGTCTTGCCCCCCAGTATACCATCACTTAAGAAACAACACCGCGTAGCTAACAGAATACAGCCAAAATCATCGGTTCAATATCGCCTTAAGTGGACTTCCCGAAAAAAAATACGTGTCTCTTTATTTTGAAAGGAAATTCAAAATACCAACTTTCACGTCCATAACAGCTTCAGTTTTTAAGATAAAGTATCTTCATAAAGGTATTTCAACTCCTTATTTACTTTTTTCAATTCCACACCCCTTATGCCTATTTTCCGAACAAAACAAATGCGTGTTTTTTTTTAAGGAGATTCCAAGTAATAATTTTCACGCCTGTAACATCTTCAGTTTTGAGTTATAAGTATCCTCATAAAAGTAATTCAACTCCTTTTTCACCCCTCCTTTCTACCCGTTAAGTTTGAGTTCCGTCATATCCGAAACTAGATAAACATCATTCATAAGAAATAAATTCTTTTCTAAACATCATTTGTTAGATCAAGGGCGTGTGGATCTACAGATCACTATTGGCATCTGCAAATGTGAGAACTAGGATCGTGTGAAATTGTTCGTCTGGACAAATTCAAAGCTTCCGTTACTTTGATTGACAATCCTAAGGCTGGATATTTAATTTGATCGAGGCGTATTACTACATTCGTCAAACGTAAGGACGTTCAAGGAGTTAATATCTTACGTCGGTAGGCACACGAGGTTGTGGAGGAAGTGAGCAGATTTATAACAAACGGAAGTGTGGACAAAGGATTGGTTAAGAACAGTGACCAAAGGCAATTTCATTATGAAATGTCTTCAATGTCAACACTATCTCATAGAGAAGATAAAACTATTGCTTGTCTGTATCAATGAGTGTCAGATTAGCTAACAAGCTGTATATATGTTTTCGACAGACATAAGGCACTTTCGACATAAATGTTTCAAATAAACTTGCAGCAACATGTCCACGAAACATTCGTCTAGAGGCAAGCAAAAAGTGGAAATCGAAAGAGCATACGAAACGTTTTCTAACTTCAGTCCTTGGTAAACATGTAAGTGGAAAGAGTCTGTTGCTTAGTGATTCCTTGTCAGGTCGCATAGATCCTACACTTATACATCCAAGTTTTCCAAACAAGGATGTTACACTTAAGATATTACCACCGAAAACAATACAATATTGCCAAACTCTTTTGGCAATATAGGCTTTATTTGAAAATGCTTACTGAATTTGTGATACTGCAATGTAAGAAACCACAAGTAAAGTTACATGATAGGCATGTCATCATTAGAATTCACTCTGTAATATAAAATCAATTTTCTATATCAAAGT
The DNA here is from genome assembly GCF_040414725.1 of Anabrus simplex. Classification (NCBI taxonomy): domain Eukaryota; kingdom Metazoa; phylum Arthropoda; class Insecta; order Orthoptera; family Tettigoniidae; genus Anabrus; species Anabrus simplex. The sequence continues at coordinate 815,674,648 of NC_090266.1, read as the reverse complement.
ACAAGTCTATGTTTCAGTATGCTTTGCAAAAGGTAGGTTAGGACATTGACATACCCATATCATCGCTTGAAAATGGATTGGACTGCTTGAATACTGAAGTGATATTGAATATTAAAATGTGGCTTTAGTGAGATGTGCTTATTGTTCTCTTCCACTTTGCTATAACCACTTCATTGAAATCTCACATCTGCACTACGAAGACCAACAGCAGCACTATCAGGTCAGTAGAACAAATACATTTTGCGTATTGTAATTACTTAAAGCTCGTCGCCATAAGACGTAAAGCAGATTGTAAAAAAAATTAAAGCAGAGGGTATGTAATGCTGTTGACGGAAAATGTAACAAATATACTCACGGCATTGAATTCCTTTTCCCCCTCATTTTATAGTGATATTATTTTTCCTTGCGTTACCGAATTTCCTCTCTTAGGACTTGAATAGATAATTCATGAGATAGAATTCACCGTTTTGCATGGGAATATATCAGGCCACCGTTATTATGATGAACGATCTACAGTATATTCTAAGCATGTTTTCGAGCAATCCAAAGCGTTCGAGGTCAAAGGTGTCCCTTATGCAAATCTTGCTCTTTCCTGATTTCACTTTTGGAGAGATCGCAGACGAGAATAAAAATGTATGTAAAGCCCTTGATGATGATGATGATGATGATGATGATGATAATGATGCTTGTTTTTTAAAGGAGCCTAACATCTATGTCATCGGCCCACCTAAAGCCCAGTAAACAGACCTTGAGGATTGCGAAGGAAAGTGTGGGGGAATGGAATTTCCCATTTTAGAGATAAGTCTGACGAAATATAAGGAAACATATTTTCTATTGTGACCAGAAGAAGGATGAAGGCTAAAAGATGACTCCGGTTCTCGCCCTCGGTACATGCTTTCAGTGGTTGTAACATTTTACATAAAGAATAATCCTGACAAAACTTTGTGGTGCAACCGCCCATAAGGACTTTGGCCTGCCAAGGCTACTGCAACCCAGGCAGATATCATTCAAGTATTGGAATGCACGTGATCAGCGTCACAACAACCTTAGGTTGTGGCTTAGCTTTTAGACCAGGTCCGCTGCTTCTTGTTTTTTTTTTTTTTAATATTATCTGGTCAGTTCGAAAATTTTAACATCCTAGTAGAATCTCAAGTTTTCTGCACTATTAGAATGTATGTTGAGTACTCAGACCGAAGGCTGGTTGGATCCTCAACAGTTCTGCCGTCAGGCGTCGCTGAAGAGATTTATAAAGGAAATGAGGAGTGATGTAGTTTTCCCGTTGCCTTCCTCACCGAGCCAGAAGTCGCTATTACATATCAGTCTGTCAAGCCCACTGAATGCATTCACTAACCAACCATATGAGTGACATTTTCACACCATTCTTTTTAGCTAGTGGCTTTACGTCGCACCGACACAGATAGTTCTTATGGCGACGATGGGATAGGAAAGGCCTAGGAGGTGGAAGGAAGTGGCCGTGGCCTTAATTAATATACATCCCCAGCATTTGCCTGGTGTGAAAATGGGAAACCACGGAAAACCATTTTCAGGGCTGCCGACAGTGGGATTCGAACCCACTATCTCCCAGATGCAAGCTCACAGCCCTAACCGCACGGCCAACACGCCCGGTCACACCATTCATAAATAGGACTGGCTGAATAAGAATGGCATTTCTAGCAACGCGCATACCTCAGTCACTTTCAGAATGTCAATGCCAATGACGAGACAGACAAATGTGAATTGAAAAAGGAAAATCCACAGCCAGCCTGTTTCCAGTCATTCGACCGGGTCAGGAACGGAATGAATGAATGAATGAATGAATGAATGAATGAATGAATCAATCAATCAATCAATCAATCAATCAATCAATCAATCAATCAATCAATCAATCAATCAATCAATCAATCAATCAATCAATCAATCAATCAATCAATCAATCAATCAAGCCCCCTTCTAGCGGCGAGGATGGGAATTGTGCCGGCTGCCGAAGCCTGACGCACTCCTCTGGGGCAATGATTAATGACTGACAGGTGAAACGAAATGCTATTGGTCCCGCCTCCGCTTTGTCCAACACAAATCTCAACATGGAGTGACAGGGATTTGAACCACGGAATCCAGCGGTGAGAGGCCGGTGCGCTGCCATCTGAGCCACGGAGGCTCTAAATATGAATTAAAGTATCAAATTTGTTGTATCCCATACCAGAAGAGGTAGTGTATTCTAAACACTATGTCTTGCGAACAAAGGCAGCTATTAGAGTAGAAAAGGGAAATTAAAATCTGTTCAAGTCCGCCTCTGTGGTGTAGTGGTTAGTGTGATTAGCTGCCACCCCCAGAGGCCCGGGTTTGATTCCCGGCTCTGCCACGAAATTTGAAAAGTGGTACGAGGGCTGGAACGGGGTCCACTCAGCCTCGGGAGGTCAAATGAATAGAGGTGGGTTCGATTCCCACCTCAGCCACCCTGGAAGTGGTTTTCCGTGGTTTCCCACTTCTCCTCCAGGCAAATGCCGGGATGGTACCTAACTTAAGGCCACGGCCGCTTCCTTCCCTCTTCCTTGTCTATCCCTTCCAATCTTCCCAACCCCCGCAAGACCCTGTTCAGCATAGCAGGTGAGGCCGACTGGGCGAGGTACTGGTCATCCTTCCCAGTTTCATCCCCTGACCCAGAATCTGAAGCTCCAGGACACTGCCCTTGAGGTAGTAGAGGTGTGATCCCTCGCTGAGTCCTATGGAAAAATCAACCCTGGAGGGTAAACAGATTAGGAAAGAAAGAAAGACAGAAAGAAAGATAGAAAGAAAGAAAGAAAGAAAGAAAGAAAGAAAGAAAGAAAGAAAGAAAGAAAATCTATTCAACCCTTTTCCTTCCCACTATACTGGTCAGTACGTTGACGATGTGAGCAACGTTTGTTGATCATACTGTGTCTGCATTGGTGTATATAACCATCATTTGAACATGGAGTGAACATTATACCAACTTTTCCCTTAACATAGATAACCATTCCGAGGATTATCCACGGTGGAGTACCAACCAACCAACCAGCCTGCCAGCCAACGTCTTTGGGTGCTGTATATTCATTCTAGGGGTCACAAGTCACTGTGGAAGGTGAAAAATAAATTCGACTAACCTGCTTTCATATCCAATATGCCTTCAAAGTGATGTTGATAAACCATCGATTTTAATAGGTACCGGTACTTTAATTCCTGTTGGTTGCTGAAAGGCTTCTTCTAATACCATTTCAATTCTGTTCCTTTTAACTTCCAAAATGAACAGGAGTGATTGTTCTGAATTTTTTTATTTAAAGTGCTGTATAGGAAAAACAATCAAATAACGAAAACTGTAATTAAACAAGATACAAAGAAAGTGTGCCTCGGGGTTTTATTTACTTCCTGATATTCGCGCTGCAAATATTTCTCTCTCTAGGCGCAACTTGAGCGAGTCAGTCACTGGGGCTAGCTTTTGTTTTTATGTTCAATTATACCTTATGCAATCATTTTTCAAAATGAGGAACGCGTACACCTCGAGGGTATGTGTCTCAATACATATGCAAAATATTAGTTTTAACAGTAATTGGACCGAAATGATAATAAAACTGTTCTTTCACGTAGTCACAACTGAAGCCAGATATCGTCACACGTTCATATCAAATGGTCACTACCTCTACGTCCTGAAACTGGTTATGAAGAAAGGTCGTCACAACCTTTTCCACATCCACGCCGTATACAAACGACGACTTTGTTAATCGTTCTCATGGGAAAGAAAGTTATTAGTGAGATGCTTGGACCTCAGGTAAAGCAGGATATAATTTCACACTGGATAATTATGATTTTTGGAGACCCCGAGGTGCAGAAATTGTGTCCCATAGGTATTGTTTTACGTGTCCATGGAACTACCGACGCGAGGCTGACTTATTTGAGCACCTCCAAATACAGTAAAACCTGTCTTCAGTGGAAGTCCAAGGATCTGGGACTTTTTGTGCTGTATACAGGATTCCAGTTCATAAAGGTGGTTAAAAATAACATAAAAACCATAAGGGCATACCTTCGTTAGATAATCCACTAGTTCTTCAGCTCTAACACAGATCTGTTCTTGATTAAAACCTACCCACATTGCACAGTAGTACAGTACATACATTTATTTAACACACATTGCATGTGTTATAGAAGTAACACCAATAGTAATACTGAACAGTACTGTCATTTACTTCTTCCAGTAATCCAGAATTTTACGCTGGACACAACCATCCCTGGTAGCACGGTTCTCAGTTAAAACAAGGGCACGGCAAATAATGTCGAACGATTCCGTGTCATTTTTCGTTAGCGAAATAGACCGAATGTTCTGTATGGCTGATAGCGCATGTCGGTAGAACTCCACGTTATATAAAGCAACTTCTTCATCGTCTTCGTTCTCGTCTTCATCGCCATCAATTTCTGTTTCCTTTTTCTAGAAGTGATATGTGACGAACTCTTCGATTAATGTGGAATACACATGTTCGGAAAAGGGTTTCTATATCGACAAGATTCCGTGCGCTCGACTGTACCTTCCACTCTTTCATAAATCAAATTAGTCTGCACACTCTGTAATAAGTGGTTACAGTTCTGACATCCCCCCACCCCCAACCCCCACTGTCTGAATTGCCAATGTTTGTTCCAGTTTACTAATAATAATAAATAATAATAATAATGGCGTATGGCTTTTAGTGCCGGGAGTGTCCGAGGACAAGTTCGGCTCGCCAGTTGCAGGTCTTTTGAGTTGACACCCGTAGGCGACCTGCGCGTCGTGATGAGGATGAAATGATGATGAAGACGACACCCAGCCCCCGTGCCAGCAGAATTAACCTGCCGGGAATCGAACCCGGAATCCCTGTGACCAAAGGCCAACACGCTAACCATTTAGCCATGGAGCCGGACACCAGTTTATTGAACTTTTATGATACAATAATATTTTTACCGGCATCCTTTTTACGTCATAATAAGACCGTAGCAATTCCAATAAAGCCAGTATCTACGGGTGTCCTGTCATTAATGGCAATGTAGTGTATTTCTTTCTCTTACAGACCTTTGTCATTTTCATGTTATTTATTTCATACCTAACATATTGTATATCTTTCATATTAGCTTCATAGTCCTATTCTAAACGATCGGGTGATTGCTTTTGTGTATTATTTCTACCCAACGAGTGTTTTTGAAAATTTTCCATTGACCAATCACCCGATTAATCTGAAAATGCATCATATTATGTTACCTGTTGAAAACGCTAAGTTATTATATAACCTACTGACTTCAGCAATTAATTTTAAAAATACGAACTAATTGTAAGATCGCAATTCATAATTTTCCTGTATTCTCACTGATGAGTTGTCAGGAAAAAAGTATATAAGAGTACCTCTGGAAAGAAATTCACTTCCAACAGGTGAAATTAAGGAAGAAAGAATGGTTTACTGCGCAATCGCTTAATTTTGCCTACACCCTCCACACGCCAACAGACAATTATTATCGCTCTCGGGAAACCAAAATTAATTGCTTGTGACTGCTTACAATATACGTCGCGTTGTATTGACTAAAAATACATCAGGGATAAGTGGGACGTTGCATTTGACAATTCATAGTTCATCAATCCGATAACTGAGTTAGTTAAACTATTGTTATCCTCTAATCCTGATTTCGTGCGAAATTTAAATGGTATTGACTGATTGTTATTAAGCTAATTGGCGTCCTCATGGTTGCCGAGTGTTATTGTGGTTAAAAAGTCTACATTATAACACACATCTGACTGAGAAATATTTTATAAGACTTCATATTATTCTTATGCATCGTTAAAACGTCTACATCTCCCTCATTACCTGTTTCTCAGGCGTCGTTCTGTCTAAAGGAATGTCTTACAAACAGGGTGGGGCCCCTTGGTGAAAAGTTTTCAAATTTCTAAAAAAAGAATATATAGGAAATACCGCGTTTTTGGTCAGAAATACATAGTAATTTCGCGGAAATTTACTGGGTTTTAAACCCCTTTGGACAGTGAGCAACATCTCAGAAAATAAGACAATGTGAATTGGATCCACTGATTGTTTTTGATTCATGGTCATTTTTTCATCATAATTCGTTTTAGATTCTAGTTAGTGGATACATTTTGAAGTATTAATTATCGTTTCATTTCGTCGCACGTCGTACCATTAGGGGCCGATGACCTAGCTTTTAAGTCCCTGTAACAACAAACATCATCGTCATCAACATCAACTTCATCATCATCCCTTCTTTTGAAAGTAGGATAAAACTTCGTCAAATATTTTGTGTATTCTGCACTTCGGTACGGTGCTAGACATGGGCACTAGAAAGCAACATCAACAGAGTGGGCGCCTTTCAGATATGCATGTTTCGAAGGGTGCAGTAAATTTCATAGCGTGATCAAATCACCTTCACATTACCGACGAAGATAACTTGAAGCATGAGGAAGTATCGGGAACTAGTGATCACATTGAAGAGAAGGAAAGCCTCAGATATATCGTAAGGAATGGGAAATACGAAGTATTTAAGGTGACTGTCTGTGGTCGAAGGAGAAACTCATGGCTGAGTAATGGTGAGGAATGGATTCTGTAACACTCGTGAAAACATCATAAGATCGACCTAACTTTGCTGAGATTGTGGTCAAACTCATTAATGAAGAAGGCGTCTGAGGGTAATGGAAAATATCCCTATTTTGTTAGTTTAGTTTTGTACAAAGGCAAGATTTTAAAATAATTCAAAACAGTCAAGTTCATATTCACATTCCATCATCAAACATTAGCACAGAACATATGACAATATCTTCTTGCATCATACTTCTCCTCAGTCCTCAGAATGCATGCCTATATTTAAAAAAACTTTCACCATTCGTCGTTAACCACAATGGCGTCTTATATTTATCAAACAATTCTTTAAATGAATCGCTCTTTGGTTTCAGGGTATCCCCTACCCTTGCAAAACTATATGATTTTACCGCAAATACTAATGTTACTTCAGCGCAAAAGCTAATATTTCAATTCCGCAAGTTATAGGTAGCCTACGAGATGCATCACGCACCTGTAAACCATGAGACGAAGTAACAACACAGTAGATCTGTAGTTGCAGTTTCTCGCAAACTTAAGCACTGCATTTGCTGTGAATTACAATATCACGCTAAAGTCTTTCCCACATTTTGTTCGTCAAAGTTAAAAAGCTAAAGTTAAAAAACTATGTATCTCAAGATTGGTTTTGACGCGATATTTTGTTCTTTTAAAGTACTGCAGAATATCAGTTTGTCTGTCTTCTTAACTAACCCAACATGGTTTAATTTGTTCCTCTCTGATCTTCGCATTTTTATTTTTATTTTTATTTACCGAGACGAACGTTTGTAGTGATCAGTATGTTTAATACTGAACTACTTTTAACACCTCGGCTCCGTCTATTATTATTATTATTATTATTATTATTATTATTATTATTATTATTATTATTATTATTATACTTCCTGAATCAGTTTCAGTTAAACCAACACGTTTCATGAGAGTGCACGTATAAGATTCATTCCTGGGCTTGGTGTTTCGTTGAAATCGGCATTCAAAACTATTCAATAAAATGCATTCGATGTCCCGATCTGTCATAGACGTAGTAAACCCCATGGCAGTCTCCAGCAAACTTACAAGGGAGATCTTTGAGGTGTTACACTCCAATTCTGTTCAAATTGCAGGCGGATAAGTTGAGCTAGTGTGCATTTACGTGCCCAGATTGCTATTTTTAACGTTGAAAGTGGTGAGAACACGCCCGGAGACGCTCCGTGCAGTAGCTGGTGCCTGAGGTAAACTTGAGAGGCATGAGTACGGCTGGCTGATCACGACGGGCTGATAATGTAGCCTAGGAATAGCATGGAAGAGAGGATGTAAACAAAAACACCCACTGGTACATAGGGTTTGACTCGCGACGGTGTCTATTTTTGAGTACCAGTACCGAACGTTATTCTTCCGCTGCACACCCTCTCCCCACCTAAAAAACAGAACTACAGTAGTAGCTCCACTTCCAATTATCGACACCACCCACCCCCACCCTATCCCGTCCACTGTTCACCCAATCTATCATCGAATTCCTAATAGGCTTCATCGTCGATACTGCCGGGCTAAGATTTTTTTATTACAAGTTGCTTTACCTCGCACCGACACAGATAGGTCTCATGGCGACGATGGGATAGGACAGGGCTAAGATTGGGAAGGAAGCGATCGTGGCTTTAATATATATTTAAGATATAGGCCTATACTAAATTTTGAGAAGTTCTTTTTAGCCGCTTTCCCGTAATATCGTAACAAAGAAACAATCCGGCAGGCAGATACAAGTTGAACTAAACCTATATTCGACTCTTGAATACCTAATCCGAGATTAAAATAAGCATGGGATAGGGTAAAAATTTAAAGTACTGTATAGAAACTAATTTATAGTTTTATTTATATAGTCTTAGAAAAGAAACAGCTGCCCCAGGTTATAAGCAAGGAGAGAGATTACACGCATTTTGAAATGAAAAAGCATCGTTCTCCAGAGCTGTAGACTCAAGAGACAAGCTTTTCGGTGGTATAAACAGCTTATGATTAACAAGGAGACCACTTTATATACGAGAGAGCTTCATTAAATTCCGTCTTGTTCTAGAACATGAGAGGCATGTGATATCATAGATACATCGTGCATGATACGATTAACTTCATTATTGTACTGAATTAAGATTTAGAAGCTCTACTTCGTATTTGAAGGGGAGAACTATTTGGATATCTGAAGTTCGAATCCCGTGTAATCAGCGACATCTCTGAGTGTGGATCACATCGAGTTCTTTTACTCACACCGCCCAAAAAGTTATCTCCTCAGGACAAACACACTTATGTTAATCCTTGGTTAATATACACTGTCCCGGGCTGAGTGGCTCAGACGGTTGAGGCGCTGGCTTTCTGACCCCAACTTGGCAGGTTCGATCCTGGCTCAGTCCGGTTGTATTTAGATGTGCTCAAATACGTCAGTCGCGTGTCGGTAGATTTACTGGCACGTAAAATAACTCCTGCGGGACTAAATTCCGGCACCTCGGCGTCTCTGAAATCCGTAAAATTAGTTAGTGGGACGTAAAGCAAATAACATTATTAATATACACTGCTGTACAAAACTTATGAAAGAGATAGGTAAAGCAACATAACATATCAACTACTCGGTGAAAAAGAATGGAAGTGTGGTAACATGTTGCCAGACGTCTCCCACACGTGCATAGAAACCTGGCGTGAGGTCAGGGCGACTGTAGCGCCAAGTGGGTCTGGTCTCTCCAAACGAGGCTGTTGAAGGAGTAAGACAGTGTGAGTCAATCAGCGAGCTGTTATGGTGAACTGTGGTGGGGTTATTCATTACAACATTTGTCCGACTCATTGGCTGAATGGTCAGCGTTGAGGCCTTCGGTTCAGAGGGTCTTGGGTTCGATTCCCGGCTGGGTTGGGGATTTTAATCGCCTCTGATTAATTCTTCTGGCCCGGAGACTGGGTGTTTGTGTTTGTCCCAACACGTCCCTCTTCATATTCAGACAACACACTACACTACCAACCACCACAGAAACACGCAATAGTAATTACATCCCTCCATATAGGATTGGCGTCAGGAAGGGCAACCGGCCTAAAACAGGGCCAAATCCACACGTGCTACACAGTTCGCACCCGCGACCCCACAGATGTGGAAAAAGCGGTATGAAAATAATAAGAAGAAGAATGTCCGGAGATAACATTTGGATGACCTCACACAGGGGAGAATCGTCGGGAAACTGGAAGAAGGACGAAGTGTGGCGAGTGTAGCACAGGAGTTTGGTATTGTTCACAACATTTTTTCACTTGGATGGAGAGCATTCCGAATCACAGGTAATGCGGCTCGAAAAAGGAGGTCAACTACAGCCAGATGACCGCTACATTGTGCAGCAGGCAGAAGAGACTCACGTCAAACAGCAGGTACAATTGCAACCACGTTTAACAGGACTGCAAGGCACCCAATCGCACGCTCCTCAGTGGCTCGGTGACTGCATGGGGGTGGTCTGTTTGCCCGATGACCATTACGCTGTGTTTCGTTGACACCCGCACACAGGCGGCACCGTTTGCAATGGTGCCAAGAGCATCAGGTCTAGACCGACGAGGAGTGGGGTCGCGAGCTCTTCTCAGATGAGAGCAGATTCAGTCTGAGTAGTGATTATAGACGTACCCTCATCTGGCGAAAGGTGGGAACACGTAATGCACCCAGGAACATTGTTGAACAGGATCATTTTGGTGGTCCGAGTGTTACGGTGTGGGGAGGCATAATGTTGCATGGGAATACCGACCTCCAAATCTTTGGACGGGGTACACTCACCGGTCAACGTTATTGTGACAGTGTACTCCTTCCCAGTGTGTATCTTTGACCCAGACTTCATTTTTATGGATGACAGTGTACGACCTTATCAACGTCCGACTCGTTGGCTGAATGGTCAGCGTACTGGTCTTCGGTTCAGAGGGTCCCGAGGTCGATTCCCGGCCGGGTCGGGGATTTTAATCGCTGCTGATTAATTCTTCTGGCCCGGAGACCGGGTGTTTCTGATTGTCCCAACACTTTCCTCTTCATATTCAGGCAACATTCTACACTACCAGTCATTACAGAAACACGCATAGTGATTACATCCCTCCATATAGGATTGGCGTCAGGAAGGACATCCGGCCGTAAAACACTGCCAAATCCACATGTGCGGCGCAATTCGCACCCGCGATCCCACAGGTGTGGGTAAAGCGGTGGAAAAAGAAGACTGTACGACCTTGTTGAAGAGCGCAGGTGGAGGAGCTCTTAGAACGAGAGGATATTCGACAAATGGACTGGCCTGCCCGTTCCCCCGACTTAAATCCCATCAAGCACGTGTGAGACATGTTGGGCACACGTATTGCAGCATGTCCACATGCACCAACGGCCATCCAGCAGTTGTCAACCGCGCTGGTGGAGGAATGGATTCGCTCTATCCCAAGTACTCCTTACCAATCTTATGGCCAGCTTGGAACACGCGAAAGTTGCTTTCGCCCTTAAGTTTTCCACAGCAGTGTAATTCCAGTTCCATTAACATAGACCATACAATACCATTGATATTACCGAGGAAGTAGCTGTGCGTGTTGGGTCACTTAGCTATCAGCTTGTATTAGGGAGATAGTGATTTGAAATCTCTCTGTCGGCAGCCCTGAATATGGTTTTCCGTGGTTTCCATCTTCTCACCCGACAAATGCCGTGGCTGTACATTAATTAAGGCCACGGTCGCTTCTTTCCCGCTCCTAGCACTTTCGTATCCCATCGTCGCCATAAGACCTATCTGTTTCGGTGCGACGTAAATCATATTGTAAAAAAAGCAATTGCTTATCACTCAGTCTGCACACACACACACACACACACACACACACACACACACACACACACGCGCGCGCGCGCGCGAGATTTGGGATATAATAATAATAATAATAATAATAATAATAATAATAATACGCTTTGCGGGAGCGATCTGTGTAGCGCATGTGGATCTGGCCCAGTTATACGACCGGCCGCACTTCCTAACGCCATTCCTATGTGGAGGAACGTATTCACTATTGCGTGTTCCTGTGATGCTTGGCAGTGTGGTGTACTCTGTGAATATGAGGAGGAATGTATTGGGATAAACACATGCACCCTGTCCCCAAACCGTAGGAACTAACTATAGAATACACAATTGAAATCCCTGACCCGGCCGGGAATCGAATTCGGAGCCATATGAACCGAAGGCAAACACGCTTATCATTCAGCCAAGAAGCCGTACAATATTATTATTATTATTATTATTATTATTATTATTATTATTATTATTATTATTATTATTATTATTCAGGTGAGGAATCAACATACAGTACACATTGTTAGAAAACAGGATGTTTAACGAACCAATTAAAAGCATAACGTATAGAGTAAAAAGTGTCAGCACTGCAAGTGTTGCCGTGGTTCACCATCCAGATGGTGCTGTGAACATCTGAGACGTATAGTCCTAATATTGAAAGAAGCGTTATGACATTTAGCACGTTTAATGTCTGCCTGGCTGGATAGAAAGGAGTAGGGGTATGGTTGCCATGGAAACATGGACGGACCTACTGCGGTCTCCATGAAGACGATCCCCATGTCATTACTTGTTACAGTTTTAAGGTCAGCGCTACCAGTTTCAACGTCTTTTTTCGTGATTTCAGGTCATTACTCATCACATTGTTATAGGAATGTTTGATATATGAAACATATTTTAATAATCCTCTTTATAGTGTTATATCAGAACTTGCTACGATGTGAATGCAGCAACACTAAATGTCTCGTACTAAAAAGATAATTTAGTAACTGATGAGCGTTTTAACTAACAAGAATACAAATAGTATAACTGCAGTGTATTTCCCCCCTAATCCTCTTCTAAATTAATGCAATAATGTCCCATTAATGTTGCAGGGCTCGAGTGAAGACGGGTCTGCGCCTTCTAGGTGCTGAAGCCAGCTCGGACCAATGGAATGTGAGTGTGGATCTAAATCCCAAACACACTGTAGCGACGGTGACAGCGTTCCGTCGAGAGCCTGCTGATCAACAGCAGACTCCCTCAGCCAAAATGCCAAGGTAAGGTCGTCATTACATCAGTCCCTGTTTCGTTAAAGTAGTTAAATTATAGTAGCGTTTAGTATTGGAAGTTTCGTTCAGCATTTTTGCCAAATGAATTGTGTACGTTCGTAATACTTGGCTAATGTGAAGTTGAAATAATCGACATATCTTTTGGGTTTATGTCGTGTGAATGAGACTAAAAAGAATGTTCATCTGAATTCGAACCTTTCAGCATTATTAGAACTGTCAAATTCGGTCGAGATTCTCTTCTGAGGACGTGGGGAAAAGTCTTCGCGAAATGTGTGTGTTTTTCTTTTTTACGAGTTGCTTTACGTCGCACCGACACAGATAGGTCTTATGGCGGCGATGGGATAGGAAAGGTCTAGGAGTGGGAAGGAAGCGACCGTGGCCTTAATTTAGGTTCAGCTCCAGTATTTGCGTGGTGTGAAAATGGGAAACCTCGGAAAACTTCTTCAGGGCTGCCGACAGTGGGGTTCGAACCGAAATGTAGTTTCCTCTCAGTTTTTTCTTTCACGCGAATAAACCTAAAATATATAGACCTAGTGTCTTTTAATCTGGGCTGTGAAAGCAACACTCGAAAGTTTTGAATTATTTAAATTTCTTCTTTATAAAATGAATGTAGGGTACAACTGCCTAGTAGTTAATTCTGGTTAAGAAAAACTGTTTAGTACCTGCCCTACTGCTACAGGCAATTCTTTTCACGTACCTCCATCTCTACGGTATCGATCTTATTCACAGTTTTGACAGGACTTCAAGACGGACTTGCCGGGCTGACTGCCTCAGACAGTAGAAGCGGAGCCTTTCGAGTCCAAATTGACGGACTGGATCACAGTTTAGTGTAGTGCTCATATTTATTTAATTATCCGTTTGGTGCTATGTGAAGGTGAACAATATAATACGCCAGCGTCGTATCGGTAGATTTACCGGCACGTAGAACAACTCCAGGGGGGCAAAATCCTGGCATTTCGGATCCCTGAAAGCCTTCGAAATAGTTAGTGGGACGTAAAAACAGTAGCATTGTTGTTCAAGGCTGAGTTTGGTGTCTGGAACGAAGTACACTCTGCTTCAGGAACAATTAATGTGGATAAATGGGTTCTCAGCCATCCCTGAAGTGGCATGTTGTATCCTCCCAATTCAACTCGACGTGAAATAATTATACCTACCATATACAGTACTGTAGGTCACGACGTCTTCCTTCCCACCGGGCGAGTTGGCCGTGCGGTTGGGGGCGCGCAGTTGTGAGCTTGCATCCGGGAAATAGTGAGTTCGAACCCCACTGTCGGCAGCCCTAAAAATGGATTTCCGTGGTTTCCCATTTTAACACAAGGAAAATGCTAGAGCTGTACCTTAATTAAGGCCACGGCCGCGTCCTTCCCACTCCTCGCCCTTTCATATCACATCGTCGCCATATGACCTATCTCTGTCTGTGCGACGTAAACAATTTGTAAAAAATGCTTCCTTCCCAATCATAACCGTAATCAATTATCAGTACGCATACCACTGTCGTTTTTGTCCAGAATTCACACCTTCATTGCTCAGGGTTCTTGCTCATTATGTTCCAAACCCCTTCCGCGAAGCAACTGTCGCTATGTCAGCTGATCCAGTAGTAAAGTGAATTCCTAGTATAGATCATTTTAGGGACATCCTCGTTGGAGGGGAGTTGCATGTCCCTTTATTAGCAACATATCAGCCTTCCTACCAATCTTAATTTTTGGCAGTACCGGGAATCGTTACACCGTTACACTATGGAGGTGGACGATCCAGTATTACCAGTATGGTACAATAATAATGCTATTTGCTTTACGTCCCACTAACTACTTTTACGGTCTTCGGAGACAGTATGGTACAGGGAACCAGAATGGAGTACGGCTTTTGAGCCATATTTTTCAACCACGCTGATTGAGTGTGTCTTTTGAGCCACAACATTTTCAACCAAGAGGTGGAAATTTTGCGCTGGAATGTACACAAGCAGTGTTTTTCTTCCCAATTTTAGGAACATAGGACTTTCTATGATATAAATTAAAAGAAAGTTAGGATACTTAAACTTTGTATCATAAGTATGGTTAAAAACATTGCTTGCTGTTGTGTGAGCATGTGACGTCTAATTTAAACTAGCAGACATACATGGCTGCTTATCAATAACAATTAAAGTCTTTAATGCTTGTTTAAGAACGACATTTTCTTCGCGTAATGATACCATGTAATTTATTTATTTATTTATTTATTTATTTATTTATTTATTTATTTATTTAATCCATGTACTCTCCACGGCTGGTCCCTCCCCCCCAGAACTCATTGAGGGATCCCACTTCTAACGCCTCACAGTGGAGGGTAAGATATTTGGTCGGGGATACAACTGGGAGGAGGACCAATACCTCGTCCAAGCGGCCGCACCTGCTATGTTGAGCAGGTGTATTGTGGGGGATGGGAAACTTGGAAAGAATAGGCAAGAAAGAGAGAACGAAGCGGCCGTGGTCTTGAGTTAGGTACCATCCCTGCATTTGCCTTGAGAGGAAGTGAGAGACCACGGGAAACCACTTCGATGATGGCTGAGGTGTGAATCGATACCCCTATACTCAGTTGACCTCCAGAGGCAGAGTGGACACCGTTCCATTCCTCGTACCTCTTTTCAAATTTCATGACAGAGCCTTTAATCGAATCCGGGCAGCCAGAGGCAGACGTCGTGTAATTAATACCTGTTCGTATTCCAATACGTAGTAACTTTTTAATTGCAGAGTATGTATAGCTAGAAGAGATTTTCACTCTTGACCATAGATGCTTTGCCCAAGGAGATCAATATCTGAATGATGAAAACAGCCCATACAGTCGGGCATTAGACTGGCAGCAGGTATGATTATTTAGGATGGTGGTTCGAGGATACTTTTTTTAATCAAATTTCCTGTTGCACGCAGCGCGTATTGTTCATTTTGATTGGTACAATGTTCAATTCCTGGACTCTCAATCTCGAAATGTGTTTATTTAGATCTCCATATAGCATTTATGCGTGCAGAAACCTGAACTTTTCGGAATTTACCCTCATCATGCGTTATGATGTCCTTTCACCGAGTTATTCCCCTTTCGATTAATTCCATCGCTGTGCACAAAATAAACAGTAAGACACCTGCTCACTCTAGACCGCAGTACTGAAAATCATGCATAATAGGTTCTGAATTAGCTAATGCTGCGTATGAATACCGTAAGAAAGTTGCGACTTATTGTCACATTTAATATGATTGCCTCAAATAAAAGTATCCTTGAAATTGGCTCAAGAAAGAACACGGCGATAGGACGTTTGGCTCAAAGCGACTGCATTCCACCACTATCCATTGCGTGATTCCTGAGTAATCGCGCACTAAATGCACAAACCGTTACATAACGACCTCTCATCCCCTCTTCAACCAGTAAAAGTCTGGTAAGCGTAATCCCCTACTGTCATGGCAGCAGTGAATTTACAGAACACGGATTTGTAGATTTCAGTTATTTACAGAATGGCATTGCTGTACGAGGTATGTCCGGAAAATACGTATAAATTCGTCGGGGTGACGTATCACGTATCGTGGAGGCGCCGCCAGGTGGCACTGCTGTTGTCGCCAATCTTCTCAACGCTCAGTTCGAGTCGGAGAGCTCTGCCTGTCAGTAGCAGCGTGCGGCTGCTTGTTGAAAGTTACCCGTTTTCACCTGCCGTCGGTATGGAGCTCTCTCTGATTGAGGAACAGCGCATCAACATCAAGTCTCAGAGCTCGTGTGGCCCGAGTTCGACCGGATTTGGCACAAGGGGGCAGGTGGATCCTTCATCACGACAATGCGCCCGCTCACACGTCGCTCGTTGTGCGTGAGTTTTTGGCCCGAAGCTCAATCACCGTGACAGACCACCCGCCTTATTCACACGATTTAGCCCCTTGTGACTTCTTCCTGTTCCCGAAATGCAGAATGGTGCTTCGGGGGCGGCACTTGGGTGATGTGGAAGCCATCAAGGGAGAAACGACACGGCAACTGAACAGCATCACAACTGAAGACTTTCAACAATGTTATCAACAGTGGAAACGGCGTTGGCAGAAGTGCATCTTGTCTCAGGGAGAGTACTTTGAAGGAGACCATATTGTAATACCTGATTAATTGTCAAAAAAAGTTATTATTCAACTTTTATACGTATTTTCCGGACAAACCTCGTATATAGTACAATGATCCATTCCGTACCGATACCATAAAAGTACCCATTAACGTGCAAGTTTAATTAATAGAATTACAAGCGTACAGTACATTACAACTAAGCAAAAATGTAGCAACCTTAAAGATTTGTGTGACAAATGCTAATAGATGTGATGTTTCACTAGTTCTATGGAAAAAAACATCTGGAACTACATACGTACTGTATAATCTGTGAGGAAGTATCATCAGATATCATCTTGGCTGCTAATTTTACTATTCGCTTGTTGATATGTTTTACTAAAGTAACATAAACAGCTGCTTTTAGGAGTTACGGTTATCAAGCCCTTCGATATAATTGTCACTAATTGGAGAACAAATATCAGGCAATTGACAGATTCCATGCATAATATGGCAGCGTTGTCAAAAACAGCCATTGGTGGCTTTCACTGCAGTTTTCCCACACGCCTGTGCCCATTGTTCTTCGTGCCCAGATTTTGAAGTTCAGTTCTCTGGCTACGTCAGTTATAAGAGATTAACACTGTGTGAATAATGGCTGCGTCTCAACCTGCCAATGTGAGTCGCACGTAATCTCCTACTTAGCGTAAATATTATTTAGGTTCAGTGGGAGAATTCATTCCTGTGCATAGTTGCAGGAAATGTTGGACTGGAAAGAACTGCCAGGCCACGCTTCTACAGTTAATTGATTTTGCGGGGCCATGACTTCTAATAGTTTGCTTTTGTAAAAATTTAAAAATTAGTAATCGTAAATAATTATAAAACAGAAGTGAGTTTTTTCGTTATTCGAGTTCAGGCAGTGAAAAGAATACGGATTATTATTATTATTATTATTATTATTATTATTATTATTATTATTATTATTATTATTATTATTATTATTATTATTATTATTGGGGGCGTGATTAGCTCAGTGGTTTAGCTGCTGGCTTTTTACCGGGAAGGTTGAGGTTCGAATCCCGGTCGATTCTGGGTCGAGATTTTCATCTCAAGAATCACGTGGCGTCAGGAAATACTTCCCGTCTTAAATCCCGGGGCAAAACCAAAATTAACCTCGGTGGTCCTAGTGACACCAGAAATATGGGATAAGCTGAAGAAAGAAATATTATTATTATTATTATTATTATTAGTAGTAGTAGTATTTGTATGGATTTAGCCATGTTTCACGGCCGGATGCCTTTCCTGACGCCAACCTTATGTGGAAGGATATATTCACTATTGCGTGCTTCTGTGGTAGTTTTTACGTGACTTGTTGAATGTACTGTGAATGACAATGTGTATGATGACGAATTATAATCATTATAAAATATCAAAGTCATGTTAGTAACAGTGCTGATAGTAGTACTTATACAGTCGTATCAGCACACTTCAAAACCGGTTTTCGGACTTTAAGGTCCATCATCAGTGTTGAAATTATTTAAAACATTTAATTCCACATGAGTGTGTTGTCAAAATGAGTTAAAATATGTTTTAAAAAGGTAAAACAGAGCCATGTTGAGATCAAGTGTAAAATAAGAAAAAGACAAAACAAGTGTAAAAGTATGCAAACAATGCATATAAACTTACTATGATGTTGTAAAAGGTACGACATACCATAGAAAGGACTGGCTTATCCTCGTGCTCAGCTATCCAAAAGGACCCTGTCAACAAAAGGGAAACCGTAACACACTTAGTAGCAAATGAAATTGAGAAAAAAATGTCAAAGGAAACAAAGAAAGTAGTACACACAAAAAACTAATAACTAATCTAAAATATAAAATCAAAATGAATACCTTGCTTAAATCAGACAAGGGCAACGTCATAGTTATCCTAAATAAAGACGACTACACCCAAAAAACAATTGAATTCATAGAAACAAACAACATAAAGGAAATAAAAAAGGACACCACCAGGAATTAAAACACAAAAGTAAAGTAAAACCTGAATGACACACAGTTCATAATAAACGAAAAACGAAAAACAAAAATTAGTCCCGATGAACCCAAGATGCCCAACTTTAAAGTCCCTCCCAAAAGACCACAATGAGAATTACTCAGTTAGACCCGTATTAAATTGTCGAAACAGTCCCACATTTCAACTGACAACATTTTTACTTAAACGCCTACACATCAAAATAGAAAACAATAAGTCAATATCGAACTCTTTGGACGCCATTTCCAAAATACAATCAACGGAAATAAACGATGAAACTATAACAGTGTCATATGATGTGACCAACACGTATTCCAACATTCCTGTTAAAGAGTCCATAGGCTTCATAGAAAAAACTTAAGAACCAAGACAGACTGAGTCATAGAAATTAATGAAATGATAAATTTATTGAGTCTAACCAAAATGAAAACCTACAGCGTGTTTTCCAGTCATTGACCGGGTCAGGGATGGAAGGAATGAATGAAGCAGATATAGGCTATTAGTACGATGGGGTCGCCACTCCCAAAGTGATTTATTAATGACTGATAGATGCTATGAAATGAGAATGGAGAGTGTTGCTGGAATGAAAGATGACAGGGAAAACCGGAGTACGCGGAGAAAAACCTGTCGCGCCTCCGCTTTGTCCAGCACAAGTCTCACATGGAGTGACCGGGATTTGAACCACGGTATCCAGCGGTGAGAGGCCGACGCGTTGCAGTCTGAGCCACGGAGGCTCGTTTATTGAGTCTAATATTAGATAATAATTACTTCACTTTTAATGGGAAATACTACCAGTAAAACACAGGTTTACCAATGGGGGGCTCTTCTATGACGTTTTTAGCCAACCTTGAGAAATCCATCTTGGACATACATAAGAAGGAGATAAAATTATGGGTCCGTTATGTTGACGACACGGTAGTATTTTTAGATGGAGAGCTCATTACTCTCTAAACAATTCTGGGTTGTTTAAATTTGCTTGACAGCAACATAATATTCACTATGGAAAAAAACGATAATTTAAAATTCTTGGACCTCACATTCACAAAAAACAAAAATAGAACAGATTTCGATAATTTTAGGAAACCCACATAGTCCATCTTCACCAACAACAAAAACTCCAACCACCCAGGAACTCACAAACAAGCAGCTTACAACAGCTATATTAATAGATTATTAAAAATTCCCATGAGTAATGAAAACAAACTGAAAGAAATTATAGTAGTAAAACAAATTGCTAAAGCAAACGGCTACAACCCAGAAATGATAGCCAAAATTATACCTAAAAAAGAAAATGAGGAACAAAAGAAAAACAATGAGAAGGAAGGAAATCTTTGAACGTAGTCAATTTGTAACATATACACGTATTGGAAATCAAGTTTTTAAAATCGCTGATATATTTAAGAAATTTGAACTCAAAACGGCATTTAAAACCAGAAATAAAATATCAAAACACACACACATATATATATATATATATATATATATATATATATATAATGCCCTCCTCTGCGAACCATGTGACCTTGGCACGGTGGGGAGGTCTGCGTGTCCCAATGAAGCAGATAGCCGAACCGCAGGTACAACCATATCGGATGGGTATCTGTTGAGAGACCAGACTAACGAATGGTTCATCGAAAGTGGGGTAGCAGCATTTCGGTAGTTGCAAGGGCGGCAGTTTAGATGATTGACTGATACGGCCTTGTATTAACACTCAACATGGCTTAGCTGTGTTGATACTGCTACACGGCTGAAAGCAACGGGAAACTACAGCCGTAACTACCTCCCGAGGACATGCAGCTCTCTCTGTATGAATGGTGTACTGATGATGACTTCCTCCCGGGTAAAATATTCCGGAGGTAAACTAGTCCCCCATTCGGATCTCCGGGTGGGGATTACACGAGAGGGGGCGATCATCAGGAAGATGGATACTGACATTCTGCGAGTCGGAGCGTGGAATATTAGAAGTTTGAATCGTTGTGGCAGGTTAGAGAATCTGAAAAGGGAGATGGATAGGCTAAAGTTAGATGTAGTTGGTATGAGTGAAGTACGTTGGCAGGAAGAACAAGATTTTTGGTCAGGCGACTACCGAATTAACAGCACAAAATCAAGCAGGGGAAATGCAGGAGTTGGTTTAATAATGAATAAGAAAATAGGGCAGCGGGTAAGCTACTACGACCAGCATAGTGAAAGAATTATTGTCGTCAATATAGACACCAAACCAATGCCCACCACAATAGTGCAGGTCTATATGCCTACTAGTTCAGCGGATGATGAAATCGAAAGAATATATGAGGAGATAGAAAATTTAATACAATATGTAAAAGGTGACGAGAATCTAATTGTGATGGGAGACTGTAATGCAGTGGTAGGCCAAGGAAGAGAAGGTAGTACAGTAGGAGAATTTGGATTGGGACAAAGGAACGAAAGAGGAAGTCGGCTGGTTGAATTCTGCACTGATCATAATTTAGTCCTTGCCAATACTTGGTTCAAACACCACAAACAACGGCTGTATAGTGGATGAGACCTGGAGACACTGGAAGGTATCAAATAGACTTCATTATGATTAGGCAGAGATTCAGAAACCAGGTTTTGGATTGCAAAACTTTCCCAGGAGCAGACGTGGACTCTGACCACAACTTGATGGTCAAGAAATGCCATCTGATGTTGAAGAAATTGAAGAAAGGAAAGAATGCAAAAAGATGGGATCTAGACAAGTTGAAAGAAAAGAGTGTGAGGGATTGTTTCAAGGAACATGTTGCACAAGGACTAAATGAACAGGCTGAATGAAACACAATAGTGGAAGAGTGGATAGTCATGAAAAATGAAGTCAGTAGGGCTGCTGAAAAAATGTTAGGAAGGAAGAAAAGATCAACTAAGAATCAGTGGATAACTCTAGGAGATGCTAGACCTGACTGATGAACGACGAAAATACAAGAATGCTAGAAATGAAGAGGGCAGAAAAGAATACAGGCGATTAAAGAATGAAGTGGATAGAAAGTGCAAGGTAGCTAAGGAAGAATGGCTGAAGGAGAAGTGCAAGGATGTCGAAGGCTGTATGGTCCTGGGAAAGGTAGATGCTGCATACAGGAAAATCAAGGAAACCTTTGGAGAAAGGAAATCTAGGTGTATGAATATTAAGAGCTCAGATGGAAAGCCACTTCTAGGGAAAGAAGACAAAGCAGAAAGATGGCAGGAGCATATCCAACAGTTGTTTCAAGGTAAAGATGTAGATAATTTGGTTCTGGAACATGAAGAGGCTGTTGATGCTGATGAAATGGGAGGCCCAATTTTGAGGTCAGAGTTTGACAGAGCTGTGAGTGACCTAAATAGGAACAAGGCACCTGGAATTGATGACATTCCCTCTGAATTACTGACTGCCTTAGGAGAAACCAGCGTGGCAAGGTTATTTCATTTAGTGTGCAATGTGTATGAGACAGGAGAAGTCACATCCGATTTTCGGCAGAATGTTTTTATATCTGTTCTCAAGAAAGCCGGTGCTGACAGGTGTGAAAAGTACCGCACCATTAGTTTATTATCTCGTGCCTGCAAAATTTTAACACGTGTTATTTACAGAAGAATGGAAAAACAAGTTGAAGCTGAGTTATGAGAAGATCCATTTGGCTTCAGAAGAAATGTAGGAACACGTGAAGCAATCCTGACTTTGCGTCTGATCTTAGAGGATCGAATCAAGAAGGACAAGCCCACGTACATTGCATTCGTAGATCTAGAAAAGGCATTCGATAATGTTGATTGGACCAAACTATTAATGATTCTGAAGATGATAGGGATCAGATACCGAGAACAAAGAATTATCTACAATCTGTATAAAAAGAAGTGAGGCAAGGCTGCAGTTTGTCCCCTCTCCTTTTCAATGTTTACATAGAACAGGCAGTAAAGGAAATCAAAGAGAAATTTGGAAAGGGGATCATAGTCCAAGGAGAGGAAATCAAAACCTTGAGATTTGCCGATGACATTGTTATTTTATCTGAGACTGCAGAAGATCTCGAGAAGTTGCTGAATGGTATGGATGAAGTCTTGGGTAAGGAGTACCAGATGAAAATAAATAAGTCCAAAACAAAAGTA
The DNA here is from genome assembly GCF_040414725.1 of Anabrus simplex. Lineage (NCBI taxonomy): Eukaryota > Metazoa > Arthropoda > Insecta > Orthoptera > Tettigoniidae > Anabrus > Anabrus simplex. Next base: position 815,651,854 of record NC_090266.1, on the reverse strand, counting down.
ATGGAGTGCAGTCGAACGAAGGCAGGTGATAGGAAACATTAGATTAGGAAATGAAGTCTTAAAGGAAGTAGATGAATATTGTTACTTGGGTAGTAAAATAACTAACGATGGCAGATGTAAGGAGGATATAAAATGCAGACTAGCACAAGCAAGGAAGAGCTTTCCTACGAAAAGAAATTTGCTCACTTCAAACATTGATATAGAAATCAGAAAGATGTTTTTGAAGACTTTCGTGTGGAGCGTGGCATTGTATGGAAGTGAAACATGGACGTTAACTAGCTTAGAAAGAAAGAGAATAGAAGCTTTTGAAATGTGGTGTTACAGAAGAATGCTGATGTTGAGATGGATAGATCGAATCACGAATAAAGAAATACTGAATCGAATTGGAGAGAGGAGATCGATTTGGCTAAATTTGACGAGAAGAAGAGATAGAATGATAGGACACATCTTAAGACACCCAGGACTTGTTCAATTCATTTTTGAAGGAAGTGTAGGTGGTAAGAACGGTAGGGGTAGACCAAGGTATGAATATGACAAGCAGATTAGAGCAGATGTAGGATGCAATAGTTATGTAGAAATGAAAAGGTTAGCACAGGATAGGGTGGCATGGAGAGCTGAATCAAACTAGTCTATGGACTGATGACTCAAACACAACAACACAACACATATATAATGCACATAGTATCAACGAAAAAGATGTCTACACCAATTCGGAAGTATATAGGCTCACTTGTGACGACTGCAAAATGTTTTATATAGGAAGGACCTGGCGAGCCTTAAATCAAATATTTCAAGAAAATTTCAAGGCAATTAAGTACAACAGATATTCAGCTATTGCGGAACACCTTTATAACAATAATCATAGCTTTTTAGGGATCGAAAAAACATGAAATTAATTTTTAAAAGTAATTATGGATTTGAATTAAATACCCGCGAAAACATTGAGATATTCTTGGCGCAGATAAGGGAAGCTGATAACATTTTAAATGAAAGAGTTGCAAGCAACATGTTCACAACCTTGAGATGACGTAATATCATGTGCTTCGAGCGTGCCCCGTACTTAAAGCTGAACGTTTGTTTATTACTCAACAAACAGCTTGAGCACGAGGACAAGCCAGCCCTTCCTATGGTATGTCGTACCTTTTACAACGTCATTGTAAGTTTATATGTATTGTTACATACTTTTATAACTGTTTCGTCTTTTTCTTATTTTACAGTTTATCTCAACATGGCTCCGATTTACCTTTTTAAAACTTATTTTAACTCATCTTGACAACACACTCATGTGGAATTAAATGTTTTAAATAATTTCAACACTGAGGATGGACCTTGGAGTCCGAAAACCGGTTTTGAATTAATATTAGTGTGCTGATACGACTGTGCGTAATTAATTATAATATTATGACGAACGCAAACACCCGGCCGTAGAACTACAGGAATTAACAAGACGCAATTAAATTCGCCGATGCGGCCAGGAATCGAAGTCAGGGCTCCCTTAACCGAAGGCCCCTACGCTTATCATGTAGGCCAGTAGCCGGATCTTATTATTTAACTACAGATTAGTCCGCCTCTGTGGTGTAGTGCTTAACGTGATTAGCTGCCACCCCCGGAGGCCCGAGTTCGATTCCCGGCTCTGCCACGAAATTTGAAAAGTGGTGCGAGGGCTGGAACGGGGTCCACTTAGCCTCGGGAGGTCTACTGAGTAGAGGTGGGTTCAATTCCCACCTCAGCCAACCTCGAAGTGGTTTTCCCTGGTTTTCCAATTCTACTCCACGCAAATGCCGGGATGGTGCCTAAATTAAGGCCACGACTGCTTCCTTCCCTCTTCCTTGTCTATCCCTTCTAATCTTTTCCCCCACCCCTATAAGGACCCTGTTCAGTTCAACAGGTGAGGTCGCCTGGGCGAGGTGCTGGCCCTTCTTCCCAGTTATATCCCCCAACCCAAATTATCTCGTTCCAGGACACTGCCCTTGAGGCGGTAGAGGTGGTATCCCTCGCTGAGTCCCCGGAAAAAGCCAACCCTGGAGAGTAAACAGTTTAAGAAGAAGAAGAAGAAGAAGAAGAAGAAGAAGAAGAAGAAGAAGAAGAAGAAGAAAAAGAAGAAGAAAGAACAAATCATATCCAGCCCTTTGACTCAGCGGTCACCGTACTGGCCTTTAGTTCAGACGACCTGGTTTCAATTCCAGACCGGGAACTGGGTATTTTCGTTCGTCTTATTACACATCTCGTCACATGCATACAACAAGCCATACTTCCAAGCAGTGCAGAAACATGCAGTAGTGAATATATCAGTCCACATAGGGTTGGTGTCGAGAAAGGCATCCGACCGTAAAAATACGCTTAATCCATGTTGAAGCCAACCCAATATAATTTGGATAAATACCAGGAGAAAGAATAGTAATATAAAACACGCCATCAATGCGTCCTTATGTATTACGATTTCATGTTAAAAAATCATATGATTTCATATTAAAGTATTATATTGTCATTGCCGTGACACCAACTCAGACAAGTTTATGGTGACGATGGGATAGGATAGAGCTAAGACTGGGAATGAAACGGCCGTGGCCTAAATTTGCCTGGTTTTTAAAATGGAAACTACAGAAAATCATCTTCCGGGCTTCCGACAGTGGTGTTCGAACCGGTTATGTAGCGGAAACATATCTACGAAATGTCACTGTAATATTTGTCGAAAATGGAACATCATGATTGCTTTTACACAAATGAGGTAAAAAATCTGCGGTAAATTAAGAAATACCTTCAGTACTACAGAAATATCTAAATAAATATCTATACCTACTTACGCGCTGTAGACAGGCCTCCCTTATGTTGTATTCCGCTGCTCGTGCCGTCTTTTGTTTTTTCTTGAGGTCCAGGGCTAGCACCGATGAATGGAAGTGCTATGTCTGTGAATTCTCATTATTTTTGTTCATGTGACTAGCGCGGGCAGTTCAAACAGGAAAAAAAAATGATCCCTGGACCAATAAATATATTACTTTTTTGTTGAAAGGAAAATATCACGATCCCTGCACCAATAAATATATAATTTAAAGAATGAGTTAGGGCACAAAACGAATGAGCAACATGAAGAAAACGACACCTAATTAATTCAAACAACTTCAGTGAGCAAAGACATCACACACGAAAGTGTTAGACAAACAAAACACATACAGAAGCGCTGCGACGTAGCGGAGAAAATAGTTGAAAGGTAGTAAAGTATGTATCCATATTATTCTCTGCAAGTAAAATATTCCGTACTATTTCTTAATCTACCGCAGATTTTAGACTTTATTTGTGTAAAAGCAATTATTATGTTCCATTTGGGATAAATATAACAGTGACACTTCCTAGATATGTTTGCGCTCCGTAACCGTTCGAACCTACTATCTCCCAAATACAAGCTGATTGCTACACGGTCTTAACCGCGCTGCCAACTCTCTGCAACATATTCATAAATGCGGTATATCAAATACTAGTCTTTGTCTTATATCCCGGTATCCTGTGATCACATTTGGAAGAGACCAAAGAGCCATGTGGTCGCTAACATAAACCATACCTGCGGCACTGCTTTGCTTTGCCTTTACTGTGTCCATTTTGGTGGCATTTCATCTTGCCATAACTGCAATGTAGAACTTGTAAGAGGAAAAAAAGCAAAAATCATCCTGTAGTTTTACGACTGCTGATATCGTGAGCATAGCGTCGGAACCTCCAGCTGTACATGGAATTCGAACCATAGGGACGAGATTTTAATTTTAGCAATCCCACGTATACTAGTCGGTATTCAAACCGCGGCCACCTGTCTTAGAAACCGGTAACTGTACCACTCGCCTGTTACGGCCCCTAAAAATTGTAGAAGTGCAACTTTTGCAAGTTGATATGTAACCCCGAAAAATATCCCAGTTACTCGAACTCCTTCTCTCCACATGATTGCACCCTACTTTCTGCAAGTACGTATGATCCCTTAATGTTCCTTAACCACAGCTAAACTTGAGAAAAATAGCTAGAAGAAAATACACTTTTAGGGGGATTTTTTATCTTTGGTTTGTTTTAATGCCTAACCTACAAGTAGCAGTGTAAAAATAATGCACAGAACTGGCTCTTCCCTATTTAGAATAAGCTTGAAGATTTGGGTTTATTGACAAAACTCATCTTATCCAACCTTCATATCAATTCACAATAGAAACAGCACAGACATTCCTGTGCAGAACACAAATATTAAATGTATTTGATCATTTAAATTATATTTGTTTCTTTTTTAGTAAAACTTGAATGACCATATTGAACCTTTTGGTCCATATTGAGGGATACCTACCTTCCTTACCTATCAGCAAAGTTCATGAGATCTGTCTCTTGGGTCGTATCGGGTTCTTCGTCACTTGCTGAGGTAAAGGTAGGGTTCAGTAATTCTAATCTATCTACTGGAATGAAAGGTCTATTTAAAAGATTCCTATTTATTCAGGAAAATTCTGAAACATTCTATGTCAACGGTATCATAGAAGTCAATTGTGTCCACTGGACACCACAGTCATTTTACATAAACGTCAGAACACTGGTGTGAGACTTTAACGTAACTGCCTGACGGGCATTCATACTAGAAACCATTATCTCAATTATTAATCATTTAAGAAAGGAAAGTCTGGAAATCCTTAAATTCGGCTTCCATGTGAGACCACATGTACCATCATAGTGATTCGTTATGGTCCAGCCCTCGTAACACGAACTCTGGACTCTGGGTATAATTAAGGCCGTCCAATCGGTGTGTGCCACACAGTGGTTCTACGGCATGGACCCTTAATTGAATCGATGTGACCTGCGTCTATGTCATGGACCGACATCTAATCTTCTAAGTTACTTGAAAGTCATTGTGGATGATGACCGCAAGGAAATGATGCTACAATGGCATATGGCCCTAATCTAAGTCACTGAGGTTGATGACCCCTGACCATCCAAGTTTCTAGGCTGAAGGCTAAACACAATTAAGTTACATCGGTTGATGACCAAAGTTTCCACTTTATTATCCCAGCACATTCACTGCTCAATCAATCAAAGTTCAATAATTACAACAATAGCAATGCTCACAAACTTTGTGGCAGTAAAATCCATTTCCTTCGGATATGTCCCTTTAATCATTACTTGATTACTTAATATTCCCCAGAAAACAAACTAAAATTTCCAGAATGCATCTCCAAGTTATTCGCTTGATTACAGTTATTTCAAAATGCGGTTTCACTGAATTTAATAATTAAATAAATTTAAATGATTTAGCGAAATGATAAAGAACAGTAAATTTTATCTCCGCGGACTCTGGTTTCTTCACAAATTTCTACGCAGCTGTGATGTGAATTCAATATTGCGATGTTTATCTGGCTGGAAAATAATTGTTACATAATTCATGTCCAGTTATATATCTTGTCTTGTGATCTCACACTTTTAAAATCTAATCTAGTCCTAACCGTTATTAACACATGGATAACCTAATAATCTACGTACAAACCAAACAACTCGCCATATAATTACGATGTCATATCTCGTCATACCATTATGAATTTTGCACACCCCTCACAGACAAACCGATCATCACAGCCATCGCTCTATATTTTGGACAACCCTGAATTTGGTTACACTGTTCCTTATACTCGAAGTTCATAGTTTCAAATGTTCATTACGTCCCCAATTACAGTATTTCACAATACTCAGATCATTACCGGCTATGAATTTCAACTAAATCCAGCATTTTAACGTTTTCCCTGGCCGAGAATTACAGTACCATCTCAATTCCACGCCTGTCCCGTTATATCACAGCTGAGGCCTCTCATCCCCCAAGCTCGCTTGGCAGTTACATGAAACACCCGGTTCGTTCTACCTGACTGACTTCTCAAAATGCTCCCTTTAAACTCTGCCGACATAATTAAACAAATACGATATTCTAACCAACAAAATGCACAGATTATGCTTCAAGATGCCCACACTAATTATACGCGTCACCCATTAATACCGCTATAGATTTCTATGAATTTCTTTCCATTCCCAACATTATAAAGTATTCCTCGGGCTATCACGTCCCGGCTTCAATGACAGGACTCTAACCTGATTCGCACAAGTAGTATAATAAGCGGGTTCTGCGGCACCTCCGCCGCCGCACGCCTCCGCCCGCCTCCTCCTCCGCCGCCGCCTCCGCCTCCGCCGCCGCCCGCGGGAAATTTGAATTTTGGCGGGAAATTTGAATTTGTAAACAAAGCCACGTGCTTTTTGACAGCTGTCATCGACAACAACGCATCGCTAACCTCACTGCTGCCATCTTGACGGGCCTAAACCTCACTAGTGCCAACTTAACCTAACTAGCGCGAGGTAAACAAAGCCACGTGTTTTTTGACAGCCACGTGCTTTTTGACAGACAACAACGCATCGCTAACCTCAGTACTGCCATCTTGACGGACCTAAACCTCAGTAGTGCCAACTTAACCTCACTAGCGCGAGGTAAACAAAGCCACGTGCTTTTTGACAGCCACGTGCTTTTTGACAGATTTGTAAACAAAGCCACGTGCTTTTGACAGACAACAACGCATCGCTAACCTCAGTACTGCCATCTTGACGGGCCTAAACCTCAGTAGTACCAACTTAACCTAACTAGCGCGAGATAAACAAAGCCACGTGTTTTTTGACAGCCACGTGCTTTTTTGACAGCTGTCATCCGCCATCTTTGAGCACTGTGCTGCCCTCTATATCGCAGTAGCTGCAAAATTCATCACCTGTCATCGGCAGTGCTGCCATCTTGACGGGTCTAAACCTTAGTGCTACCAACTTAACCTAACTAGCGCGAGGTAAACAAAGCCACGTGTTTTTTTGACAGCTGTCATCCACCATCTTTAATCTATAGAGCACAGTGCTACCCTCTTTGTGGTGGCGGATAATTTGAAAAATGCTTTTTTGACAGCAGCCATCTTGCATCGCAAACCTCAGTGCTGCCCTCTTTAGCTAGATACCTGTGGTGGCAGACAATTCCACGTGACAGCAGCCATCTTTAATCAAGAGAGCACCGTGCTGCCCTCTATGTGGTGGTGGTAAATTCCACGTGGACTTGTTTGGAAACAAACTCACGTGCTTTTTTGACAGCCGTCATCCACCATCTTTAATCAACAGAGCACAGTGCTGCACTCTATGTGGTGGCGGCAATTTGAAAAAATCTATGTGCTCTTGTTGGGAAACAAAGCCACGTGCTTTTTTGACAGCTGTCATTCGCCATCTTTGAGCACTGTGCTGCGGGCAATTTCGTCAGCTGTCATCCGCCATCTTTGAGAACAGTGCTGCACTCTATGTGGTGGTGGCAAATTCCAAGTGCTTTACAAACCTATGCGCTTTTCTGACAGCCGTCATCCGCCATCTTTGAGAACAGTGCTGCCCTCTATGTAGCGGTGGCAAATTCCAAGTGCTTTACAAACCTATGCGCTTTTCTGACAGCCGTCATCCGCCATCTTTGAGAACAGTGCTGCCCTCTATGTGGTGGTGGTAAATTCCACGTGCTTTACAAACCTATGCGCTTTTCTGACAGCTGTCATCCGCCATCTTTGAGAACAGTGCTGCCCTCTATGTAGCGGTGGCAAATTCCAAGTGCTTTACAAACCTATGTGCTTTTCTGAGAGCTGTCATCCGCCATCTTTAATCACCGTGCTGCCGGGTGACGGCAAATTCCACGTGCTCTTGTTTGGAAACAAAGCTTTTAATCCAGAGAGAACAGTGCTGCCCCGGTAGCGGCAAATTCTACGTGCTTTACAAAGCTATGTGCTTTTTTGACACAAAAAAAAATTCTGCTCTCGAGATACTTACCGAACTATACTTACGAAACTGCTCATCACCTTCTTTCTTCTTCTATGAGTAATAAACAAAAACTCTATCTTGCAAATAAGGAGTGGGAGGAAGGTAATACCTAACCTAAAATAAAAGAATATGCCAATTCTACATTATTTATTTACATCTTGTATGTACAAGTTTTATCTTGAATCATTTTACCCCAGTGATGTTTGCGTACTTCTCGATGCAATTCTTGAATGTACAAGTTTAAACTTGCCGTACTACACTCTCAGCATACCTCTTTGTGATGTAAGACAGCGTAACGTAAGTACACACACACCTCTAGCATAATGTTTATGTAAAGTAGTACTTATCAATACTACTATGCCCCCAGGCTAGCGTGTTGGTAGAATTTGGGATGACAAACCGTTTACAATCATCGCTATTAAGGGCTACCTTACTAATTAAATGTGTGTACAACTGGTGCTTCTTGCTTCTAATGACAGACATTTGCTTATGCAAAACAGGTGGATTACTTTTAATGCAATTGTTATAGTTTTCAAAACTTAGCTGATTCTGAACGACATTCTTTTTAACCCCCTTCAATCTCTTTATTTGTAATTCATTTAAGAGTTTTATGCAATATGACTTGGATTTAGTACCTACAAATGAATCGATAATATTCCCAGCACATTCATCTTTCATTTTACCTAGAAGCTTTTTGTTCACTAGCGGCAGACGATATTGATTATCTGCAGGATAGTTACTCGTATCAAACCTACCCAAGTCAGGCTTTATATCATTGTAATAGTCATCAGTTTTGATTTGATAAATAAACGAATCGGTATCTGTGTAGAGCAATTGCGCATTATGCGCGTACTTCTTCATCATATAATCGTAATGGAATTCATACATGAGTGTTTTAGCCAATTCAAGTACTGTGAAGCCGACGTAGGTAGGTTTGTCATACTTAACCTTGACACGATTCATCTGTATAATAACTAAATTCTCATGTATGATGGTGCAGCTGTGGAAATTTTGTTTACTTATTAAATAGTTAGCACCATACCTTTTCTTAATATTATCCCAGTTTGTAATCAATTTTACATCAACGCGTTTGTCAACATTCTCCATAGTCTTACCAAACACACTGTTATTCATGAGCTTGTAGAAATCTTTTTCAAACTCGTTAACCGCATTCGTTCTTAAATTATTGTTCAGATCGATATATGGCTTTAGCCACGGTGACTGATTAAATTCTAGTACGCGATGAATTTTGGATAACTTCAAACCATGCTGCAAACACTGTTTTAAATTTCGGTAATGAATGATATACTTAGATTTATCGCATAAATTAGCAATGAGCATTTTCGTCGTTGATGCAATGTACGGGGACTTCATATTTTCAGGGCAGAACGGTAGGTCATTATGAGAAGTGTGTAACTCTTTAGGATACTGTAAGTCAACTTCGAGGAAATAACCTTTATCAGCTTCATCACCTACGGCGTGTAGCTGTAAAGCATCAATTTCGCACTGCGTCAGCCAGCAGAAACCACTCACCGGTAGATGCTGACTCATCGCCCACCCATACTGATTATTAGCATCCAGATAAACGATATACTGAGATTCCTGACTAGAATCGAAACTCGGCATGTACTTATTATTAGCCCTCGAATATCGTCCGCTGCACTGACTCAGACCGCCTCGAATGGATGCTTTTATAAAGTGCACCATATCGATATCGGTCAGCAGTTCCAAATTCACACGCGTGTATTTTAACATCGCGTCCCAACTTAACCCAGGTGCAGTAAAATACTGACATGGGTCAAGGCTGTAGGTGTTCATGCAAACACAGCGAAAATTTTCAAAAACATCAGCTAACAAAAGTACATCTGTCTTTAAATATAAATCGGAGTATTCACCTAGCGTTTGAATGTGGAACTGCTCCCAGATATGTTGTGCATGTAAATAGTCATCATCACTAATATCTGCTGAATTCAGCGAGCTGTAAAAGGATTGTTTCGATGGTAAGGCACGTTCTTCGAGGCGGTCTAAGCAGTCGAGATATTCGTAACAAAAAACACCCTTACGCTGAAGTAAATTAAACTGCGCTTCTTCAGGGAAAACGCGTCGAATTTCTGTAAATTGTTCAGGCTGTAAATGACTAGAAAGTTTATCGAGGCTACTCGCCATAAAGCGAAACGAGTCAAGGAATCTCAGTTTTATAGAATGCTCAGCATCTACTTTTACAGACTTTGCAAACGCAATGTACCGCTCTTTATTCTGAGGGATTATATCTACTTTTTCATCCGAAGCTCCAAATTGTGAAATGATGAAATGAGAGTCGTAACCAGATAAGTTATGAAACATTACAGGGATAAATTTAGGAACTCTATACTTAAGATTACAGCTATAATGAGCGGCACATCTGTAGAAACAAGTTAAATGATCATGATCAAAAACTTTAGGGTCATTTTCGGAAAATTCCCCATCACAAATGCTACACTTTGTAGCACGTTCATGATCATTTAACTGAATTTCGGTGAGTGGCTTCATAGGAATATTACTATTCAGAATACGACCGAGACGAACTGCATCACTTTCAAGTCTTTCTAAAAATACTTTAGCAGCATCATGTCCTCGATACAGCTCTAACTTGTTAAGCGTACTATCGTAACTACACTTGATGTAATACGCGAAGCTATACGGGACATGCATGTGCGTAGTATTAGTGAAAGAGTTGTCAGGATTAGGTGAGCATGTGTTGCATGGCGTGAGGATGGCTTCAAAGTCTGCATAAATCACGAACGGTACCCACATCTGCTTGTGAAAATTAGTAAATTTTAAAACATTATTGCCTGTAGTAGGTATCTCTGTACGTACATGATTGCAGTCATTCTTGGAATGCTTCGTTAACTGATCTTCAGTTCTAAAATACTGCAAGCATCCATCACATAGCCACTTTTTACACTTATCTTTTGACAATTGACTACCAACAAGTCTACTCAGATTTTTAATCCAGCAAAAGTGGCTATTCTCACTGTTTTCAATATAGAGTAAATTAACATGAGTACTCTTCTTATGACATGTATAATACAGAGGACCTACTACAGACTTTTTCTCTACACCATACACATTAATACTAATGTTATTTAGTTCCTCAAAGCGCTTAATATCTTTTAACTGTACGGGAAATTCTATACTATCGAAATTTAGCAGCGTTGAATAGTGTGGATAGGATGATGTTCTCTTAGCTACGTCTGATTTCGCAGGATTTAAAGCCGACATCACCGCCCATGCAAAACATGCTTCGTCATTGTTTCGGATGTTTACAACAGCTTTTCTTTGCTGAATCCATGTCGGCAGCTCAATGTGCGAAGATCCACGCATAGGATTGTACTTATTGATGTTAACTTCTAGATACATTATCTCAACTAAAGCCCACCCTGATTCCTTTTCCTGAAATTCCTCGCTCTTAGTTGAAATAATGTTAGAGACATCCCTAAGTACATCACCAAAATTAGTCGACTGACTTATGACAAAATTCTTCGTATTAAATGATTTAATGTCCGTTATTTCGGATTCATCCGTGCTTTTAATGTACAAGGCGAAAAGTTCAAAATTAACTTTAAATAAACTATGATTGGACAAAGATTTAGCAAGAAGCTGTTGTACATCCGGTTGAACGCAATTTAAAAAGTTTGAAGTGCTCTGAATCTTTTGACTGGTGCGAATTCGGTAACTAGCAATCCTACTTTTAAATGCTGTATTAATTTCCTCGATGCTTGCGTTAGTACCACTTCTACACGCATTATTTTTATGCGCATTACTCCGTAAGTGCCCCTGAAAATGCGAAGATGGTACATCAGTGTTACAGTGCTCGCAGTGAATAGTTTGAAGTTCATGATTTTTTCTAGGTTTTTTACTACTAGTACTTTCTACAGCTACATCAGTAGCTGCACGCTTTTCCCCTACTACTACCTGAGGGCAAGTAGATATTTGATGTACCTCTGCTAAGTGATCCTCATATCGCTCTACGTTAGCGAAATACACACTACAAACTTTACATAAAGCTGATGTTATGCTAGGGTGTTTTGATTTCATATGGCGCGTGAAGTTATCACGCCTTGCAAACGTTACATTACATTCCTCGCAGCAGGGGGACATCTGTTCATGATTTTTTCTAGGTTTTTTACTACTAGTACTTTCTACGGCTACATCAGTAGCTGCACGCTTTTTCCCTACTACTACCTGAGGGCGAGTAGATATTTGATGTTCCTCTGCTAAGTGATCCTCATATCGCTCTACGTTAGCGAAATACACACTACAAACTTTACATAAAGCAGATGTTATGCTAGGGTGTTTTGATTTCATATGGCGCATGAAGTTATCACGCCTTGCAAACGTTACATTACATTCCTCGCAGCAGGGGAACATCTGAAAAGAGAACGACCGATAGAGATTAGGTGAAAGTTACGGAAGAAACCAAGTTTCAGCGTATAGAGGTTGGACATGGCTGTGAGTTAGGCCTATAGCATGAGGATTGAAGAGAACGACTAAAGTTACGATGTTCGGAAGAAACCAAGTTTAAGCCTGTTGAGGACGGACATAGCTATGTGTGCGTGTTTGAAATTATACCACGTCTATAGTATGTAGATTAAAGAGAACAACTATTTATGATTAGCTTAAAGTTACAGAAGAAACCAAGTTTCAGCCCGTTGAGGGCAGACATAGCTATGTGTACGTGTTTGAAATTATACCACGTCTATAGTATGTTGATTAAAGAGAACAACTATTTATGATTAGCTTAAAGTTACGATGTTCGGAAGAAACCAACTTTCAACCTGTTGAGGGCAGACATAGCTATGTGTGCGTGTTTGAAATTATACTACGTCTATAGTATGTAGATTAAAGAGAACAACTATTTATCAATAGACTAAAGTTACGATGTTCGGAAGAAACCAAGTTTAAGCCTGTTGAGGACGGACATAGCTATGTGTGCGTGTTTGAAATTATACCACGTCTATAGTATGTAGATTAAAGAGAACAACTATTTATGATTAGCTTAAAGTTACAGAAGAAACCAAGTTTCAGCCCGTTGAGGGCAGACATAGCTATGTGTACGTGTTTGAAATTATACCACGTCTATAGTATGTTGATTAAAGAGAACAACTATTTACGATTAGCTTAAAGTTACGATGTTCGGAAGAAACCAACTTTCAACCTGTTGAGGGCAGACATAGCTATGTGCACGTGTTTGAAATTATACTACGTCTATAGTATGTAGATTAAAGAGAACAACTATTTATCAATAGACTAAAGTTACGATGTTCGGAAGAAACCAAGTTTAAGCCTGTTGAGGACGGACATAGCTATGTGTGCGTGTTTGAAATTATACCACGTCTATAGTATGTAGATTAAAGAGAACAACTATTTATGATTAGCTTAAAGTTACAGAAGAAACCAAGTTTCAGCCCGTTGAGGGCAGACATAGCTATGTGTACGTGTTTGAAATTATACCACGTCTATAGTATGTTGATTAAAGAGAACAACTATTTATGATTAGCTTAAAGTTACGATGTTCGGAAGAAACCAACTTTCAACCTGTTGAGGGCAGACATAGCTATGTGTGCGTGTTTGAAATTATACTACGTCTATAGTATGTAGATTAAAGAGAACAACTATTTATCAATAGACTAAAGTTACGATGTTCGGAAGAAACCAAGTTTAAGCCTGTTGAGGACGGACATAGCTATGTGTGCGTGTTTGAAATTATACCACGTCTATAGTATGTAGATTAAAGAGAACAACTATTTATGATTAGCTTAAAGTTACAGAAGAAACCAAGTTTCAGCCCGTTGAGGGCAGACATAGCTATGTGTACGTGTTTGAAATTATACCACGTCTATAGTATGTTGATTAAAGAGAACAACTATTCACGATTAGCTTAAAGTTACGATGTTCGGAAGAAACCAACTTTCAACCTGTTGAGGGCAGACATAGCTATGTGCGCGTGTTTGAAATTATACTACGTCTATAGTATGTAGATTAAAGAGAACAACTATTTATCAATAGACTAAAGTTACGATGTTCGGAAGAAACCAAGTTTAAGCCTGTTGAGGACGGACATAGCTATGTGTGCGTGTTTGAAATTATACCACGTCTATAGTATGTAGATTAAAGAGAACAACTATTTATGATTAGCTTAAAGTTACAGAAGAAACCAAGTTTCAGCCCGTTGAGGGCAGACATAGCTATGTGTACGTGTTTGAAATTATACCACGTCTATAGTATGTTGATTAAAGAGAACAACTATTTATGATTAGCTTAAAGTTACGATGTTCGGAAGAAACCAACTTTCAACCTGTTGAGGGCAGACATAGCTATGTGTGCGTGTTTGAAATTATACTACGTCTATAGTATGTAGATTAAAGAGAACAACTATTTATCAATAGACTAAAGTTACGATGTTCGGAAGAAACCAAGTTTAAGCCTGTTGAGGACGGACATAGCTATGTGTGCGTGTTTGAAATTATACCACGTCTATAGTATGTAGGTTGAAGAGAACAATTATTTATGAATAGCTTAAAGTTACAGAAGAAACCAAGTTTCAGCCTGTTGAGGGCAGACATAGCTGTGTACGCACCCCGCGTGAGGATTAAAGAGAACAACTATTTATCAATAGACTAAAGTTACGATGTTTTAGAAGAAACCAAGTTTCAACGAATAGAGGTCAGACATACCTTAAAATCTTCGCGCTGCAAACTGTTACTCGGATGTATAAAATGCGTGCGTTCAAGCCTGAAACTCGAATGATAATATTCTGCTCGTACCTAAAAAAAAAGAAGAAACATATATGAATGTAGTGTAGGGTGCATCATCTAACCTAGTTATCTTTATAACTCAAAGTTCGAAAACATACCTTTTTAAAAACATGCACGTGCTGCAGACTGTTACTGGGATGAATAAAATTGTGTACTTTCGAACGGTACCTAAAAAAGAACAAACATATATGAATGTAGATGTCTAGCGTAGAAGTTGCTTTGCAAATAAAAAAAGTAACTAACAGTTCTACCTTACCTTAAGATAAAGGCTGAAGAATAATATTCACTGCAGACGGGAGATGTGTGTGTACGTAATAAACGCATACAGAGAACTGTGAGCACTTCGCGCAGACTGCAGCGGCTAAATATTCTGCTTGTTACCAACCGGATGTGAAAAAATCGCTGAGCTGACAACTGCGGTACAGTCGGGACGAATGCAACAAGAGCTCCCACCTGCAGGCTGACGTATTCGAACCTCCTGTTGATGCCGAGGTGTCAGAATTTAAGAGTTCGAGCCTTGGAAAGTTAGCGTGTGATCCTCGACTTCTCGAGGGTACATACGCGGTATTCCTTACCTGTAGGTATTGAGCTAAAGCTAGATCATGTAATGACGATCGCGCAGGGCCCCCTCGACTAGCATTTACGGCTTCTAGTTCGAACCCGCTATCTACCGAAGTAGCGAGAATGATTGAAGAATGTTGAGGGTGATTCATTCGTCGGATGGAGGCGTTAAGCTATGTGCAGGCTTCTTCTAGTCGGGGTACGCGATTCAAATCCTGGTAACTTATGCCGTCGGGAAGGGCATCTAGCTAGATCATGTTATGACGATCGCGCAGGTCCCTCACCTAACATTTACGGCTTCCAGTTCGAACCCGCTATCTTCCGAAGTAGCGAGAATGATTGAAGAGTGTTTGAGGGTGATTCATTTGTTGGATGGAGGTGTTAAGCTGGCTTCTTCGCTAGGAGTAGGCTATGTCGGGATATCGATTTAAAATCCTAGTCAGGAGGGGCAACCGGTCGTATAAAACTATGGTGTGAGGCGGGGTGTGCAAAAAAAGCTAGCAATAAGTAAGGGCTGTTGATGGGGACGTTAAACCTTGTGCAGACTCCTTCGAAAATGATTTTTTGAGTACAAGACTTGACGGTGATTCATTTGTCGGATGGAGGCAATAAGCCTTGTGCAGGCTTCTTCAGCGGGAGTAGGCTATGTGTCGGTACCGGGATATCTAGTTATAAAACCCGCTACAACAAATTTATCACGTATACTGCGATTTAAAATCCTAGTCAGGAAGGGCAGCCGGTCGTATAAAACTATGGTGTGAGGCGGGGTGTGCAAGAAAGCCAGCATTAAGTAAGGGTTGTTGATAGGAGGCGTTAAACTATGTGCAAGCTCCTTCACCAGGAGAAGCCTACATGCCGGTACCGTGCAGGTTCCTTCGATAGGAGTAGGCACTGTGTGTGTTTTAACCTCTCCGTACAATCATGATATTTTACGTTAGGAACTTACATAGGCTAAATGCTACACATTCCGTGGCAGAGCCAGGAATCGAACTCGGACCTCCGAGGGTAGCAGCTAATCACACTAACTACAGCACTACAGAGGAGGGCTATTTCAGAATATTTTACAACCTTAATTAGTACTGCGTTTTAAGAGCTTACATGCTACTCGGCTAAGAAGACGTTCGCGAGTTACAAGCATGCCGTGTCCTCGTTCAAGGTCGAGCCGGAAGATACGTGTACAATTTCAGCTAACACACGCATTCCACACAACTCGCTCAGAATGACTGTGCCGATACTTCGAGGACTGTAGAACAAATCTATAGCCTACAGTATGCATGCCTCTCACCCGGTAGTCTCGGGTTCGATTCTCTTGGGAATAAAAATGTGTTTAAATCACATGAATGTGTTGAGTTGTCCTTCCTGATGCAAAACTAGCAGTATCTAACCTCATACACCATAGTTTTACGACCGGTTGCCCTTCCTGACAACTCGGATTAAGAATCTGTTTTACAACGTCTAACACGGGGAATCGGGGATTTACAGCTAGATGCACTTCTTAGATTTTAAATCACGAACTATTGTTTTACGGCTGGATGCCTTTCCTGACTAAGATTTTAAATCGCAAGAATTTGTTTTAAGACTAGTCGCCCTTCCTGATGCAAAACTGGCAGTATCTAGCCTCATACACTATGGTTTTCGACCGGTTGCCCTTCCTGACAACTCGGATTAAGAATCTGTCGAGAATCGGAGAGGATTTACAGCTAGATGCTCGCCGGATGCCCTTCCTGACTAAGATTTTTAAATCGCATGAATTTGTTGGGTTACCCTTCCTGACGCAAAACTAGCAGTATCTAGCCTCTCACGTCATACACTATTGGTTTCGACCGGTTGCCCTTCCTGACAACTCGGATTAAGAATCTGTTTTACAACTTCTAACACGAGAATCGGGGATTTACAGCTTACAGATGGCGGATGACGGCTGTCAGAAAAGCACATGGGTTTGTAAAGCACGTGGAATTTGCCGTCACTACATAGAGGGCAGCACGGTGATTAAAGATGGCGGATGACAGCTGCACATGGCTTTGTTTCCAAACAAGAGCACGTGGAATTTGCCGTCACCGGGGCAGCACGGTGATTAAAGATGGCGGATGACAGCTGTCAAAAAAGCACATGGCTTTGTTTCCAAACAAGAGCACGTGGAATTTGCCGTCACCCGGCAGCACGGTGATTAAAGATGGCGGATGACAGCTGTCAGAAAAGCACATAGGTCTGTAAAGCACTTGGAATTTGCCACCGCCACATAGAGGGCAGCACTGTTCTCAAAGATGGCGGATGACAGCTGTCAGAAAAGCGCATAGGTTTGTAAAGCACGTGGAATTTACCACCACCACATAGAGGGCAGCACTGTTCTCAAAGATGGCGGATGACGGCTGTCAGAAAAGCGCATAGGTTTGTAAAGCACTTGGAATTTGCCACCGCTACATAGAGGGCAGCACTGTTCTCAAAGATGGCGGATGACGGCTGTCAGAAAAGCGCATAGGTTTGTAAAGCACTTGGAATTTGCCACCACCACATAGAGTGCAGCACTGTTCTCAAAGATGGCGGATGACAGCTGACGAAATTGCCCGCAGCACAGTGCTCAAAGATGGCGAATGACAGCTGTCAAAAAAGCACGTGGCTTTGTTTCCCAACAAGAGCACATAGATTTTTTCAAATTGCCGCCACCACACAGAGTGCAGCACTGTGCTCTGTTGATTAAAGATGGTGGATGACGGCTGTCAAAAAAGCACGTGAGTTTGTTTCCAAACAAGACCACGTGGAATTTACCACCACCACATAGAGGGCAGCACGGTGCTCTCTTGATTAAAGATGGCTGCTGTCACGTGGAATTGTCTGCCACCACAGGTATCTAGCTAAAGAGGGCAGCACTGAGGTTTGCGATGCAAGATGGCTGCTGTCAAAAAAGCATTTTTCAAACTATCCGCCACCACAAAGAGGGTAGCACTGTGCTCTATAGATTAAAGATGGTGGATGACAGCTGTCAAAAAAACACGTGGCTTTGTTTACCTCGCGCTAGTTAGGTTAAGTTGGTAGCACTAAGGTTTAGACCCGTCAAGATGGCAGCACTGCCGATGACAGGTGATGAATTTTGCAGCTACTGCGATATAGAGGGCAGCACAGTGCTCAAAGATGGCGGATGACAGCTGTCAAAAAAGCACGTGGCTGTCAAAAAACACGTGGCTTTGTTTATCTCGCGCTAGTTAGGTTAAGTTGGTACTACTGAGGTTTAGGCCCGTCAAGATGGCAGTACTGAGGTTAGCGATGCGTTGTTGTCTGTCAAAAGCACGTGGCTTTGTTTACAAATCTGTCAAAAAGCACGTGGCTGTCAAAAAGCACGTGGCTTTGTTTACCTCGCGCTAGTGAGGTTAAGTTGGCACTACTGAGGTTTAGGTCCGTCAAGATGGCAGTACTGAGGTTAGCGATGCGTTGTTGTCTGTCAAAAAGCACGTGGCTGTCAAAAAACACGTGGCTTTGTTTACCTCGCGCTAGTTAGGTTAAGTTGGCACTAGTGAGGTTTAGGCCCGTCAAGATGGCAGCAGTGAGGTTAGCGATGCGTTGTTGTCGATGACAGCTGTCAAAAAGCACGTGGCTTTGTTTACAAATTCAAATTTCCCGCCAAAATTCAAATTTCCCGCGGGCGGCGGCGGAGGCGGAGGCGGCGGCGGAGGAGGAGGCGGGCGGAGGCGTGCGGCGGCGGAGGTGCCGCAGAACCCGCTTATTATACTACTCGCACATCTCATCTCAACTCATATAAAACATTCCGCGGGCTTCCGTGTCCCGGCTTCAATGACAGGTCCAACCTGATTCACAAATCTCATATCAACAAAACTAACCTCTGTTTCCCGGCTCCACAATTATCATCGACAAAGAACTGGAATAAAATCCTTACTAGAAATCTCGACGTCTAATATGGCACAATGCATTATTCATGAATAACTTCGCATAAATGATATCGTATTTAATAACTCGATTTTTACGAAAAATGACTGAAACATTCTACTAGATCTTTTTATTGTCAGTCAGACACAGTTTAAAATGGGCATAGAAAAACGTTTCTCTCCGTGACCAAATTCATCACCCTAGGTTCTCACGCGACAGCGCGCTTCCACTCGATTGAAAATGAGTGACCATGGATTATTATTATTAACGTCAAATTGCAGACAGAAAAATTTTACGTCGAATTAACATCTTAATTTGGCATCACAAAATATAGGCAGTACACTTCACACGGATGACGATCTACATTGGACGTGATATCACTTCGGAACCCTATGCAATAACTTTTTACAACATTATACGGCACTCGCAAGACTTCAAAATTTTATCCAAGTGGAAAATAAAACAAATGACTCTTTTAGTCGTATTCTCACATTTACGAAACTTAGTAGGGTGACCACTGCGTCGTATATCCCCATTCAAATACACTTTTAGAGATCACGAGACAAGATATAAGAGGTAGTAAGATGGAAAGTCACCTACCTCATGTCGTCACGCCAGTGTTCGTCATAGGGCTCACCTGCGACCCTGGCATTTTATTTAGCCATTTTTACATTCATGGCTTTACAAACCATTTTTTTAATATCTTCAGATTTCCTGGAATAAAGCATAAAAAAAAGAAAATACCCTTCACTTGTTTGCTGAGTGCACACGATGGACTATAATTATTTCCGCACACGAATTCTTAATCACATTAGAATTTATTCAGTACTTTGACCGTCCTATCTGGTACAATTATTTCACTCAAGAAAACTATCTCCTCATGGAGACAAGACCTAGCCGCAATGGCTAAAATCTGCAGTTGAACTCAGTCTACTTTCGTTGTTTGATTTCGCAGAGCAGCTCAACAATTTTTCGTCCGCTTTGTATCACAAATGCCGGAGAAGGAGACTTCGTCATGGCGTCCCTTCATATTTATAGCAGTTACCCCCTCTCTTCGGATCTCTCCCTTTGCCGCCAAGAAAATTTCTATAAATTTTCTGACTTACCTAAACTGTAATTTCAAGAGTTTTGAAAGTGACTACATGCTTGCTACATTTCTGGCGGTAGTGTTCATGGACATTTAAAAATTTTACGGGTTCGATCTGTGAGATGATTGACCTCCTTTGATAGGCACTATATTTTTTTGACTTGGCTTGGGTCGCCATGTACACGCGCTTTGAAATAGTTCACAAAAATGACTTGAGATTCTTCCGCCGTTGACACGTGTGGCTGACGTCACGTACCCCAGAGCGTGGGACCGAAGGTAATCACCCCCTCGTCACGTGTCAAATCCATGCTATCAAGAATCCAACTTTTAGTTTAATTGTTAATTTATACATAATGTTCTTAGGGCACAAAGGTCATGGGTTCAATATTAAATTTTGAAAAATTTGTTACCACCTGTGATGATAGATAATTTATTTTACTGAAACAGTTTATCAATTAACAGCTTCTTCCGTTTCAATTCTTGGCTCTTCCTACTAGTTATTTTTCTTAATCAATGTGAATGTGATTCAGAGTACTAAGAATTATAGCAAAATTTGCCGTATCTATTCTTGTAATCCAAATGATTCAATTTCTAAAATGTATATCAGTATTATTTAATGTGAAATGTTATTTTTAAAACCTTTACCACAGACGGTGGTCCCATGGTGTAGGGTTAGCATGTCTGCCTCTTATCCGAAGGACCCGGGTTCGATTCCCGGCCAGGCCAGGGATTTTTACCCGGATCTGAGGGCTGATTCGAGGTCCACTCAGCCTACATGTTTACAATTGAGGAGCTACTGACGGTGAGTTGGCGGCCCTGGTGTAGAAAGCCGAGAATAACGGTCGAGAGGATTCGTTATGCTGACCACACGACACATAATGTCCAGGCCTTCGGCTGAGCAGCGGTCGCTTGATAGGCCGTCCCCTTCCGGGCTGTTGCGCATGGTTTTTTTTTCACAGACAGAAACTACCTTCGAAGACAGTCTTACTTACTAGTGAATTATAAATGGATTAAGTACATTCAGAAATATCATAATTTCATATGTCATCACTGGGCTGGAAATAGCTGTTGCTTAAAACATGTTTGGAAATAAGACATGCCGCTAAACACAAAATCATATTGACAGACATAACATCTAGAACCGGCAGCAAACTCTGTAAATTGGTCACGCTTCAGAAGTGCGCGTGAAACATAAAGTGACAGCTGCGTTACATCTTCGTCTTTCTTGTATGCTTTATTTAAGAACCAAGAAAGAAGAATTCAGCTCAGAAGTTGCTCTGGTGGAGCAAATATATGCTGATTGACTATGACTGAACCGATTGCGTCGTGAATGTGACAAGTTCAATTGTACTTTGTACTGTACCCTTGCCTTTCTGAAGATTGCGTGCCTCACGCTAAACTGCCATCAGCTTAGGGTATAGTAGGAGGTAGGATCTGCTGCTTTCTAATAATCCTCTGACGAAAAGATTTAACGTGGCTGCTTTCATATTACTAGCCCTAGAATGGAGAAAACATTAAACTCATTGCAAGGACTGGAATATTTTAACATTGACCCTACTTATTGGGAGTAAACACATGTAGCACTTACCCTATGTTGCCGACTTAATAGTGCAATAGATAAGGACCTTGACTATTTTGCTCACTGTTACGGGATCGAATTGCAGCCCAATCGGTCGACATTTAAAAATATTCAGTAAGACACACTCGTGCTAGTAGAGCTACTTCTATAATAAGAAACACCTAATGTATCATGATATAATTCTTGCCTTTTTGCGTTTATTAACACCATGCGGAGTTTAAAGTACTATTGCAATATAGCGTTATTATTATTATTATTATTATTATTATTATTATTATTATTATTATTATTATTATTATTATTATTATTATTATTATTATTATTACATAGTAAGACTTCATCAATTCAAAGGTTGCCTAAAAGACAAACTATACTTAATGCCAACTAATATTGTGAAATGATAAGGTAAATAAAAGTCAATTGAATTTTAAAGAAAATAGGCTTAACCGAAGATAGTATCTTAAAATATTATTGACGATTTCAATGCGAAAAGTGCAATGTAAATAACCAAAGATTTTGGCAGGTGGAATACCTTGCAGAACTCAACGAAGTTTCGAGGTATCGTACCCCTACTCCTGATTAGCAAGTCAATCAATCAATCAATCAATCAATCAATCAATCAATCAATCAATCAATCAATCAATCAATCAATCAATCAATCAATCAATCAATCACGATTGATCTGCAATTAGGGCAGTCGCCCAGGTGCAGATTCCCTATCTGTTGTTTTCCCAGCCTTTTCTTAAATGATTGCAAAGAAATTGGAAATTTATTGAACATCTCCCTTGGTAAGTTATTCCAATCCCTAACTCCCCTTCCTATAAACGAATATTTGCCCCAGTTTGTCCTCTTGAATTCCAACTTTACCTTCATATTGTGATCTTTCCTACTTTTAAAGACACCACTTAAACTTATTCGTCTACTGATGTCATTCCACGCCATCTCTCCGCTGACAGCTCGGAACATACCACTTAATCGAGCAGCTCGTCTCCTTTCTCCCAAGTCTTTCCAGCCCAAACTTTGCAACTTTTTGTAACGCTACTCTTTTATCGGAAATCACCCAGAACAAATCGAGCTGCTTTTCTTTGGATTTTTTCCAGTTCTTGAATCAAGTAATCCTGGTGAGGGTCCCATACACTGGAACCATACTCTCGTTGGGGTCTTACCTTTACAGTACATCCTTACTATGACTATGATCATTTTTACGTGGTAATGCTTCCTTGTAGTACGGAATTGTGGGGTCGTATATTCCCTTCTTCTCATGATCAACATCGTCAGGTTGACTCGCGGAGGATTCGAAGCGGACGGTTGGATCGAATATATATTCTACATTGTCTTTTTTAGCAGTTATATCGATCATTCGGGTGACTAAACGAGAAATATTTAATGCCGAAGGAGTGTGAAGAATTTAGAAGTTTAGAAAATTTTAGTCACCCCACACCAAATTTAATGGGAATCAACAGAGGCTGAACACTTTTCGTTCCCATAATTCACATGTTTACCAGCAGGGATTTGAACAGATTCCTCAGATTTGCCAAAATTTACGTTTAAAATATGACTTTAGACCTTAAGAAAAGAAAATTGAAGCCTTCCCCTCAAGTTATCTGCCTAGAGCTATCACATGTTAAGAAATTTCTGCCATTACCTTGAGTAATTGGGCCTTCCGAACGACGGGAGGCAGCCCCTGCCTCCGAATAACACGCCGCATTCACTAGACCAGAGCGATGAAGGTGTCAATACGGCGCTGAAGCGCCCAGCTTTTATAGCATCTCAAAGGGGAAGTTTCCGCAACTCTTTACAGATAGGCTCCTTCCAATTTTAATTGGCTAGAGCAAATATTCCAAAAATTCATAATTGGTTAGTAAGTAAGGAAGAAGGAAGCTGTAGAAGTGTTGTCAACTTTGGCACATAAAAATCAATCTACAAAAAACCAAGGTTAACAAACTTTGAAAATTGAAATTCACTCAAGAGTTAATTGTCCTTAATCCCACCGAATGGGCACATAGGCCAGAGGTAGAGACATCTAATGGTTGAAGGTCCAAGTATCTTGTATTACATTAGTTCAAGATTCATAGCACAGATGGCCTTCTGGAAGGCGCCCAGTTCAACGGGACGGAGAATGTTTACCCGCGGTACAATTATTATTATTATTATTATTATTATTATTATTATTATTGTTGTTGTTGTTGTTGTTGTTGTTACCATATTTCCGTGGCTCACAGGGGAATAGGAAGCACCTGGGGTTAATTTGCTGGACAGGGGATCACTTAGAGCAAACGTTTACCTTAACAATATTTGAAAATTTATTTCTCTTTTTTCTTAAAATTCAGAGAGAGTAATTTAGTGATATAACAAGAAACAGTTGAAATATTGCTTGGAGACATTCACATTAACAACGAACTTGTCACCTCCAACAATGCATTGGATTTAGAAGTCCTTAATCAAGTACAAGATTAATTGAGAGAAACTCCCAGTCGTTAACCTGCATATGAAAGTGCATGATTGCTCCTGACAGGTACAATATTATGAAAGACCATAGTTGCTCCAAACAGGTACAATATTATAGATTCTAGGCTCCAAGATAGTTACAGACTAGCCTCAATCAAGCAATCGGTTGCCATTTACATTTTCAGTTACACTAATAACCAAACTTCGTCTTGTTAAAATGCAGGTTGCCCCATGGTGGGCTTATCCGTTACAAGGTTTCATAATCAGGCTAAGTACTGTTCCACAAGGGAACCTAAACGTAGACACAGTTACCCGAAGAACCATAAAAAATATACAGGGGCGTAATTATCCATACTATAAGGTCTTACGAATAACAAGAAAAGGTTACACAAAACAAGAAGAAAGATGGGGAAACACCAGCAATCCTTAACGAACATTCCGGAAGAGACAAGAACGTAAGTGGCCTTAGAGCCCAATGACACAGGGGCTAATCCCATACTAAAAATGGTGATTAAATGGGAAAATTTAAAGGCCGAGACAGGATTTCAAAAATGTAGAGGCTGAAAACTTTAGTCACGGAGCTCAAAAGCAGAAGGGGAGAGCACCGAGAGTCACCACTCGTACTCCCTTACTTAAATATTTTCTCAGTGGAGAATATAAATGGAGTACGAAGACTGCGCAGAAGGTCCTACATTTCAGCCCAAAAAAGAAAAGGTTACATATTAGATATTAAGAAAACAGCTGAAATCTTCCCCTCGGCACACACACCGGCACAATCATATGTTCAGGTAAATTCTGCCATTACCTTTTAGCACTGGATCTTCTTCAAACCGGCCGCGCCCTGCCTCCTGGCCATCTCTAACCTCCGTCAAGTCGCACTCTCAATGACCGGAGCAAATCAGACAAGACGGCTCTAAAGTGCTCTCCTTAAATAGCCCCGTAGGGAAAAGTTCCGGATTAAATTAAACCCAGAGTGCAGATAGGCTAAATTTCCATACAACGCCCCCCCCCCCCCGGATTTGACTGGCTAGAGAAATTAGTTACAGGCATGTGATAGGTAGATTACCTTAAAGGAGGAACCAGGAGAAGTATTGACAACTTCGGTATAACAAGAACAATAATCAGAAAACGGTTTACCAACTATAACAAATTCATTTTCTCTGGCGATTAACTGGGACTTAGCCCACCAGAGATCGCTAGAAAATAGATGCTAGAGTCATCTAACTATCGGAGAAGAAAGTTTTAGAAAGTTTCAAAGTTCGTGTTTCCTGACAAAGATGGCCACAGTGAGGGCGCGTAATTTAAATAGGCGGGGAAGGTGTACCCCTTGTACAATTATTATTATTATTATTATTATTATTATTATTATTATTATTATTATTATTATTATTATTATTATTATTATCCGGCTCCTTGGCTGACTGGGTTGGCGTCAGGAAAAACGTCCGTCCGTAAGACTGTATTTAATCCATACATAGTGCTGATCCACATCGGTCTTGATGGAGAAGCCTTCTACGAAGAGTTTTGAGGACTCAATGGTGGTGCTATGTCCGCTGTATCAGCTATCACCCGCCGCCTTTAATACTTATACTTCTCGGCTTTCTGCCCCAATTTAAGTGGGCTCGGCAATTGAAGTGGATTTTTCTTTTTTTCAATTTGCTTTACGTCGGAGACACACAGATAGGTCTTACGGTGACGATCGGAGAGGAAAGGGCCAGGAGTGATAAGGAAGTGACCGGGGCCTGTTAGGTACCATTCCGGCATTTACCTGGAGAAGTGGGGAAACCACGGAAAATCACTTCGAAGATGGCTGAGGTAGGAATCGGACTCCTACTCAGTTGACCTCCAGAGGCTGAGTGGACCCCTTTCCAGTTCCCGTACCACTTTTCATATTTCGTGGCATATTCGGAAATCGAACCCGAGCGTCCGTGGGTGGCAGCTAATCACACTAACCACTACATCACAGAGGCGGACCTTGATATGGATTTGGCTTAATTTTATGGCCGGGTGCCCTTACTGACTCCAACCGTATGTGGAACGATGTGTTTACTAGTACGTGTCCGTGTGGTTTGTATGTAGAGGGAGAGAAGTGTATTAAGACGAAGAAAAACACCTAGTTCCCGAGCCGAAAGAATTAACCGTACACTGTTAATCCTCCGATTCCCGTTGAATTGTTGTTGATGGAATTTTAATTCTCTTGAGTGATACGTGTCTTTTGAGGTCTCTTTAGCAGCAATACGGAAATCAAAGTTAAATTTATTATTTAGGACCGCTTGAGGGGTTTCACCTATTGGTGACGCTGGGAATTCTAATAAGTTTATATTTTATTTCTGACAGTTTGGTTTTCTACATGTAAGTCAGCATTTAAAATCGTTGGAATAAGAAAAATCATTAAAACTGGCAAGAAAAAGGTTCGACAATTACAAAATAATTTAGTCTCCTTGATTCCATGCCAAAAATGGACGTGTAAAACAACACTAGATTTCTTCGGCAAAGTCCATATCTTCAGTCAGTCAATCAATACTGATCTGCATTTAAGGCAGTCGCCCAGGAGGCAGATTCCCTATCTGTTGTTTTCCTAGCCTTTTATTAATAATTGATTTCAAAGAAATTGGAAATTTATTGAACATCTCCCTTGGTAAGTTATACCATTCCTTTACTCCCCTTCCTATAAACAAATATTTGCCCCAATTTGTCCTCTTGAATTCCAACTTTATCTTCATATTGTAATCTTTCCTACTTTTAAAGACATCACTCAAACGTATTCGTCTACTAATGTCATTCCACGCCATCTCTCCGCTGACATCTCGCAACATACCACTTAGTCGAGCAGCTCGTCTTCTTTCTCCCAAGTCTTCCCAGCCCAAACTTTGCAACATTTTTGTAACGCTACTCTTTTGTCGGAAATCATCCAGAACAAGTCGAGCTGCTTTTCTTTGGACTTTTTCCAATTCTTGAATCAAGTAATCCTGGTGAGGACAGTCTTTGAGAGCAGTCTTTTCTTGTATGTTCCTCCGTGTTACCAGCACTTCGAACTCCAGGAGATTTGCGACTTGCTACGGAGGAGCCACTTACCGGTACGTTGTTCTTCTGTGGTGGTTTTTTCCATACTTTCCAACTACTCATCGAAGCTGACAATATGTGAAATCTCCATATTCTAGTATTTTCATAATTTGCCCCGTATTGAGACAAGCACTACCTGAACCGAAATCAAGCAGGGGGAACCACCATTTCTTTCCTCTCAGTTTAACCCAAAGAGTGTCCACATATTAGTTACTGTGATCTCTCCCATCCCCAGTTTGTAATTAGATGTTAGATTGATTGTATGTGGTTTTGTTGCAACGCATATAGGTTCTCTTCCAAATCAGGATTTGTAAACAAAAGTTTGAAAGAAGGAACAGCGTCAAGTCCGGTTCATTCCAGTTTCCAGTCATTTCTTCCTGGTCCCCTCTCCCTGATTTATGATTAAATGACCGAACGAGTTGGCCGTGCATTAACGTGCAGCTGTGAGCTTGCATTCGGGAGATAGTGGGTTCGAACCGCACTGTCGGCAGCCCTGAAGATGGCTTTGCATGGTTTCCGATATTTACATCAAGCAAATTCCGGTGCTGTGCATTATTTAAGGCCACGGGCGCTGCCTTCCCGCTCTTAGCCCTTTCCTATCCCGTTCTCGCCATAAGACCTCTCTGTATTGGTGCGACGTAAAGCAAATTCTAACAAATAAACAAAATAAAAGAAATATGAGTAAAGGACTCCTCGTCATCGTACCATTTCCTCGTTACGTGTTTCTGTGGCTGAACTTATCGTATTTTCTCAGGTATAATAAAAATTTTGTCATTGCCATAATCTGATAGGTTTCCTACCTCATATTACAATGTGAAAGTCTCTTACCGATGCATTTCGGAACATATTCTGGTGGTTTCGGTGTCTCCTCTTTTGTGTCAACTGTAGATGTTACGTATATTTCGGCTGTTGCAGTCAGTAAGTGTAGTCACAAGTTTCTTCATCCATCTGATAACCAACATCCTGGGGGGGGGGGGGTATGAGGGGGATGTAACAGTTTAACCACTAATACAAAGGTCTTCATGGAGAAGTTCTAAAAATCTCGTGCAGTTCCCAACTGTTGAGTGAGAAACTAAAATTACAAGTTTCACTAATCGAAATGCCCATTGTCACCTACAGGTGATACTATTTTCACTACGAATATGACCTACTTACAATTAATATTTCCACTAACTTTGCACGTGCTATGTTAGTAGTATGAACTACGATATTATATGGAATATACGCTCACCTTTTACAGTTGTTGGAACTCTTATACAAAGAGAGCTAGAAGAAAAACTTCCTCTCAGACAGACGTCTTTCATTTCCAATTGTCACTAACGGAATAACACTACTTTATTATTTATTTCCTGCTACTAATATTCCGTACTGTTGTGCGAATACATATACATGCTTACCAACTTAAAATTCAATTACGTTTTTTACAGTTGGCTTTACGTCGCACCAACACAGATAGGTATTATGGCGACGATGGGATAGGGAAGGGCTAGGAGTGGGAAGGAAGCAGCCATGGCCTTAATTAAGGCACAGCCTCAGCATTTGCCTGGTGTGAAATTGGGAAACCACGGAAAACCATCCTTAGGGCTGCCGACAGTGGGGTTCTAACCAACTATCTCCCAAATGCAAGGCTCACAGCTGCGCCCCCCTAAGCACACTGCTCGCTCGGTAATTCAATTACGGTCAACGTTTCATATGCATTTCAGACAGCTTCACCTGTAGGTGACATTGGAAACTGACGGATTTTAAAATCGAAATCGAACCCGAGATACTCTGAACCGAAATCCAGTATACTGACCGTTCAGCCAAGGAGCCGGCCGTGTAATTCGTATACTACTGATACGATTTATGATAACATGGCATAGGGATGCAATAATCGGGTGATAGATACATGAAATTGAAGAAACGCTATAAAAATGACTTGAGTGCTAGATGAATTTGGTGTTCAACCCCATCGTATATCACTGATGAAAGGTCTGAATGACTGCAACACTGCAGCTATAAAGGTAGATTGTGAGATGTCAGAATACTTCAGTTTGTTCCGTGGCGTCAGACAGGGCTGCATCTTTCCAACTAAACTTTACAACATCTATGGCGAGTATATCATAAGGAAAGCACTTGTTAATTGGGTGGGAAGCATCTCAATTGTTGGGAATACAGTTAACAACTTATGAAGATATATTGATTTCATCATCATCATCATCATCATCATCATCATCATCACAAGTCGATTTACTCATTTCTGCGTGTCGTGGCCCCACTGGCTTTGCTGGTTACATCTCTGATGTAGCTTCGCCATCCAGGACAATCTTCGGTTTTCCTCAAGGGCACATTCGAAAGATAAAGCGGTGATAGTCTTCACTTGTCTTATACATCTGGTTTCGGTACTTCCCAGCAGTCTACTGCCCTCAACCTTCCTTTCGATGATTAACTTCTCTGCATGTTCTCATCTCAATGTCTCCAAATAACTGCAGTTTTCTTTCATTGATAAGAGGAGAAGAATGGACGCATTGGTTCTTCTTGCATTCTACGCCACACCACGTTATTTTCGCAGGCATCAATGCGTTTTCTGTCCAAAGCCTTTACGGTCCAGGTCTCACAGCCAAATGAGAAAACAGAGAATACAAGGGTTTTAACTAGACGGATATTTGTATTAGTAATAATTGCTCTGTTCATCCAGACCTTAGTTAATTTCATCATGGCTATTCGTTCTAGCAAAATCCTTCTACTTATCTATTTTCGGGAACTTCCCGTATCACTTATTGTTCACCCAAGGTATTCAAAGTCGTGCATTATATCCAACTCTTTCAAACGAACTGTGAGCAAGACCCGTGCTGCTCTATCAATCACGATGAGTTTGGACTTACTGAGGTTGAGGGCTTACTCAGTTGACCTCTTTAGGCAGAGTTGACCCCGTTCTAGTCCTCGTACCACCTTCCAAAATAAATTCGTGTCAGTGTCTGAGTTTTCATCATAAGGTTGAACGTGAATCGTTGTAAAATTCTGAGCCGGAAATCGAGCTCGAGTCATCTAGTTGAGAGGCTATTATGCTAATCACCAGACTAGGATGACATTATCAAATATCTAAGAGCCCGTGCCAGTACAGTCAAACATACAATTGAGGAGTGTCTGTTCAGAAGGTGCTATTTCCATCATAAAGTTACTGAAAAAACGCAAGAAACGTATAATAAAAGTCACAGAACGTGCCCATGATCAGGAACTGTACAAATTTTAAGGAATTATGTCAAGTATGGTCTTGATTGCTCATGACATTCGTTGGTATTCAACTACTGCAATGAAAATGGAACAAACACTCTTCAATTATAATGTATCGCTGTATTTTCAGTTACTGTGAAATTTCCGACGCGGTTTGAATATTGAAGTAGAACATGATGGTGAGAAACGTGAGAAAATTAACCAAAGCATGAGAAGAAACAATAATATACCTCCCTTTATGTTGCTGTTCATATTTGTGAAAGATTTAGTTATTTAAGAGTTGTGCCAGCCTCCTTTTATTAGCATATCACTCCGTGTTGACATGTGTCAAACTGTGTATCAGAAGTGGTGAGTCAAAGAAAGGTGAAGTAGTGCATGATTGAACCAGCGATCTGCACTCCACTCAGGCCTGTATCTGACATGTCACGTGCCCTCAGAGTAAGGATGGTGATCGATTGGCACAGCCTCGAAATGCTCCCTCTTAGAAGCGCTACTAACCCCACCTCTCCGACACACACACTTTTCCTCGTCTACTTGATCTGCATCGGCTCCATTGATCCAAACTAAGAAGAGAGGGAAACAGACAAGCGCTCTGTTACGTCACAAGTCATTAATCACAGCCAGTCACACCGTGCTCCAGACAGAGGACTCCAGACAACCTACATAGACAACGATAACGGACAATAAAAGTGAAGGAATATCACCCTCGAGGATATCAGGATAACAAGAGCTGGAGAGTTCCGACTTCCCAAAATCTCATCTTTGGATGGGTTAAACTTTGAGTGTTGTGGGCTGCCTTTCTTTCCAGAAACTGGGCTATATTGAACTGTACTGCCGCCTGATGCCCTTCCTGATGAAGGAATTCTTCGATTAGGGATATTATTGGTTTTTAGTTTCATTCTCCACACTACATAACTGAAGTATCGTGATACTAATATACAAAACACGTTGGACCATTTATTGAACCATTGCTTCGAAGTTCGGACCATTGAAAGACTGGAACAATCAACAACACATTTATCAAGCAGTTTTTCTTCTCACATTCCTATTTGAAAAACTAGAACAATCATCAACATTTTGAACAAGCCATTTGTCTTCTCACTTTCCTATGTAATGCCGCCTGAGCTGTCACTTGAAGATGGCTTATGCTGTGTCTATCTAAATCGATGGGAACGTTTTTGACCATCATCTAGGCATTTACAGTATACTGTACACATTTCACCAAAATTAATTCCACCGGGACAAGTGGCTGAAATGGTAGGGCGCTGCCTTTCTGATCCCAAGTTAGCAGGTTCGATCTCTGCGGCTCAGTTTGGTTGTATTTGAAGGTACCCAAATAGGTCAGCCTCCTATCGGTAGATTTATCGGAACGCAAAAAAATTCTTCCAAGATAAAATTCCGATACCTCAGTGTTTCCGAAAATCGTAAAAGTAATTAGTGGGACGTAAAACCAATAATAGTATAGTTTCACCCGTATAATCAATCACTACACCGGAAACTTTACGGATACGATCTTCAAGTAGTGATGGATGTCTTGCGGTGGGTCTTGTAAGGTGCGGGAACTGATGTAGACTTCTTATCAGGCATTATGTTGTGTGGAAACTCCACTTTCTACAATACTGGAATTCAGAATCGTCGGAATAGGCAGTACTGATTTGCAGATAATCTCTACTGTTTGTAGGAAGCTGCATTTCAGTTACAGTGTGATGTCAACGTGTGGTGTACGATATTAGACGACCATCTAATTGGACCACATTTCGTAGAAAGCTACCCAATAAGACTATGGTATCTTCTATAAGTCCAGTACGATGAAGGTCCTTCGAACGGTTCTTGTTCGTACGGAACAGTTTACACAAAACATATCCGAACAAGTACATTGGTCTAAAGAGGACCTGTCCTGCGATTGGCAAGATTGCCTGAACAATCCTCAATGTATTTGTTAATGTTAGATTATATAGGGTAAGGTCCACCAAGGTGCAGTCAGGAAAAATGTCTCTCCGGTGACGAAATCGGATGTGTACTAACGAAGGAGAAAACTGTTTGAGCAGATGCTACCTCGGACTGTATTACCCTATTCCGACGTAAACACTACTTGTGTGGATGTTGTAATATACGAGTACAAACAAAGAAGAATATGTCTAATATGATATGCCATCGTAATTACTAATGGTCTTCATCATTATGGTTCACAAAGGAATGATTTGCATACATAAAAGTGTTCCTTGAGCTTCATGTCCGAACTTCCAAAAAAATTAACAGTTAACTCTACTATATTGCTTCTTATAGCATCATCTTGTTTGACTCCTTGCTGAATGGTCAGCGTACTGTCCTCCGGCTCAGCCCCCGTCCCCCCCCCGTCCCCCAGGTTCGATTCCTGGCCAGGTCCAGGATTTCAACTGCGTGTAGATTCGGGGACTGGGTGTTCGTTTCAATACACTTCCTCGTGTACACAATGTATCGCACTATAAACTACCAGAAGAACACGCAACAATGAATGCATCCCTCCTCATAGGGGTGGCATCAGGAAAGGCATCAGACCTTAAAACTGGGCTGAAGAAGAAGAAGAAGGAGGAGGAGGAGAAGAATATTTTCGCATCATCCTGGTTTCATATTGACACGCAACTTTCTTTCAGAGGTGAGAACAGTTCTCTGCGATCATTCAATGTTCCTTCATTACTGTACCAATCGCAAATGTATCAAAACAAAGATTTTTTAAAATATTATTTTACAATATACTTTACGCCTCACTGACACAGATAGGTCTTATGGTGAAGATGGGACAGGAAAGGGCTAGGAGTGAGAAGTAAGCGGCCATGGCCTTAATTTAAGGTACAGCCCCAGCCAGCATTTGCCTAGTGTGAGATGGGAAACCACGGAAAACCATTTTTAGGGCTGCCGGCAGTAGGGTTCGAACCCACTATCTCCCATACGCAAGCCCAGAGCTGCGCACCCCTAACCGCACAGCCAACTCACCCGGTAACAAAGAAATTACTACCTACAGAAGAGAGTGTGAGAGATGTTCTCGTTTTTTCTGACAATCTGCAGACTGCGTAAGTACGAAGAATTACGGGTACCGGTAGCTGATTCGTTCCCTGTACATACTGTACACAGGATTTTTCATATAATACCTAACCGTTCGCGCGCGGCTGAGCTAGAGCTGACTGACTGACTGGCTGGCTGATAGGCTGGATTCCCCCACACCTACGGCCTACCTGGCTGTCTGGCTCGCTTCCCACGCTATAGCCAGCAATCCGCGATCGTTTGCGAAGATGGAAAAACAGCTACATTTAGAGGAACGTACTGTATATTGAATGTAAATGTTTTAAATATGAATCGGCTCGTCCCGTTCATGCGGAGTTTATCAGGAGCTTTCGCGGGCAATTGCCTCGTTTCAGAACTTCAATTCACGATCTTATGAATAAGTTTGAAACTGCTGGTTCATTGCTAAATCAGAAACACACGCAAAGACGCACAGTGTTAATAAAAGAAAAATTAGAAGGAAATGGCAAATTTTCGCCACGAAAGTCACTACCGAAATGAGCACAGCAAGTTGGGGTTTCACTGACATCTGCACATATAGCAGCAAAATTATTAAAACTCAAACATTACAAAGGCACTCGTGTTCATAATTTAAAACCAGCTGATCCAGCAACACGTGCAATAAGAATCATTACTGTGGCCGAGCTAAATCGTGTCAATCCAAATATGTTTACCCGGTACAATGCCTGTTAAGCTGCAGAAGAACGACATTACCACCATTTGCTATGAGGTAAGAGTTAAGTATAGATTCTTATACTGTATTTACAGATTGACATATGTAAGAATCGAAGATAGAATACAGGCCGGCTGTGTCGAGTTGGGCCGTGGGTGTGGTGGAAGCGAGCCGGCCGGTCGGCCTTGGCTTAGCCGCGAGCGAGTGTTCGGATTTTATACGGGAAACCCTGTAGTAGAAAAACGCCCTGGCCCAACAATACATAGAAATCTTCGCATTCGCCCTCAGCACTACAGTGATTCAGCGTGAGCCAAAATGTATATATAATAAAACATACTATTAATAAATAAATAAATAATGTTATTTGCTTTACGTCCGGCTACTTTTATGGTTCTCGGAAACGCCGAGGTGCCGGAATTTATTCCCGCAGGAGTTCTCATACATGCCAGTAAATCTACCGACACGAGGCTGACGTATTTGAGCACCTTCGAATACCACCGGAATGAGTCAGGATTGAACCTGTCAAGTTGGGATCGGAAGGCCAGCGCCTCAACCGTCAAACATACTATTAATGTAGTAGGCCTACTGCGTTCCTCTTCGGATGTAACGAATTCTAGCTTCAACCAAGTACATGGTCAAGCTGAGGTCGAGGTATAGGATCGTGCCATCTTTCGCACTTTTTTAAAAATGTCTGAAGCCATCTCTTTTCAGTTTCGAGTCAGTTAATTTATAACTGTTCGGTTCTTCAGTCTGCCGAAACTAATTTCGAATAAATGAATGTATCATCTGTCTACAAAAGAAAACATATGGTAACAGAATTACACTTGAAAAAGGAACAACTTAATTAAAATAGAATGGCACGTTCCATTCTTGAAGGAACATCATCAGATTCTATGAAATCACACTCAAAAATATTTAGGAATATATTCTACCCTTATGCCTTTGCTGGCGGGACCTAGTGTTTACATTGCACTATGTCTTCTGGTATGGGCTAGAGCAATCTTGTTACTTTCATTGATCTGTCTCAGCTTTATTCTTGGCTTTGACAAAATGAAAGTGACTGAGGTATGAGCGATGCTAGTAATGCCATTCCTTCTGCAGCCAGTCCCTGCTATGAATGGTGTGAAAATATTGCTCATAGGGTCGGTTGGTGCATGCATTTCAGTGGGCTTGGCAGACTGATATGTAATACCAACTTCTGGCTCGGTGAGGAAAGCAACGGTAAACTACCTCACTCCTCATTTCCCTAGTACGCCTCTTCAGTGATGCCTAGGCCATCTATGACAGCTGAAGGCGGAGCTGTCGAGGATCCAACCGGCCTTCGGGCTGAGGACTAAACATACACATACATACATATTCTACCCTTCCAGCATACATATTGGGCACCATCTGCTCATCCCAGGGTCGTAAACGGGCTTACCTAGGTGATTTTTCGAAAATTAAAATTAACTTAAATTAATAGGCAAGGAAAGATAAAGAGTAAAACAAATTATAAATGAGAACCCATTGCAAAACTAAATTTATTTAAATATTTGGCAGTACGACAATAAATAAAGCACTATAAAAAATAAATAATTGACAAAATCACCGTCAGTTGACTAGAAAGTCACACTAATACATCCACTCCAATATTGAATAATGCCGTTACATCTTCCCAGTATCATTGTTCAATTGAGCTCAAATGCATTACCTACTGTATTTGCATATGATAAATTCGGTTTTATTTTAATCTCATTCCCACTCATTAATTTCTTAACACAATAAAACACTCCCTCAAAATCTTGAAATCCTAAAAAAAAAAAAAAAAAAAAATCATCGAGTGGTTTAAGGTTTGTTTACATTACTTTAAAAACACATTCTCACGGTCTGTTTGCCACAAAAAAAATTACCGACATAAATCATTACAATTCATTACAGTTTGTTTACCCTCTTGTTGGGTTCCACTATTGACATTATTATTACTTTGCTAGTTGCTTTACGTCGCACCGACACAGATAGGTATTATGGCGACGATGGGACAAGGAAGGGCTAGGAGTGGGAAGGAAGCGGCCGTGGCCTTCATTAAGGTACAGCCCCAGCATTTGCCTGGTGTGAAAATGGGAAACCACGGAAAACCATTTTCAGAGCTGCCGACAGTGGGGTTCGAACCTACTATCTCCCGAATACTGGATACTGGCCGCATTGACATTATTAACATTATTATTCCGATATATAATTGACCTATGTTATCTTTTTACAATTAAATAACCATTTCTCCAAATCATTCCTAAGATTTATTAATGTGAACCGAACACGTACTGAACAAGTACATCTGATTTAATTCACTGACATGAGTAGCTATAACTGAAAATTCAATCATATAAACAAACAACAACTAGCTGTCTAATAACTCTTTTTTTTTGCTAGGGGCTTTACGTCGCACCGACACAGATAGGTCTTATGGCGACGATGGGATAGGAAAGGCCTAGGAGTTGGAAGGAAGCGGCCGTGGCCTTAATTAAGGTAGAGCCCCAGCATTTGCCTGGTGTGAAAATGGGAAACCACGGAAAACCATCTTCAGGGCTGCCGATAGTGGGATTCGAACCTACTATCTCCCGGATGCAAGCTCACAGCCGCGCGCCTCTACGCGCACGGCCAACTCGCCCGGTCTAATAACTCTTTTCCACCAACAAGTACATCTACGTTATAAAACACACTAATAATAAATTTGTAGCGAAGGGCCCTACGTAATAAAAACAAAATAAAATCCCCAAATATTCTTATAACTACACTGGCTTTATTGCAGTGGGAATGAAATCCCTGCCTCAAAGACATGTCAGCCACATGGAACTGAGTTCATAATGATCAAAATTACCACAACTACAAAACAGAATTTGTGTTGTCAAATACACATACAAGAAAAGAAATGTACACCGCAAATATAAGCAAATAAATCCCTGATGAAAACTGTACCAGAGGTACACCCACTCCATTCATTCAAACCGACCGCCTTATAGGACGACATCTGTAACGTGTACTTCAAAATGTGTAGTGGAAAAAGTTTGAACGTTTGTATTCAGATGTCAGATGTGCCCCCTCTGGTGAGAGGATGGACAGTTAATTTTCAAGAGAAGTTTTGTATTCATAAGTTTTCTAAACTGAATTGTTTGCAGATTGTTTTTGGTGTTCTAATGTTACAAGCACTTCAATTTCTTCCCGCCTGCTTAAAATTTTAGCCAGTCAAGAATTTTTGATATTTTTTAATTAACCAATAGAATTTGTGGGTGTGTACAGGGCTTTGACCCAGAGAAATATGGAAACTTCCTCTCCGTTATAAAAGCTGGGACATTTAGGGCCATGTTGTCTTTTCATGGCTCCAGTCAAGAGGTTTAGAGTGTGTTAGTAAAGGAGGCATTTGGGGGCATTCTCGCCCATCGTCGGAAGGCCCACCGGCTCAAGGTAATGGCAGACATCTGTTAATCACGTAATAGCCTCAGAAAGCTAAATTGAGGGGAAGGTTTCAAAATTCTTTCGAAATGTAAACTTCAGTCTTTCAATGTAAATTTTCAAATAAGTATAACGACTTTATTCTGACTTAGGGAATAAAGAGTGTGAACCCTCTTGTAATTCCCTTTCAACTTGGTATTGGGGTGACTATGATTTCATAAACTTTAAAATGTGTCTCTTCCTTTTGTAATTTAAAATTCTCTCTCCATCTATTCATCTCCTTAGTATAGGCTTCAATGACACTATCTCAACATGACATGATCTTTCAGTCAGACACGGTTGCGAGAAGTTCATATACTTGAGAGTAAACATTTATCATTCAACACTTTCTTGACATTACACACATGGCTGCATTCCTGACTATCTTCATTAGAAGGCGAGTACACATTCATTCTTTCTTCAGAATACCTTCTAATTTTAAGCCTATCTCTGGCTCTCTCTCAACTTCCACTGGTTCATTATCTAACCAGGATTAACATAATATTCCGCAAATCCCCATAATCTGAAATATACAATTTCCTGCCTCTATTGTATGTGTCTCGTAGTATTTTGTCTCTTGCTTCTCACTTATTTGTCTTCCCTTCACTACCGTTCTGCTGTTTAAAACAACACTCCTACCTCACACGTCCCTAAATAAATTACATAAAGAATCTTCGCAGCATGAATTACCTCACAGCATAGATATTTATCTCAACAAAAATCAAATAATCTATTCACGTTACGAAGACTGAATATAAGCTGTAATAGTCGTTGATGGTTACTAGTTCGAGTCCGCAGCACAACACAATAGTTTCCTCGAAGAACAAAATCCACACGCAACATGCAAATACCTTAACATGTCCATGCAAACTACTTTAAGTGCACATAATGCCATTTAATCTTTATATCCCTATCACACTAACACGCTGTTATTTCATTAACACGGAAGATTGTTTCTAACACACGCTCGAGAACATAGTTTGGGGATAAAACTAACATTACTACTCTAGAACTATTTGCACAAAAATTAACATCCCCAAGGCATTAGCACCCCAAATAAGTTATTCTAACCTAGCAGACCCTTGCTACATAATTAATTGAAATAAATTCAAACGTTACATGCAGTAAATAACTATGCAAAAATTTACATGACAATCAGCTGTTACTGTTAATGGATTAAATTAAATCAGATGTACTCATCCTTGTCCACATCGTTCCATCATTCAGCGATGCACCAATTTAGGCCACTAGGTCAGCCCAACGACGCCACGCTTACACCGCCATTATATTGGAACTGCTACAATCCTTAGAGTTCTTCTCCATGGTCAGCTTCCGATATACAACGTCCCAAAACGACACGATTCACGACACAGTTTTGCAGTTCTGTCCCGCATTAGACGAAATACACTAAGTATAGGGAAAACAGACAATAACAATGATCAATCAGCACAGACAATAGGGAACATGCATGATCCGGGGTTTTAATTTAAAATATGCTAATCTGATTCAAAATTTCATGCAGAATTCAAAAATGTGATCAGAATGTACAAATAATAACTCCAAACATGATAAAAATCTACGAAAATGTCACGTCACGCAAGTACGCGATCTCATTGGTCTGACGTCATCGTACAGGTTGACTGAATTAGCAGACGAAATAACACATAGTTTGCTGTGAGAAGCAGGATACACTTCGCGTATTTCTACTTTACATTAGTGTCTAGTATGGATAAATTCGAGGTCTATACATTGGATAATAATCTGAGTGGTATATTTTAGACTTAAAATGAATCCTGCGCAGACAGTGAGGCAGAAAACTTATAAATGGTGTAGAGTTCCGATGTGCAATAGCACATCGCATACCGTACCAAACTAATTGTTTATAAATGTCCCAAAGAGGCTAAAACTAGGGAGAAATGGATTTTGGCGAGCCGGAGAAATGCTGGTGATATATCGGAAAAGTCTACAGTTTATTTTTTTGAAGATTTTAACGTAAGATGAATTTGTTTGAATTTTCAAATCACTTTTCCATGTCAGCTGTTCTAGTGGTAAAACTTTAAATTTTAATGTATGATGCTTTATTTAAATGCTTCAATTACATCTTGGAATATGAAAGTAATAAACAGTGCATTAAATAATGCTGATTATTAAAGTATTCTCCAAACCTAACCTATGTTTTGGGTGATCCATGTCAAGATAATAAATCAAAGGGGTTATGAACCATTTTGACAGCTCTAATTCTATCGTGGCATGGGACAGTTATGTATGTCTTTATTGAAGAGCTTAATTGGTAAAGAAATTTAGGCTATATCTAAATACTCTATAATGTAACAAAGAATAGGCGTGTACATCATGAAAGGAAACAACGTGAATTTAACAAATGTATAACTCTCCACAAAACCAATGCTTGTCTGTTGGGGTCTTATAAGTTAACAATGCTCAATTATAATAATTATCATAATATTAATGAAATAAATAACATAATTGCACACAGGTGAAAATAGTGATGTAGGTGTTTAAAATATTATCCAACTTCGCATAAGTTTTAGGTTATACAAGCCAAGTCAATAAACCGAAGGGTAAAAATACTGCGCGAGTTGGCCGTGCGGTTAGGAGCGCGCAGCTGTGAGCTCGCATCCGGAAGATAGTGGGTTTTGAACCCCACTGCCGGCAGCCCTGAAGATGGTTTTCCGTGGTTTCCCATTTTCACACCAGGCAAATACTGAGGCTGTACCTAAGGCCACGGCCGCTTTGTTCCCATTCCTAGGCCTTTCCTGTCCCATCGTCGCCATAAGACCTATATGTGACGGTGTGACGTAAAGCAAAAAAAAAAAAAGTAAAAGTCACAGCACCCAAAGACATTCCTGTATTGAGCGACTAAAATGTCACCAGGACACTTTTCTTTCTTGATATGCGCAGCTTGTTAAAAGCCAAATGTAATTAATGTTATTGGCTTCACGCCCCGCTAACTACTTCTACGATTTTCGGAGACGCCGATGTGCAGGAATTTAGTCCTGCAGGAGTTCTTTTACGTGCCAGTAAATCTACCGACACGAGGCTGACGTATTTGAGCACCTTCAACTACCACCGGACTGAAGCAGGATCGAACCTGCCAAGTTGGGGTCAGAAGGCCAGCACCTCAACCGTCTGAACCACTCAGCCCGACTTGTGAAAACTAGATGAAGTCATATTTATCTTTATCATGTTTAACTTTTTCCCTCCACAAAGATATTTAATTCTCTTTCATGGGCCCCGAAAGTGGGTAGGCCAGTTGTCCCAACCATAAATATATATTTTTTTGGGAATGATAGATTATAGCCCTATAGTACTATGATCTTTCTTTCTTTCTTTCTTTCTTTCTTAATCAGTTTATCCTTCAGGGTTGGTTTTCTCTCGGACTCAGCGAGGGATTTCACCTCTACCACTTCAAGGGCAGTGTCCTGGAACGTGAGACTTTGAGTATGGTGATGAAACTGGTGAGGAGGGCCATTACCTCGCCCAGGCGGCTTCACCTGTTATGCTCAACAGGAGCCTTGTTGGAGGATGGGAGGATCGGAGGGGATAGACAAGGAAGAGGGAAGGAAACGGCCGTGGCCTTAGGTGCCTGGAGGAGAAGTAGGATAATACGAAAAACCACTTCGAGGATGGCTGAGGTGGGATTCGAAACCCTTCTACTCAGTTGACCTCCCGAGGCTGAGTAGACCCCGTTCCAGCCCTCGTACTATTTGTTTTCAACTTTCATGGCAGAGCCGAGAATCGAAACCGGGCCTCCGGGAGTGGCACACATTAACCACTACACCACAGAAGCGGACTAGTACTATAATGCTACCTATATGTTTATGTTAGTGCTGAAATCCGATTTCTTACTTTACTAATGCTGAAAGCCCGAAAATGTAATGTTATTCTTTAATATGGGAATCAGTCTAGAAGGAAATTTTGAAAGTGATGTTATTTCTATCCAAGTTTGTTGTTATCCTAATACTATGGGTTACAGTACATTGCACGTACATAAAAGACGCCACTTACAAACTTGCTTGTTATCCGCGAATTTCTGCGGCCACAAAAGTCACATTTTTCAAGAATGATGACATCTACACATGGTAGATTGTCTGACTGTGCTGTTTTGAACCTTTATTCTGTCATTTCGAAGTTATTCGCGATCATGAATAATAAACAATCGGCTTTTAGCAACGGCTGATGCACAACGGCTGGTAGAGCTCCATGCGGTACTGGATCGTGACGTCACAGCGCGCCGCTTACGTCAGAGGCCGTTTCACTCGCCTTGCGGAAAGGCACTATTAAATATTTTTTTAATGGTAGAAAACAAGGCAACATACCAAAATGCAATACGTTTACGTATTATTTCATTGGTGTACTTTTCAAAACAAATATTTTTGAAAATGATGCATGTTCCCAATTACACAATGTAATGATCCCTTTCACGATTCCGGCTGAGTAATAGTTCAGTCCTGTAGTCTATTCACCACCGGAATCTGGTAATGTTAGTTCAAACAATTAAGATCTGCCTACAAGTTCTAATTTAATTCACGACTTTGCTGCTTATCAAATTTCACTTTGCTCACACAACTTGCTTACTATTTACTTACTATTTCACGCAGCTATTTCCGTATCAGTTCATAAAATCATCAACCATAAATATTTCCCCTGTGAGAAAATCCCTGCGGATTAATTCCATTTCTCCAACATTACAGTAATTATATGTACCTACAGAAATGCTCAGTTCACTAACAACACGCTTTCAGACGGCATTCGTTAAACGTGACAGACCCGTTCAGTTCAAACCATCAGAGTGGTCTCTGGTTATCGCGCAGCGACATCCGCCTCTTGCTTACATCCTGGTATAAATATCAAGGCTTCCGCTTTACATTTCAGCATACTTCCTGTGGCTGGTTATTACATCTTTCAACTTCACAAGCCTTACTTATATTTTATAATCCTTTCTTCTAAACTTCAACCTTCCTTTGCAATGTTGTTGTTTTGGTACTACTGCTACCATTCCGACCAAGCATGTCCACGCTGATCTCTTATTCGTTGGTTCAAATTTTCCGCCGATAGATATCTTTAGCTCTGTCTCATATCGTTCCGAAGCTTCTCTGTCTACCGAGCGGAAAGTTCCAGTGACCTACACGTTGCAACATCCGGCGATCCTTTACACGTGCAGCTCTGGAGACATAATTCGGCACACATCCTGTACCAATACAAAATATTCTTCCCCATATCTTATTTTCATGACATCTTATTTATTTGAAAATGTCATTGAAACCAATGCGTTTCAGTATAAATATTTATGTTTATTTCCGTTTAAATCCTTAAAAACTTGAAAGTGTATAACTTACCTTATTGAAGTCCTCTATGCTCTCCACTCTAGCATAGAAAGCAAGCTGTTGCAATACCGTTACTCTGTCGTTTGCGTGAGTCCAGCTGCCAGTCTGTCCGTTATCGTTACACCATGCCACTCCCCCTCCCCCACCTCCCGCCCTGCCTAGGTCAGTGACAAGCTGCAGATTACTTTTGTGTGTTTTATTTGTAATGCTCCCCTTATTATTATTATTATTATTATTATTATTATTATTATTATTATTATTATTATTATTATTATTATTATTATTATTATTAAAATTGCTTTTGAAATTATTTAGAGGTTGTCTAACCCTTCCGCTCTCAGACATTTTGGCAGGGTATGTGCAAGAAATCCCAGGCCCTTTTCTTGCTTTATTGTAGTATTTTACTAAAATGTGTATATTTCACTTATTCAGTGTCCAACGTGAATAATTGTTTTATTTTTTATTTGTGAATGCATACTCTAATATATAATAAATGCAAAAAGTAAATAGTCATACAAAACGCTATATAATTTTCCAAGATCTACTGTCCAAATCAGAAAGTTATTTTCATTTTTCACATTTCATGTTCATGTTTGTGGGTGGCTCATGTTTGTGGGTTACTGTAGTCACGTCCTAGTTCGTGAACCATGGGCAACGGCTGAGTGGCCTAGTAAGTGGTCCTGAGAGTCGGGATACCAGTTGCTATGGAATGGGAGTGGGCATCTCGGACATATTCTGAGTCGTGGCCCTCCTTGTGCTCAGGCGGCTAGGACTACTCAATTCACCGGTGGTCCATAACCCGTTAGAGGAGAGATCCTCACTTAGACTATGTGCAAGTAGGGTAGC
Source organism: Anabrus simplex (assembly GCF_040414725.1). Taxonomy (NCBI): domain Eukaryota; kingdom Metazoa; phylum Arthropoda; class Insecta; order Orthoptera; family Tettigoniidae; genus Anabrus; species Anabrus simplex. Next base: position 815,608,044 of record NC_090266.1, on the reverse strand, counting down.
ATCCTGCTTCATGAATCGACCGAGCTCAGAACATTTTAAGCAAGCCTCGGACCTATGGGAGTAACGGAGTCCCACTCCCATTTGACAGGCGAGGGACTCCTTGGAAACAACTTGGCGAACGAAATGGAATTCGATGGGGAGCTATCAATATTAATGGGGCTTATGGAAGAAAGAAAGTAGAACTGGATGAGTCAGCAAAGAGGATGCATCTGGATGTGCTAGGAGTAAGTGATATTCGGGTAAGGGGAGATAAGGAGGAAGAGATAGGAGATTATAAAGTATACTTGACGGGTGTTAGAAAGGGAAGGGCAGAGTCTGGGGTAGGGATCTTTATCAGGAATACCATTGCACGCAACATAGTTTCTGTTAGGCACGTAAATGAGCGAATGATGTGGGTAGATTTGTCAGTTGGAGGAATTAGGACTAGAATTGTGTCCGTGTATTCGCCATGTGAGGGTGCAGATGAGGATGAAGTTGACAAGTTTTATGAAGCATTGAGTGACATCGTGGTCAAGGTCAACAGCAAGGATAGAATAGTGCTAATGGGCGATTTCAATGCGAGAGTTGGGAATAGAACTGAAGGATACGAAAGGGTGATTGGTAAATGGGGGGGAAGATATGGAAGCTAATGAGAATGGGAAGCGTTTGCTGGACTTCTGTGCTAGTATGGGTTTAGCTGTTACGAATACATTCTTCAAGCATAAGGCTATTCACCGCTACACATGGGAGGCTAGGGGTACCAGATCCATAATAGACTATATCTTAACAGACTTCGAATTCAGGAAATCTGTTAGGAATGTACGAGTTTTCCGGGGATTTTTCGATGATACAGACCACTATCTGATCTGTAGTGAACTAAGTATCTCTAGGCCTAAGGTAGAGAAAGTGAAATCTATCTGCAAACGAATAAGCGTAGAAAATCTCCAGGACGAGGAAATTAGACGGAAGTACATGGATATGATCAGTGAGAAGTTTCGAACAGTAGACAGTAAGCAGGTTCAGAATATAGAAAGTGAATGGGTGGCATACAGGGATGCCGTAGTAGAAACAGCAAGGAAATGCCTAGGAACAACTGTGTGTAAAGATGGGAAAAGGCGAACATCTTGTTGGAATGATGAAGTGAGAGCAGCTTTTAAACGTAAAAAGAAGGCTTATCAGAAATGGCTCCAAACAAGGGCCGAGGCAGACAGGGAGTTGTATGTAGATGAAAGAAACAGAGCGAAACAAATAGTTGTTGAATCCAAAAAGAAGTCATGGGAAGATTTTGGTAACAACCTGGAAAGGCTAGGTCAAGCAGCAGGGAAACCTTTCTGGACAGTAATAAAGAATCTTAGGAAGGGAGGGAAAAAGGAAATGAACAGTGTTTTGAGTAATTCAGGTGAACTCATAATAGATCCCAGGGAATCACTGGAGAGGTGGAGGGAATATTTTGAACATCTTCTCAATGTAAAAGGAAATCATCCTGGTGGTGTTGTGAACAGCCAAGCTCATGGGGAGGAGGAAAATGATGTTGGTGAAATTATGCTTGAGGAAGTGGAAAGGATGGTAAATAAACTCCATTGTCATAAGGCAGCAGGAATAGATGAAATGAGACCTGAAATGGTGAAGTATAGTGGGAAGGCAGGGATGAAATGGCTTCATAGAGTAGTAAAATTAGCATGGAGTGTTGGTAAGGTACCTTCAGATTGGGCAAAAGCAGTAATTGCACCAATCTATAAGCAAGGGAACAGGAAGGATTGCAACAACTATCGAGGTATCTCACTGATTAGTATACCAGGCAAAGTATTCACTGGGATCTTGGAAGGGAGGGTGCGAACAGTCGTTGAGAGGAAGCTGGATGAAAACCAGTGTGGTTTCAGACCACAGAGAGGCTGTCAGTATCAGATTTTCAGTATGCGCCAGGTAATTGAAAAATGCTACGAGAGGAATAGGCAGTTGTGTTTATGTTTCGTAGATCTATAGAAAGCATATGACAGGGTACCGAGGGAAAAGATGTTCGCCATACTGGGGGACTATGGAATTAAAGGTAGATTATTAAAAGCAATCAAAGGCATTTATGTTGACAATTGGGGTTCAGTGAGAATTGATGGTAGAATGAGTTCTTGGTTCAGGGTACTTACAGGGGTTAGACAAGGTTGTAATCTTTCACCTTTGCTGTTCGTAGTTTACATGGATCATCTGCTGAAGGGTATAAAATGGCAGGGAGGGATTCAGTTAGGTGAAAATGTAGCAAGCAGTCTGGCCTATGCTGACGACTTGGTCTTAATGGCAGATTGTGCCGAAAGCCTACAGTCTAATATCGTGGAACTTGAAAATAGGTGCAATGAGTATGGTATGAAAATTAGCCTCTCGAAGACTAAATTGATGTCAGTAGGTAAGAAATTCAACAGAATTGAATGTCAGATTGGTGAAAGAAAGCTAGAACAGGTCGATAATTTCAAGTATTTAGGTTGTGTGTTCTCCCAGGATGGTAATATAGTAAGTGAGATTGAATCAAGGTGTCGTAAGGCTAATGCAGTGAGCTCGCAGTTGCGATCAACAGTATTCTGTAAGAAGGAAGTCAGCTCACAGACGAAACTATCTTTACATCGGTCTGTTTTCAGACCAACTCTGCTTTACGGGAGCGAAAGATGGGTAGAATCAAGATATTTTATTCATAAGTTAGAAGTAACAGACATGAAAGTAGCAAGAATGATTGCTGGTACAAACAGGTGGGAACAATAGCAGGAGGGAACTCGGAATGAGGATATAAAGGCTAATTTAGGAATGAACTCGATGGATGAAGCTGTACGCATAAACCGGCTTCGGTGGTGGGGTCATGTGAGGCGAATGGAGGAGGATAGGTTACCTAAGAGAATAATGGACTCTGCTATGGAGGGTAAGAGAAGTAGAGGGAGACCAAAACGACGAAGGTTAGACTCGGTTTCTAACGATTTAAAGATAAGAGGTACAGAACTAAATAAAGCCACAACACTAGTTGCAAATCGAGGATTGTGGCGACGTTTAGTAAATTCACAGAGGCTTGCAGACTGAACGCTGAAAGGCATAACAGTCTATAATGATAATGTATGCATGTATGTACTGCCCCCTTTATGCCGGGCTCAGCTCGCCGGAGAGCGAGGGTCTCAGTGGTGGACCGTTCGCTATCGGCTGCGCAGAAAATTTTAAAGGCAGGGATAGATGAAGGACTAGCGACAAATGAAAGGAGACTAAATTAGGTTTACACATTTATTAAACTAACACTCTTTTAAAGAAAACAATTAAATTAACAAAATCTGGGTTGGATTCTTGAAAAACATCTTCTCCTCGTGCTTTCATTCGTGAGGGATCTCGCTCAAATAAATTTTCAATGATTGTTCTTTTCTGCAATAATAAATATAGAAACCATTAACTTACTGAAAAATTGATTGGAAAACAAAATAATATCTAATATCCTTCTCTTATGATGATAATCCAATTATTAAAATTAAAATCTTCCCTCCTGGGTTTCAATTATTTTCCAAGAAAATGACTATTTTCTCCTCCTTATTTAAATTATTGAAAATTATTTAATTCATTAATTTATGATTAGCAAGTCTTCCCTAGACTTTCCTTTCAACAATTACTTCGTTTATATAATTATTGATTGAATAAACTTCTTCTAATAACTTTTACTTGAACTTATATCATCCTAACTTTTGCTCAATTTTAAGTAAGAAAGTGACTGTACAATATCTAACAATTAAATCTCGTGACATCAGTCCACGGACGTTGCCTTCTCTTATTCACTTTGAGTTAGTAAATTAGGCCCTAATCAACCTTAAATTACGATAAAATCTTCTAAAGATTCAAAATTGATCCAATTACGGACACGCGAAATAATACAAGTCGGTCAAAACTTTGACGCACATAATGAAAATTACCTTCACAAAATCGTACATGAAATATTCCAAAAAACACAGAATAGGATCAAATCTCACATTACACATTCACACAGGGGTACACGGCGTTATTATAACATTATTTACACGCACACTAACCCATTATTATTAATTTTAGGATTTTACTGCGAATTACGGAAATCATTCTCCAGATGACACTATCACACACATCCCAGGTATCAATTCAGAGTGTGATAGAATTAAGGTTATCACTTATACAAAGAAATTAACTATACAACGATGTTCAAGGAGTATTTTAAACAGAAATCATCCTAATTTAGCGAATAGAATAATTGTAACACAGGTCAAAATAATAGAATACGCGCTAACGGTACATGAGTTGCGGCATTTATTTTTATTCATCATAATGTCGTGGCTCTCAATTATTCTGCACTGAAGCTCGAAGAAATCATGTCCAGTGACACATCTCTTCCCAAAATTGACTCTAATGGGTGCATAAATTATTACTCAAAATATAATGCCCATCTGCAAGTCATACTCAAATTCATAGCGCAGAAATATACCTATAATTCGTCGATACTCCGTCCGGAGAATTTGCCATGTTCCAGGCTTACTTTACATAAAGTGAGCACACGATAATACTTTCCAAAAATAATTAACATTAAACTCATGACCTTATTAAATCATTTTAGCCCGTAATTAGCTTTAATTATTTTTACTCATTATTATTATTATTATTATATTCCTGACCGTGCATAATCTCATTCGTAAAGTTGTCGTGTGAAGTTATTCGGATGACTCTAAATAAATTCGAACCCATAAACATGTCGTACAATCATAGAATGAAATTCTACACGAAGAAAAACACTAGAACACTGTCCTAATTTGTTTTAAATAACTTTCAAATTATTTCAAAACTAATCAAAATTAACGCGGGGTTCATTTAATTTTTATCTCACCTGTCTTCTAAATTCTTAGGACAGTTAAGGTCTCTCTCGATGACTCACATTCATTTCTAACTAATAGAGCAAACACACACTCATTCCAAGGGTTCTAACTACCTCTCACCAAAGAAAGAAGAATGAAAAATCAAACTACTGCAAAACTAATAGAAATCCAAAGGAATAAGTAAGGCTACGTTTACAGATATTTACAAAGATAGAAAGCAATTGAATTCTTAAAGAATACTCATGTGACTGGTGTGAACTGGATTGCGGCTGATGACCTAGCACGTGGTCACATCACCTTCCATCGAACGAAGTCTCGCCCATGTCCGATGCCTTACATGTTTAGTGACTCATGGAGGCGTTGACGATGTACAGGAACTTGCAGTATTCTTCGTGGAGCTGGATAACCATCTTGCCGTAAACTCGAACTCAGGACCTTTCTTCTTTCAAGTTCTTGTAGAAAGCTGAAACTAACAAAAAGTCTTAGAAATAGCCCAGGATTCACTCTCGATGCTTTATAATCTGGCTGAAGACACTTATCTTAGAACAGCCCTAAATTAATCGTAGTGAAATTTTTCGAGCGTCTGAATTGCTGTTTATATAGTCCTCGATGCCTTCTCCAATGTAAAGTCTTCCGATGAAGCAAACGACGTCCAGTCTCTTCGGTTGCTGCAGTCAGAGTAATGCTCAAATTTAGCGTTCAGAAGTATAAAACCCTCTACCAAATTTTCCTCTGGAATTACCATTAATTTCCTGTCGTAAGACATAGGTGTGTCTCTTAATTACATCTAATTGGTGGATTTGTTGAATTCCAGTGAAGGTTGTCACTTTTATTGGCTGCTCTAGTTTTACGTCACTTGACTTTCCATTTATTGATCGATTGAGATCTGCCTGCTCGCCGTGTCACGTGGTACGCACACATGTGTCTGAAGGCCACATAACAGGAATTCCAGCCTGCTCCCTCGTGCTCTCTGTAGGTCGGGAAAACCGGTTCGCGAAGTGACTAGCTCGTACTGGCACGAAATACGGAATCTCACCCTCTTGCCGATTAAAATAATGTCCCAACACACTGATGAAATAAATCATTTTCTTTCTAATAAAATATTACCACTTTTGAAGGGGACAGTACATTTCTTCAAAATTTCAAGTATAAAAAAGTAGCTGGCCTCCAACCATCCATGTCACATTAAAGAACATTTTAAAATGAACCAAATCACTATATTTTCAAAAGTTATTTGAAAAAAACTTAGTTAATGAAGATTAAACATAAACCAGCAATTTGTATTTCTCGGCACATAAATTTCATATGCGCAAAATAACAATAGTAAATAATAACTTTAAATAATTACACTTTACTGTTTACGGCTGATACATTTACAGTACATATTGCACCCATAAGCGAATTTACGTAATTAATTTACAAATTAAAAGTTGAATATTTCGCATATGGGATAGTACAGTAGGCTGGCAATCCAGCAGTCACAAAGGAACTTTCTGGCGCCAGTCAGGCGGCGAGTAGAATCCACAAAACTCTCCTTAGAGCACGTCCAACTTGTAAACCACCCTGAGTACTCCTTCCAATAAATTTTATGACACCGCCTAGGAGTGGCGACTTTCTTCTGGTTCTCACGAGAAAATCACGCGTTGAGGCCTGACCTACTTAGCTAGGACAAAAGGGACAACGACAATACCCGCCAATCATTGGGAGGAAATGGAAGTATCCACTTTACGAAGAGCGCGAAAGTCTCAGCCAATCACAAAATTCTAAATTTGAATGAACTGTCATAGCGGGAAATCTACAGTCAGTATTTCACGATCTGAAGCCCGGTGTGGTGGTGAAAAACAGTGTCCTGATTTCTTTATAATATTTGGAAAATTATCAGTGCGAATCTGTGGTTAATTAGTGCCTAATTAATAAAATTTAACTTCACACGGAGGAGTAAGTGGGCCCAGCAGAATGAGCTGTCATGGCGGGATGGAGCCATTCACCGGAAGAAAATAACACCAGTGACGCGCGCCGTCGTGTGGATTATCCTGTGATCATTTCCCACGGCGCAATATTACATGTAAGTCAGACAAAAATTAGGGAGATTTGTACATAAATTTTGAAAACCTTAACCTACGGATGTACGATAAAGTGCTCCCGAGGGCTAGATCATTACGCCACATCCCTTCCACGGAACTATTTTCTAGGTGGGGGGAGAACCCTTTACAAAACCCAGCGACCAGGGGGTTGATTTCTCAGTGTTTCTTGAGTTTCTCAGTGTGTCTTGAGTTTTCGCAGTGGTTCTTGAGTATTCTCAGTGAAACTTCAGTTTGACAGTGTGAATCAGAGCGACAGTGAGACAGAGTGCGACAGCTAATTTAGTTAGTCAGCTTTACTTTTGGCTGGTAAGAAAGTGATTAGAGAGACCTGTAGGCATTTTGAGAAAGCCTTGTATTATTTTACTTGGGAGAGTAACACTGCAGAAATGAACACTTTAACAAACTCTTACTATTTATGCAGAGATAACGGGCAGGAGCTACACCTTCAACACTTGGCTTAAATGAGCTCACATTTCGAGTCGAGAGGAACAAGTCCATGTTTTCAGCATAATTACATAAAACCTCTTTAACCACGGGTAGTTTCACATTTTGTTATAAGCATAAATTTCTCCACAACATTGGAACTGTATTTAGCTTGCTTGACCATTTAATAAACTGTTTGGCAAGCGAGATGTTTACGGGCAGAAACTAGTAAAGACAGACAGGGAGGAGAATGACTTTTCTTTAATGAAGGCCGCAATGGTAAACCTTGAACAAACAGTTATGTCCCGTTGGGGTTAATGTTCGATAAGCTGTGTGTGTAAACAAAAGCTGAGAGAACGGTGGCAGACCAACAGGTGATTTCCAGGCAGGTAGCAAGACGACCGTCTAGCTTCACGACAGGAGTCTGCAGTGGAGTGCGAGAAATACGAGTGTTTTATGTCAACGTAAGCGTGTGTTACGCCATGGCAAATATGTGTCAAATTTGCGTGTGTAAAAATTTGGAATACCACATCAGCTTGAAGATGGAATTCTAAATTCACCATGACCGAGGCTGGAGGGTGAGCCAACATGCTGCCATCACACAGGTATGAGCATCAATAAATAATGTAAATAAATATGTAGGACCGTGACTAATCGATGATCAATGTAGCTTAAAGTATTGGGTAGGATTGTAAATAGTTCACATCTTTTAAATAATCATAATTGTAAATATAATAATAATAATAATAATAATAATAATAATAATAATAATAATAATCGAGTTATGTGTGCACTTCGTTTAGGTAGATGTTGTTTGCGTGTTGTTATGGATTGTTTCTGTAGTATGTCACTTTGACAGTTTAGGCAGCTATGATATTTGATCTATGAGTGTAATGCCGATTTATAAGTAATTTTTATATTTCATCATGTTATTATATCGATGGTTTAGAGTCATATTTTGTTGGAGTTTTGATCTTGTAGACGCCGCCTCGATGATTTTAATGTTCATTTTGCTATTTTGCGCTTACAGCTTGTTTTATGTTGTCGGATCATCCTTCAGATGACCGCGTCTGATAGTACTTATCCCGTGTCTTTTGCGACGATTTTTGGTAGACGCGAGTATTTATTTCTGTGTAGTTGCGGTTACACATCTTTCAACATCTGTGTTTTGAGAGGCAATCTCGCCACTTTTTTTTATATAGAAACAGTGAGTGCCAGGAAACCATTGATGAGTCAGCTCTAATTTTTTTTGTGAGATGCGAAGCAGAGAATGATCAAGAGATCGAGCTAGATGATTAATATCCCTGATGATCTACGTTGATAATGGAAATATGATATTTGGACCATGTCATGAACTGTCGTAAGAAGTCGTAATGTGCACGACAGATATTTTGCCCGCCGGATACGAGCGAGGCCGTGTTGTGAGAATAATGAATAATAAAGACGTCGAGAATTAATGAGCAAAGAGAGTTGTGAAATGAATAAATTTAACCAAGAGTGTTAAATGTGTTACGACATGGGTTATGATGGTAGGCAGAAGCCTGTATTTGTTTAAATAATTCCAGGGAAAGTAGATGCTCGACAAATATGCTAGTCATTGTACAATGTGAGCAGAGCGACGAGTCAATGTGTTTTTTTTAAATAATCATGTAAAGTCATGGATGACATGAAATAACAGTAGTTATTGTCCACAAAGGTTAAATAGTATCATGGCCAGACATTTATCGTCTGAGGTTAGAGATTGCCGTCAAATTCGCAATATTTTCGCTACTCGCAGCGGGGTATATTTTTATGGAGACTCCGAGATTATTTTGCGCATTCCATCCTTATTAATTTCCAGTAGGCCGCGATGGTGGGATCTAGCTTTGCTTATTTGTTTTTCTTTCTGAGTGTACTTTATTACCGTTTATTTGTAGGACGTAAGCGTATGTGAATTATTTATATTTGATTTGATGTAAATAGATAGGTTTAGATAGGCTAGTTTTGTTTTCTGTATTTTCTTTGTCGGAGCAGTGTTTCTCCATTTACCAGATTTTATGATGTAAATAAGATTTCAGACGTTAGGTTAATGGATCGTCGATTAGGTCACAGTCGAAACGATAGTAGTGGTATGCTCATACCAGGCATTTAAGTAATTACCATTTTTTTTTTAAATCCACTACATTTTATGTAGAAAATGAAGCGATCTTTAATAAACCAATTGTATAAACTGCCGCAATGAATGAGGTAAACAAGATGGCATCTGCCTCCATCTAGTGGTGGTACCACAAACAATGAGTTGATAATGAAATGCAGTTAGCGGCAAATTCAATAGAAATTTCAATGTACAAGGATCGCTATCATTTAAAATGTTAACAGCAGGCACTTGGCCTAATCTTTTGGATTATTTTTAAGCAGTCCAGTCTATCACAGATATGCAAGTGAAGTTTAAAAATTAGATGAGTGGTTGTAACACTCAGATTGATGTTTCAATAATTTATTTGTTTAATCATGAGGTGTTTTAATAAGACAATGGTTATGTAGGAAATGAAGGGTGATGTTCATGGCTGTTTTGTTTTCTTCGATTATTCCTTATGTGATACACTTGGTTAGTGCAGTCCATGATTATTTTAAAGTTGGGTATTTTTACCAAATGAGCCACATGTGATAAATATTTGATAACTCCTATGAGTCAGTGGATTGATGACGTAACTAATTATTTTATTATGATTCAACTATTTTAGTTTAGTTTGAGAGATATTTTCTACGTAATATAATTCTGTATTTCAAGAAGGTGGTTTTTCTGACCAGAGTTTTAAACTGAGTCATGTTATCAACTTGAAGACAGTGTCAACATAGTCTGGAATTATTTTAATTAAGGTGATTGACCTTCAGTCAGTTTATTAGGCAGATTATGGTGTTTTGTAAGGCAGATCTTCAATCTTTAATTTTCTTAGTCTCATTTATTTCATTTTGTTTACATTTTTCCACTAGTTCAGTTTACGTTCACTTTTGGCATTTTGCATTTTATTCAATAAATTAGTCTTTTATTTAAATTTTAATTCAGTCTTTGGGTACCGTCATTTTTAGTTAGTTTACCCCCCTCTTTTCATTTCCTCACTCCTTGATTCGACGGGTGGCCTCTCTTCGGGGATAGCGGACGGTCACGACTGAGGAAGAAGAGTCTACATGCAGCGGTGAGTATGATTTATATGTCATTTATTACAGGAGCAGCCGGCGCACAGAAGAAGGAAGAGTTCACCGCAGTTTTTGCCTTGAAAAGGGCACAATATGTACAAACATATATATGCCAATAACTTTTAACATTTGTGCAGAGGGTAGCATAAAGGGTGGAATCACTTTTTACACTTCGAGCATAAAAAAGTTTTTTTTTTCTTTTGCCTCCAGATGTGGTGCTAGCTGCACCGCTTGCACAGCAGTTTCTTTCCTTTTTGAGAGGCAATTTTTCAAAAAACTCTTTCTCTACACCACGCCTACTGGCATTAACACCGTTAACTTCCCTCCAACAACGTAGTCAGCTGGCGCACAAGGTCAATGCCTTCTAGATTTCGCGCGCTTCCTTCGGCACTGTATACTGCACTAAATTTTGTTTAAGCGGTTAATATGAGTAAAACATTTCTTCTCGGTTAATTTTATGTATGTTACGCGTATATTTGAGAGCGTATTGTATTTTCAAAAAAGTATTTACGAAACGTCCGTATATACGGACGTTGGGATTTCTTGCACATGCCGCCGACATCCGTATATTCGAACGCTGGGAGCGAAAGGGTCAATTTAGGGGTTGTCTAATTAGCATTTCATGGGATGGCTAAATTGCTTTTAATTTTTCGTTGTGCCATTTTCGTTTACGTGAACACTTATTGTAGAACTGTGTTCATAGTTTATTCTTATTCTTATTATTATTATTATTCTTATTCTTATTCTTATTGTTACGGGGATACCCGTGGAGCAGCAAGAGGTTAAAGAAGGTGCTGGGGTGAATGGGTCTATCTACAATATCAAAATTAATTTAAAACTTTAACAGAGGTTATATTTCTTTAGAATTTCAAAAATCAACAAGTAACAACATAGCAGGTACAATTAGCAATCTTGAAACAAGACTAGAAAAATCCAAGATTAGTGATTTTTACAGATTTTGGGCTTGAAGCCCCTAGTGTTACAATTCCAGAGATACCGGATCCAGTTTACAACTTCAATTCAAACAAGGAATCATTTACTCAAGGGCAGAAATCCCCTAATTCAAGAGCACTTGCTCCCAAAATACAATATCTAGCCTTCCAGAGGAAGTCATTATTCTTACAAAATTTTGGAAAAAGAGCTAACAGGCTCTCAGTTTCTTACGGCCCACTCAAGGCAACATTACATCAAAATTTACAATCTCTGGCCTCTCAAGGCACAACTTACAAATTGAAAATATTTTTATACAGGGGTATCTAGTACCCAACCTACAGGGCCTTTGCGAAAGAGAACATTAAATAAACGGCCCGAACACAAACTGAATGGAGGCGTACACTGCACTCCGAGATAATGAAAATGTTAAAATCCTACAGGACTCTCGGCCGATGAAACAGGGGCTATTCCTAAACTACTGAGGTGGCTCGCATGGGAATTTCTTAAACACATTCCAGGAGATCACAGTTACAAAACGTAGTCACCTCAAACCAAGATGAAGGGGAGCTCGAGAAGGTAACTCACTCTCTATCCCCGATTTACAGTTAAAGATTTTATGAAGTTTTTACGTTAGCCGAAAGAAAAGTTACATTTTAGAAAAGTATTGTTACATAATTAAAGATTCGGACCTTCCCCTCGAATAAAGCTGCGGAGGTAGCAAGAAAGATAGATTTCACGTGGCCATTACCTTATAGATGTTCTGTTGACCGAAGAAAGAGGCGGCCCCGCCTCCTGCATTAACACACACACAGAAAGACGATGATCAATTGACAAGGAAACCTAAAAGCCGCAACTTGTATACCCTCAGGGAAGGTTCGAGAGTATTCAGGGCTAATCCGTACACATCCTCTCAATTTTATTGGTTAAGTTCAAAATTTACACTCAAAATAGAACAAGAAGCCTGTGATAGGTTGAAAATTAATTACAGAAATTTTTGATTGGCTAGATTCAAAACTGGCGGAAAGAAAAGGAAGTATTGCCAACCTAAAAATAAATGAACATATATTCACTTATGGAAAACCTAGGAATATGGAACTTCTTTAAGTTATAAGTTCTTCCACCTTGCACCAGAGTGCATGATCAGTTCTTGGTAGTGACATCTGTGGAAAAATGTCCAAACTTCTTGATATATAGCAAACAAAACAAGGAGAAATTCAATCAGTTTAGAAAACTTCACAATAACACAATTCTTCAATATTTTAGTAGTGACATCTTCTGATTAAAGTTCCAACTTCATATGGTATCATCTTTTGACCGATAGAGGAGTTCATTAAGGCGCTTATTTTGAATGCGCGGCGTTGAGGTGTACCTCCCAGTACAGTTATTATTATTATTATTATTATTATTATTATTATTATTATTATTATTATTATTGTGTATATCGAATTAAATTAATGTTAATGATTTGATTGAGCAAGGTATTAATTCAATGAAAGTGTACCTTGTGTAAGTTGTTCCTTTTTCGGTTATAATACTGTATTTTATTACCTTACGCTGTGTTTTTTTCTAGATAGATTATAAATTTATTTATTCAAAATTAGTTTTGGCAGACTGAATAACCTAACAGTTATAAATCTGTCTCATATCTTAGGGGTGACAGCAGATACTTGATTCGAATTAAATGGACTGAAAAATTCAGAAATGCCGGAGACAACCAGTTTTTTCTCCACTTTGCCCAGCACAAATTTAACATAAAGACACCATGTATGAAAGATAAGATAGCGCTGGAATCTCGATTAGGTGGGAACCTTGGATTCTTATCATCTGAGCCATAACCCCCACCTTTACCGACAACACACCTACGCATAAAACGCACACGTCGGAGATTTGAGGCGTGGACCTCGACTACGAAAACCCAAACACAGCCCGGAACTGGAAACGGTGCTCATATGAAAATCATAACAGGAATAACACTACAGCTACTAGCAATAAAATGCCAAGAAAATTTAAATGAGGGTTTATTATAATAATAAAATCAAGAGGAAACGAGAAATGAAGCCAGCAATTAAATAAAGTAAATAAATGATACGTACATGTACACAGCCTATCCAATTGAAGTCATGACGCTAATGCGTGAGCACAAACTTATCAATACCAACCTCAAATTATTCATAACACCGGCTCGCCGTTATATTTTCAATCTCACAGCATAATCTGGTAATGCAAATACAACACGTACGGGTTATTTCGGTCATTCTTTCCGCGAGATTGATAAAATTCATTATGAACCCGTCTATTTAACTTCCACATCCACAACAATTAAAACACAGATCAAAGCTTCCACGCAGCATGGAGGGCAAAAGTACAGAGAAAAAATGCGAGAGATCGCGACATAACAATAGAGAAACATCTCTGGAACACGGAAGTAAAATTTAAACTCAAGGAGCATCACAGGCGCGCATGGCCTGAATAAGAAAAGAAAATGGCGGCCTCCTAGGCAAAGAACGGCCGCGATAAAAACCAAGGCAAAACAAATACTATCGTGCTGGGAACAAACATGAGGTACAGAAAAAAGGTTAAAATATAAAATAAGCAGATCGATATGTCATCCCTTCTCCCCATTCACTCACAAGCACACTCCCCAAACATTCAGACATCGCCGGAACGGCAAATAATCTGAGCATTAGCTCTCATAAATAAGTCGAACGCAATCACAAGTAGTATGACTCACGCGGTCACAAACCAGAGTCTCGCGTATGACAGAGCAGCGTCCATAGCGCGCATAATTACCAGCAGGATAATACAGACTCAGTAGTCACACATAAAACCATCATCTCACGCGCTGCGTACGACTCGAATGGACCTCCGCGTCGACACGCAGGGTGTGCATTCATTGATGGCTAAACACAATACCATGAAGTGCACGAAAATAATCAATCAGAGACCCAGTTATTAATACATTGCAATCACATCAACCACAGACACACGGCCCATTCATGCAGTAGAGCACAAGGATGCATATCAACCGGGCATCATTAGTAAAGGCGAAGGGCACCATTTACGCATAGTAATAATATAAATACAAGATTTACCGTACCTGCCATATCAATACTCAAGTCATCAAGAAGAAAGGTAGTACGGATCAAGTTTAAATCTGTTAAAGATCCATTTGTGGCACAAAAACGCCACTCCAATTTGCATGGGGTCCATTTTTACATTTCACGCACGTAACAATGCAAGGAAGGGCTCCAAAGAGATAAAACTACTCTCTCGCCGAAAGAATGATCTCCCGTGCTCATGACCGAGGGAGCTGCCCTCTCTGATACAAACATGGAAACACTTAAGTGAACTGAGACGAGGCCTATACAAGTTCTTTGTAATACGGGAAACAACATCTCAATGAACATGCTATATTAGCATGGTTCACATCTGAGACGCTTGCGATGTGACTGAACCAAAGAATTTACCGAAAGTGGTTAGATTTCAAACCGAGATATTTTGATAGCTGCGCTAAGAGTGGCTTTCTCCAATTTCACCAAACTCTTCTCATAAAATTGCTACGACCGTAAGAGTGCCGTGTCATTGGTGCTTCAACGTGATTGGTGCAGTATTTCGTACATTCACAGCTGGACATTACACTGCCGATTTGCATTTGATTCCGTCTTCGCAGGATTATATGAGTGGAAAAACGTTTGACAATGTCTGCGCTTTTGGAATCTTCTATAATTTAACATCTGAAGGGTACCTGAACAAATATATATTTTTCGTTAATTCCAAGGGTGCGTTTCATTCCTATTCAATATTATCATCTTAAAAATAATTGATAGCAAACCTCTTTACGATATCTCTTGTACCAGGCGAGTTGGCCGTGCAGTTAGGGGTGCGCAGTTGTGAGATTGCATCCGGGAGATAAGGTAATTCCGGTAGAGTTGCCGCACTTTTTATGTCTTTTGTTATATCTCGGTATATTTACTTTAAAATCGTTGCAAATTCATCGAGCATAATTTGAAAACATGTACAGAGATGAACAAAATATTGGTAATTGAAAGTAAATGGGAAAAAGGAGGGAACAAAGATATCGTTGCATCAGCGGCGTCTCTCCCTGGATCCCGGTATAGATGCCGACGTTGCTCGGGAGAGATGCCGCAAGTCAAATAATTAATGACAAAATCAAATTTAAGCCAATTTCTTCAACTTTAATAATACCGAACACTAGAACGTACTACAAGACAATTATATCCATATAATATAATCATTCAATGGTAAATGAATCTATCTGATAATTTAAAACATTAAATTAATCATAATTTAATTACGATTTACTATGAATGTACATGTGCAATGGATTATTCACTGTGTTATATAAAACCCCCACGACACTTAACGCTCTTGAAAGGGCTTTGGCCTGCCCAGCGACCGCTTCTCAGCCTGAAGGCCTGCAGATTACGAGGGGCCATGTGGTCAGCACGACGCATCCTCTCGGCCGTTATTCTGGGTTTCCGAGACCGGGGCCGCCATCTCACCGTCAGATAGCTCCTCAATTCTAATCACGTAGGCTGAGTGGACCTCGAACCAGCCCTCAGATCGAGAGAAAAATACCTGACCTGGCCGGAAATCGCACCCGGGGCCTCCGGGCAAGAGGTAGGCACGCTATCCGTACACCACGGGGTCGTCGTGTTATATAAAGGAAACATCAAAATCATAATGAATATAATTCTGTTCTGACACAGTAATTTGAAAACATGTCTAAGGCAGGATTCTTGAAGCAAAAACTGATGTTTATCCTCTTACAAGTTTTTACAGATTGTTTCTTAAAACTTTGCTGCAACAGTCGTTATATGTGGAGCAAGATTCATGCAGCCACTGTGTAACTCAAACACTAGATACAGTCATCCTTTTTTGAATATCATTTTGACTTCGGTGATTATTGAAGTAGCTATACCTGCTGGACCCAGAGAGCCTTTTTCCAGACTTCCTGACTGCATTCTAAGTTTCAGTCTTCGTTCCGGAATTCTATAGTATGAATCTGCCTCCGTGATCAGTATTTCCTTGGCTTTCAGTCTTTTAACAGCCTCTCTTAAATTTTTCTCTGTCCATTGAGGTCTTTTAACAGTGCCCTTACTTTTATACTGAGCAAGCATATCGCAAATTTTCATTTCTGAAAATAATATTTTATATAATAAAATAATGTTACCAATGAAATCAGTAAAAATAGATTATGTATATTAAGAATCGTGAGACGATAAAATATTCGAATAAAATACCGGTACACTCTGAATAGTATTGAATGTTTCCAGATCGCTTGTAGAAACTGATAGCAATGAGGCATCTCAGCCGGATGGTTGTGCGGCAACTCTCCCAACTATCAGGAAGAGACGCCGCACCCTCCTGTTGTCATACCTCAAGGCTATCATGGCCCAAAATTAGCTTACTCTCAACTACAGTTATGCTTCTGACGTCTACTGTACTCAAAACGTCTGATTTAAGCATTTGAAGCCAACTTAATGTACAATAAATTAACACACGGAAAAACTTTGTCAGGAGGAACCATGTACTCGCCTCAAGATATCGGCTATATTTGGCGTAATATACGCGCAAATTTCGTCACACTCGCAGACAGTAGTTCTTCCTTAGAAACTGAAAAACCACACATATTCCCATCTAGCTGTAACGGTGGGAACCTTTAGATACAGTGTATGCGGCATCTCTACCGGAGCGGCATCTGTCCCGGATTTACCTTAGTGATTCGAACCCCACTGTCGGCAACCCAGAAGATGGTTTTCCGTTGTTTAACAGTTTCACACCAGGCAAAAGCTGGGACTGTACCTTATCTGAGGCTGCGGACGCTTCCTTTCTACTCTTAGGCCTTTCCTATCCCATCGTCGCCATAAGAACTCTCTGCGTCGGTGCGTCCTAAAGCAGATTGTAAAAAAGATATATATATATAACTAAATTTTGTAACTACTACAGTTTGAATAATATTGTCACAAGTTTCGCTCCCAATAAGGTACTCTCAGCGTACATCACATCATTTAAGACGTAGTTGGTTATACTGATTACGAAATAGTTCAGTTTTTAATTCAGAAAATGTGTTGTTCAGACAGACCTCTTGAGTTACAGATTTGTTTTGATCGTTTGAATTGTTGAAGAATAATAGGAGTATGTATGTGGATTCAATCACTTCTTGGGAATGTACTTTTCTCGTGAATATCCTTAAACGTTTATTTTTTAAATTACAATATCTCATTACATTTATACGTCAGTGGCATGCTAAACTCCGGAGCAAGATTAAATACTTGAAGGCATTCTTCCCATATTTCAACGAATTCTGACAGAAATTGCGTCACAAAGAATGCAGCCAAGTATTTAACAAAAACTACGAAGCTAATAAGTTAGTGTTTGCCTGTGGTTCTGAATATCACAGAGGCTTGGAGACTTCAAACATAGGGGAGGGTTTTACGATACAGGAACGATACCACAATGTCACGTAAAGTGGAAATAATAAGAGAATTCTTAGGCAAAGAAATAAAACTCTGAAATAGTAGGATTCTTAATAAACAATAAACATGTGGTTCAGATACCGGAAACTTTGAATGTTTGAAATGTATTGTACTTCTTGTAGTAATGTTACACAGAGTAGTTTTTACTGTCGGTTCTCTCTCCCTCCCCGTGAACAGTGAGAGTAACCAGTCGGAACTATCAGCCGACAATTGAATAATTAATGCAATCGATTCGCCTAATGTAACTTCGAAGTTAGTAATTGGAACTGCTCGAATGATTTCAACAATTCAAACGATTAACAGTCCCTAGCTGTTTGAGGCAAGCGTTGGCCGTTCTCGTAATGCAGCAGCTTCGACAGCCGATGTACAGTAGGCCACATAGTTTACGAAACAAAATACATTCCTATTTAAACACAGGGTTCCCCGGAAACTGTTAACAAGGGAGCTCTGCTTCGGACTGCTCGCAATTCCACGACAAATGTTAGCTTCGAAAAGCAACGACCCTGTTTTGTAAAGCTATCTGAGAGATAGTCATGTGACAAGTCTATCCACTTTCCGTTCACCCCGACTGACTACGTTGGATTTTGTATGCATAGGAGGAAATGCCTGTAGAAACAGAGTGCAATGTTCTCTTTAAATAATAATAATAATAATAATAATAATAATAATAATAATAATAATAATAATAATAATAATAATAATAACTTTTTATCATTTCCTTTACGCCGTACCGACGCAGAGGCTTTGCAGACTGAACGCTGAAAGACATAACAGTGTATAATGAAGATATATTTACTTAGTCTGTGTGTGTATGATACAGACATATTTAAACCCTAATATTTTGATATACTGTATTTATAACTCCGAGTCCTTGGCTGAACAGTCAGCGTTGAGGCCTTCGGTTCAGAGGGTTAAGAGTTCGATTTACTGACACGGTCGAGAATTTTAATAGCGTGTGATTAATACTTCCGGCTCGGGGACTGAGTGTTCGTGTTTGTCCCAACACTATCCTCTTCATATTTAGACAACAGACCACACTACCAACCATCACAGGAACACACACGAGTGATTAAATCTTTCCACATATGGTTAGTGTTAGGCAGGGCATCCGGCCGTTAAACAGGGCCAGATCCACATATGAGACTCAGTTCGTACCCGCAACCCAACAGTTGTTGGAAAAGCCGTAGCGAGTAATAAGAAGAAGAGGATTAAGATTTCGATATATTCATAGTAAAATGGGTTTTTAGATCGTAAAATTCAGTTCGTGTTGTCAACATTTTATATCCGGTAGAAAGTGCTTTATGTAACTTTATGTAACTGTTCCGACCGGCCAGTTAGTTTGCAGCTGTTAATTATAACAGTACAGTCCATTATTAAATTTAGGATATGATCATTAACTGACCATTCACCCAAGTTTCTCTCAAATTTGTCCCCACCAACCCAAACAGGTTACTAAGATATAAAATCAATCAGTCTTTTGATAAGTATACTCCTTTTTCACTCCTCCCGTTATGACACTAAACCCAAGGTTATGTAAGAATCTTCGGATAGTTTAAAACTCCTGGAAATACATGTCTTAGCCGGGCTGAGTGTCTCAGATGATTGATGCGCTGGCCTTTGATCCCAACTTGGCAAGTTCGATCCTAGCTCAGTCCGATGGTATTTGAAGGTACTCAAATACGTCAGCCTCGTGTCGGTAGATTTATTGGCACGCAAAAAACTCCTGCGGGTCTAAATTCTGGCACCTCGGCGTTTCCGAAAACCGAACAAGTTGTTAGCGGGACATAGAGTTAATAACATTATTATTATTATTATTATTATTATTATTATTATTATTATTATTATTATTATTATTATTATTATTATTATTATTATTATTGTAAATACACGTCGTGTAGCTGTAAGCTTCCATTGGAGAGACGGTGGATTCGAAATCAAGCGTCGGCAGCCCTAAAGTTGGTTCTCCGGTGTTTCCGACTTTTCCACGAAGAAAATGCCGTGGTCTCGCTCATATTAAGTCCGCGGCCAGCTTCACTTTATTTCGTTCTATATCAGGGTACTATGGACCACTTAGAGGATGACGCCGACCCTTTGGTCAGGAGATGTGTGACGGTGATTTGAGGTACGATGAAGGGTGAGAAGACATTGGCTGTGGTCAATAAAAGGAACTGTCCCGGCAACTGCCTAAAAGTGAAGATGGGAAACAACAGAAAACCATTCCTATGGCAGCCGATAGTGGGGCCAGTCCAGCCGCCTACCGAATGCAGAGATCGGCTCTTTCTCATGCCGCACTTCTCGGTGCCAGTAACCTCCCAAGCCTAGTCCCCCCGCCCTACAGTCGCTGAAAACCTATATGTGATAGTATAAAGAGAGACAATGTAGGGTACGATGCGCATTGGTATCAACCAAATATCACTATAAAATTTGTCACAAATGGAACATAATAATTGCTTTTACACATATCAAGTGAAAAATCTGCGGCAAATTAAGAAATACCGTCGTTATTTGAGAAATATGAAAACATACTTAAGGCTTGTAGACAAGACTGGTTTATGTCGTACTCCGCTGCTGGTGCCGTCTTTTGTTACTTTCTTCAGGTCCAGGGCTAGCACCGTGGAATGGGAGTACTATGTCTGTAGATTCTCATTATCTTTGTCCATATGACTAGAGCGGCCAGTTCAAACTGCAAAATGGAGGTCAACAGAAAAATAGCATGATCCCTGGACCAATAAATACACTGACTGACAGAGCAAATGCAACACCAAGAAGGAGTGGTCAGAACTTTATGCCAATTGCAGGGTAGACTGACGTCACTGAGGTATGCTCATGATGTGAAATGCGCCGCTGTGCTGCGCACGTAGCGAACGATAAATGGGACACGGCGTTGGCGAATGGCCCACTTCGTACCGTGATTTCTCAGCCGACAGTCATTGTAGAACGTGTTGTCGTGTGCCACAGGACACGTGTATAGCTAAGAATGCCAGGCCGCCGTCAACGGAGGCATTTCCAGCAGACAGACGACTTTACGAGGGGTATGGTGATCGGGCTGAGAAGGGCAGGTTGGTTGCTTCGTCAAATCGCAGCCGATACCCATAGGGATGTGTCCACGGTGCAGCGCCTGTGGCGAAGATGGTTGGCGCAGGGACATGTGGCACGTGCGAGGGGTCCAGGCGCAGCCCGAGTGACGTCGGCACGCGAGTATCGGCGCATCCGCTGCCAAGCGGTGGCAGCCCCGCACGCCACGTCAACCGCCATTCTTCAGCATGTGCAAGACACCCTGGCTGTTCCAATATCGACCAGAACAATTTCCCGTCGATTGGTTGAAGGAGGCCTGCACTCCCGGCGTCCGCTCAGAAGACTACCATTGACTCCACAGCATAGACGTGCACGCCTGGCATGGTGCCGGGCTAGAGCGACTTGGATGAGGGAATGGCGGAACGTCGTGTTCTCCGATGAGTCACGCTTCTGTTCTGTCAGTGATAGTCACCGCAGACGAGTGTGGCGTCGGCGTGGAGAAAGGTCAAATCCGGCAGTAACTGTGGAGCGCCCTACCGCTAGACAACGCGGCATCATGGTTTGGGGCGCTATTGCGTATGATTCCACGTCACCTCTAGTGCGTATTCAAGGTACGTTAAATGCCCACCGCTACGTGCAGCATGTGCTGCGGCCGGTGGCACTCCCGTACCTTCAGGGGCTGCCCAATGCTCTGTTTCAGCAGGATAATGCCCACCCACACACTGCTCGCATCTCCCAACAGGCTCTACGAGGTGTACAGATGCTTCCGTGGCCAGCGTACTCTCCGGATCTCTCACCAATCGAACACGTGTGGGATCTCATTGGACGCCGTTTGCAAACTCTGCCCCAGCCTCGTACGGACGACCAACTGTGGCAAATGGTTGACAGAGAATGGAGAACCATCCCTCAGGACACCATCCGCACTCTTATTGACTCTGTACCTCGACGTGTTTCTGCGTGCATCGCCGCTCCCGGTGGTCCTACATCCTACTGAGTCGATGCCGTGCGCATTGTGTAACCTGCATATCGGTTTGAAATAAACATCAATTATTCGTCCGTGCCGTCTCTGTTTTTTCCCCCACTTTCATCCCTTTCGAACCACTCCTCCTTGGTGTTGCATTGTCACCGTCAGTCAGTGTATTTTTATTTCTGTTCGAACGAAAGTAGCTCGATCCCTGGACCAATAAATCACTAGTCCACTGAATTTTTCTTATGTATATTGGCCGTACCATTTTATCGCCTATTAAATATTGCATATTGCGATACAATTCATAAAATGATGTCATTGACAAGTGAAGCAATGAAACGAAAACAAAGAACTTCAGTGAACACAGATATCACACATGAAATTGTTGAAAGTGTAAGACAGAAGACATACGTGTCACTGTGAGTGGTAAAGTACGTATACATAATATTCTCTAAAAATCAAATATTTCTTAATTTGCCGCAGATTTTTCACTTGATATGTGTAAAAGCAATTATTATGTTCCATTTGTGACAAATTTTATAGTGATATTTGGGTGATACCAATGCGCACTATACCCGACAATGTAGATCTTTGTGACTGTTGATGTCGTGATCATAATAGTTTTACGTTGAAACTGAATTTTAATTTCGAAACCCCACGTGCATTGGTCGAACCTCAGTGGCTATTACGAGAACCCAGTTACACTACTACTCGGATGTCAGCACCCCACAGGCCTCCCTACCAATGTGCTTTAGGTCAGGTTAGGTTACGAGAGGGAGGTCATTGCATAACCAGGTCTCGATTAATGAGACCTATTGTGCTTTACGCACTCCCCACTTTAGTCTCCTTGTAAAACTCCACTGTTAGCTATGAAAGCAGCGAACCAACTAAGGGAGAGTTCACTTGAATCAATTAAGTGGCTGCTGGAAGAGCTAGCTCTTAACGTGACTTGGGCTTCTCAACCACAAAGAATGGTTCGGAAGTTGCTTCTGCTTTAAAACATCTTATGCAAGAGGGATTCACTGCGATTTCAGTCTTGCATAAGTGTTCATTTGATTAGTTGTCCTTTTAAAATTTCGTGTGCAAATATAAAGTATTTTAGTAGCTCTTCTTTCATTTGGCTCTTACACATGAGCTTTTACGTACCAACCGACTATGAAGCCAAGCTCTGCATTCGGGAGACGAGTGGGTTCGAACTCCACCGTCGGGTGTCCTGAGAAAGGAAAGGGGATTCCTTCCACCTCCTTGCCCAGTTTCACTCGCCATCATTCATTTCGTCTTCATTACAGCCTCAACTGAAGTTGGCGTCAGGAAGGGCATCCAGCCGTAAAACATACAGTATAATTTCATCTCACCTCATTACCGACCCCGTATAAAGAAATAGAACTAAGGGTAGACATAAAATATATATTTCGTGCCAGGGCTAAAGAATTTCCACTGGGCGAATTGGCCGTGCGCGTAGAGGCGCGCGGCCGTGAGCTTGCATCCGGGAGATCGTGGGTTCGAGCCCCACGGTCGGCAGCCCTGAAGATGGTTTTCCGTGGTTTCCCATTTTCGCACCAGGCAAATGCTGGGGCTGTACCTTAATTAAGGCCACGGCCGCTTCCTCCCAACTCCTAGGCCTTTCCTGTCCCATAAGACCTATCTGTGTCGGAGCGACGTAAAGCAATTAGCAAAAAAAAGAAAAAGAATTTCCAGTAACGGGTCGTTTATATTGGAATTTTTTTATTTTTATTTTTTTTTTTTTTTTTTTTTTTTTTTGCTAGTTGTTTTACGTCGCACCGACACAGATAGGTCTTACGGCAAATGTTGAATATTAAATCAGTTACTTGTACTATGAGGACCCGATATAACATGGCTTATACTTTTACTCCCTGGCTCGAAAGATATGCAGTATATGGGAGTCTTCATGTACCGTGGCTCCAAGAAATATTCGTCTCTGAACCAACCAAATTTTCAGCTTAAAAATAAGACATTATAAAAATAGGACAAAATTGTAATCCGATTACTAATGTTCCAAAAACGTCATAATATTTATTAGAAACTTCGGTTTATGTTTGTTCTTAGAATAATTAAAATAATAACAAATTTGGTGAACTTATACCCTCCAATCAGTAACGGCTGCTGAGGGGGATTGGTGGAGGGACACTACTTATTCACAAATTAATATTCCTACTAAACACACACACGCCAGTAAACAAATGCATACTCCGTTTCTCCTAACCTGATCGTTATGTTTGTTAATCGATTTGTGATAAGCAGAATCCAGCTGAGTGACCATACTCATTATATTCCATGCGTAAATTAATATGAGGGGGAACTTTCGTACTTTTCGTTTGTTTTTTTCTTTCGAGTATTTGAGAACGAGTCGGGCAAGTGATTAGAAGGAAGATAATTACATATTATGTAAAAATAAAATTAAAAAATAGAAATAGATATTTTGGGTTTCGGTAACGGGTTATCTTCATGGATGAAAGTAAATTTTAACATTTTCAAGTCTGATGGGAGGGTGAGAACATGGAGAACAAAAACAGTGAGATGGAAGAAAGGAACTTGACTGTTACTGCCAAACGTTGCAGACGGTTCAGTACATGTTTGGGGGTGCGTGCGAGCGATATGGGGGATTAGCATCTTATTGAAGGTATCATGGACCAATACGGATATGTGCAGGTTCTGAAGGATCACCTTTGCAAAAATGTGGAAGATACCTGCCTGAATGCGGATTGCTTTTTTTTTCCCGCGACAACGACCCTACGCACTCAGCTTATGATATCAGGATGTGACTAATGCAGATCTTCTTCTTCCTCCTTTACCACCTTTTCCACACCCTGCTGGGATCGTGGGTGTGAACTGTGTTTCACATGTAAATTTAGCTCTGTTTTACACCCGGATGGCCTTTCTGATGCAACCCTATGTAGAGAGCTCCGTTCACTATTGCATGTTTCTGTGTGAATATGAAGAGGAGTTTGTTGGAATAAACACAAACACTCAGTCCCCGAGTCAGAGGAATTAACCATACGCGATTAAAATCTCCGATCCAGCCAGAAATCAAACCCAGAACTCTCTGAACGGAAGGCCTCAGCGGTAACGAGTCCTCCCACTACCGTATAATGCCGCACGATATATGATGCAGACGTCGCCCTACTAGTAGTCATGGGCATCAATTCAATCGAGCAATTATTATTATTATTATTATTATTATTATTATTATTATTATTATTATTATTATTATTATTATTATTGAAAATGGAATACCTACAACCTGTTTTCCAGTCATTGACCGGGTCAGGGATGTAGTGATTGAAGCCTATATAGGCTGTTAGTACGATGGGGTCGCCACTCCCAAAGTGATATATTAATGACTGATAGATGCTATGAAATGAGAATGGAGAGTGTTGCTGGAATGAAAGATGACAGGGAAAACCGGAGTACCTGGAGAAAAACCTGTCCCGCCTCCGCTTTGTCCAGCACAAATCTCACATGGAGTCACCGGGATTTGAACCACGGTTTCCAGAGGTGAGAGGCCGACGCGCTGCCGTCTGAGCCACGGAGGCTCCTATTATTATTATTATTATTATTATTATTATTATTATTATTATTATTATTATTATTATTATTTTTATTATTATTATTATTATTATTATTATTTATTTGTTTGTTTGTTTACCACGCGTCATATAGACTTTTCGGACGGTCTAGTAAAATAAAGGGGCAAACCCCATGTACATTAGACGCTTCACAGACCCACTAAGCTAATATTTGCAATCGTACAGTAATTCATTGACTCGTAACACTTTCACTCCCATTCATGTATACTCGAAATCTTTAGTATCTCGTGGCCAGAAATATTCATTTCAGGCAAGAAATCAGTACAGCCCTCAGAACCACCTAGTACCTGCTTACACACTCTCTCTCATTGGTCACATCCATCAGACGCGTTAACACATGCGCACACCTCAAGAGTGAGGGGAGGTAGAGAAAACGAAGTACGAGGATATCTGGCATGAACGAAACACACGCGGAGGGTAAAGTACTTGCTTCCCTGCCTGCCCACACGTCCCACTGGCTCTTGAAGGGAGAGGGGAATCAAGGGAGGAAACACACGGCTCCTTCAAGGCAACAGACGTAATGTGTATGTCAGCTAATTGAGGGTCAAATTCTCCAGTTTCTTTGTCATTCTTGTGTACGAAATCTGGCTGAAATGTTAGCGGTCTCAGCTATGACTTCATTATCAAATGGCATCGCGCTCAACCAGTGTAAGAAAGGATGACCCTTATTTTCGTCAATATAGGCCCTGCTAAATAATAATAATAATAATAATAATAATAATAATAATAATAATAATAATAATAATAATCCTCGAAAACCAAAATAAAAATAACCTGGCATTAAATAATTATGATTATCAGAGACGCAAGTGCGTGTGAAAAACCATTTCTATGAAGTCATTGTCTGCGCTGATCAAACAATTAAATGTCATATATTGGGGTGGGATTACATCGTGCAGACTTCATCGCAATTAAATTACAGTTAATTAATTGGTTTCCTTGATTAGGAAAAGCTAGGGTAGCCAGAATGTTTAACCATAGAAACATCGTAATCAGCTCCCGAAAAAATGGAGGTGGGAGTGACCTCTGAGTGCGCAACGTCGAGAGCCACACCTTCTGGAAGACGAACACATGTGACGTTGCCTTGGTTACTTCTCCTTCATCCTCAGGGTTGGCCAAAATCTTCGCCCAAACATTACCTGTTTCCTTTTCCACCCGGAATTCTTATGATCGCGTTTGTACACACAGAGATTTACCGCATCCTTGTTACATGTATTGCAAACTGCGTTAGAGACAAGGTTTTTATTTTAGGCGGTAGCCCATTCCAGTGTCGTGAGGAACGGCCGTAGTAAGCAGATTGGTAGGAGGTGGTACGGGCAAATGAAGGGACAAGATTAACGCCTGTGGTGACAGAGCAAAATGATAGGGAAAGGCAATAACAAGGATCAAGGTTAATGGAGCCGGCGAGGGATTTTCGAAGGAAGATCTAGTTGGTTCTTTTGACAGTGGTTTCTATTGGAGGGAGGTAAGCCGAATGAAGATGGGAGCGGTAAGTTATTAGCCTTCTCCACTCGACGCTGTATTCTCTGAAATTTGTTCGGATTTACCACTGTGGTGGGACCCCAGACAGGAAGACCATAGGTTATATAGGTCTCACCATAGGCTGTTTGTAGGGTCTGATTTGAAGCCTTTTAAATTCCTGCTAAGAAATCCCACAATATAATTTTCACCGATTTTCGCCTTGCCTCCTCCGTTTTACAGGCTGTTCGCATAAAACTTCACTATTCTAGAATCTGAAAACATTAAGTCTCAAAAAAGAAAAAAAATTAAATCGAGTCTTCTACTAAGTAATCCTTGCTTCCCATAAGGAGAGCTGCTGCTTCCCAACATCTGAGTTCGAATCTTGATAAAAACTGTAGGCATCTTGAGTGAAATACCCTAATTTCTTCATCATGAATGTAGACAAATTCAGATGCGTTATCTAATTTCAAGTCCCTGGCTATCTATTCCATCCATACATTAAATCATTCGAATTTAACTTGCTTGCCTCAGTGGTGCTGTCAGGTAGTCATTCCCCGTTTGCTTCCAAAGTAGTGGGTTCAATTCAGACCAAGTTGGTGGCAATTAAGGGGGCTAATTGCTTTAAATCTCTATTTTTGGCTTCCAGCACGTGAACAAACTACTGCAGGAGAGCTGAATTTTTTTGTTAGTAGTTTAACGTATGAGGTTTTTGTCGACCACAGGATAGGAAAGGGCTCAGAAAGGAAAGACCGTCGCTTTATTTAAGGTACACATCCAGAATTTTCTGGAGTGAAAACAGGAAACTGTGGAAAAACATCAAGTTGCCGATAGTGGGATTCGATTCCACCATCTCCCGAATGCAAGCTAACAGCTCCGAGATCAAACCTTATGTCTTGGGGACAAAAACCAACCATTATTATTATTATTATTATTATTATTATTATTATTATTATTATTATTATTATTATTATTATTATTATTATTATTATTATTATTATTATTATTATTATTATTATACATTTGTCCTGTACACACCACGCTTATTCCCCTTCAGAGATGCTTTATTTTTCATGTTGGTGGTTTCCTTCGCTCTATGCACAGTAATACTCTTCTCTTTGAAAGAGATTCCTTTTCTTTGAAGTGGCAGCTGAACGCTTCTAATCGGCACGAGGCTGCAATTAAAGAGCGTGCCGTTCATTGTAAAATGTAGCACATGACGTAGTTCCTTCACCCGCGCGCCTTTTTTACTATTCCACAAGAGAAGTGTTTCCGAAACGATGAAGAGAGAAAACAAAAAGCTTTAGAGGACTAGTAAGACATATGAAGCAGTCTTTTATGACTAACGGAATGAAGGGGATTGTTCTTTTTTCAAATTAGTTATTTTCCTTTTAACAACGAATTCTATTACGCGTTATTTTTTGTAAATTACTCTTATAAAACATTAACCAGTTAATATCAACTAAAGATCGAATGACCGAGCAAACTGATTGCGCATTTTGAGTCTTTTAGTAGCGACCTTGCATCCGGGAGATGGTGGATTCGTTTCCCACTGTTTGCAGCCCTGAAGATACTTTTCCGTAGTTTCCTTTTTCATACCAGGCAAATATATCGTAATATTAACACCACGGTCGCTTCCTTCCTAGTCTTATCCCATCGTCGCCATAAGATATGTCTATGCTAGTTGCTTTACGTCGCACCGACATAGATACGTCTTATGGCGACGATGGGACAGGAAAGGGCTAGGAGTGGGAAGGAAGCGGCCGTGGCCTTAATTACGGTACAGCCCCAGCATTTGCCTGATGTGAAAATGGGAAACCACAGAAAACCATTTTCAGGGCTGCCGACATTGGGGTTCGAACCTACTATCTCCCGAATACTGGATACTGGCCGCACTTATGCGACTGCAGCTATCGAGCGCGGTAAGATATGTCTATGTCAGTGCGACGTAAATCCAATAGAAAAAAACTAGAACGTGATCGTTAGCCACGAAATGATGTCCTTATATTAATTAAATTGATTAATAATAATTCTTGTTTTTCCATTTTCACACCGGGCAAATGCTGGGGCTGTTCCTTAAGTAAGGCTACGGCCAGTCCTAGGTATTTCCCATACCATCATCACCCTAAGACCTATTTGTGTCGGTGCAACATAAAGCAAATTGTAAAATAATAATAATAATAATAATAATAATAATCACATTTTATATTATTTTATTAACCTTTTACAATAAATTTTCAGAAGTTTGATAAGGTATTGTACCGAATCATTGCAATTTTACCCCTGTAACGCATTTACAAGGAGCCGCATAGCCGAGGTAATAAAGGGGTGCTCGACTCATCGGAAAGAACGTGGGTTCGATTCTTCGTTAGGAACTCGAAAAATTTAGATTCGACACTTCCATTTATCGAGAGCCACTTGCCACCGAGGTTCACTCAGCCTATATACAAAATGAGTATCTGGTTAATTCCTGGGTACTAAGGTGACTTGATATAGAACTAACCACTCTATCCCCACTTAGTGCTGAGATTACGGATAGTAGAAGCCTTTTTATCATGGCCCGTACGGAGATGGTCTTGCTTTGTGAAGCACTTACGTCCTGATCTGCTGTCTTGACTAGTTACCTGTATAATACATTGTTATACAGTGCTGGATGAATGGTTCAGATGGTAGAGCACTGGCCTTCTGAGCCCAAATTGGCAGATTCCGAAGGCATTTTAAGGTTCCCATACACGCACGTTTGTGTCGATAGATTTTCCAGCACCTAGGTAATCCTTGCGGGTTACAACTCCGATACCTCGGTGTCTCCGTCAAAGACAAATAAGTACTTTATGACTGGCTGATCGAATGAAGATGTATCTTGACTGCAATTTATATATGCTATGCTTTTGTTGATGTTAATTATCAGCACATGATGATTTTGTTGTTGGTTATGAGATCTTATATTTAACGGCAATGACGTGCTCTGTTTTAAATGCTGAAATGATTATCACGACCTAAGGAACCTGTCAAAGATTTTTGAATTCCATTAGGCCTGCATGTTTTTTAAACCATGAGCCTGTATTAGGTAAGGGTTATTCTGCCCGAAGGCAGGTCCGAACCTTCGCAGAGGTGTTCCTGAGCCGGAGTTTGAGCCTGCATTAAAGAATGATAATATATCGCAATAGGAAGTACTATGGCATCGCAGCGCACCTCGTAGTTAGTTATTGTTTTCGCCTCTCAAATGTCAGACTCCACCTCTTAAGTGCCCAAGTATAGTGTTGAAGATGTACAGATACAGGAGGATCCAGGCATGACCTAGTATTTTACTTTGTAATGAATTGTTTTTTTTTTTCATATAAGGAGTTACTGACTTCATCATAAAACATTGGTTGGATTACTCATTCCCCATCGGACCCTAATGAAAATACGAGGCTATAAGTGGTTCCTATTTTGAAAATCCACAGTCTGTTTCCGGTCATTAGGCCGGGTCAGGAATGGAATGAATGAAGCCCCATCTAGCGGCGAGGATGGGAATTGTGCCGGCTGCCGAAGCCTGCCGCACTCCTCTGGGATAATGATTAATGAATGACAGATGGAATGAAATAATATTGGATAGTGTTGCTGCAATGAAAGATGACAGGAAAAACCGGAGTACCCGGAGAAAAACCTGTCCCGCCTCCGCTTTGTCCAGCACAAATCTCACATGGAATGACCGGGATTTGAACCATGGAACCCAGCAGTGAGAGGCCGGTGCGCTACCACCTGAGCCACGGAGGCCCCTGGTTCCCATTTTAAATGTGTCATACTTTCTCGGGGTGTTTGAGAATTTCCATTATAAATTCCTAGAGCTTGGAGAGAAAACTAAGGAGATAGCTCCTTCACTCGGTAGGTGGGAGATTTAAACATTTGATCTGAAGTTCTTGTACCTGTAGCACGATGGTAGGTTATCTCTCAGTCCCTCGACAAGCTCGAGGAGTTTGAAACGGGAATTTCCGGTTTCCACATACTGCTGTACTTTTACTCTCTGTATATGCAGGATGTATCCAGAGTTGTCGTAAACCAACGTGAATAGGGTATATGAGCGTTACAGGGTTGGCCATACTGATAAATAATTTTTAAAACGGAATTCCATACCTCTCGCCGTTGTCATTTTTAACAGCTGCTGAAGTTAGCCAATGCGATCGCTTCGCGGGCGAATTCAAATGGCCTTGCGAAGCGGTGTTGCTAGATCTGTACGTGATATAAGGCCGGCTTGAAAGCTATGCCGAGAAATCAGTATCAAACACAAACACTCCGTGAGATTAATGCCGAGCAATCAGTATCAAACACAAACACTCCGTGAGAGCAATGCCGAGAAATCAGAATCAAACACAGACACTCCGTGAGAGCAATGCCGAGAAATCAGAATCAAACACAGACACTCCGCGGGGTTCAGCCGGTGTCACAGTAGCGTACTTGCTATGGCGCGATCCTATCAGCTCGGAGATCCGCGTTTAAATCTCTGCCACCGGGCGAGTTGGCCGTGCAGTTAGGGACGCGCAGCTGTAAGCTTGCATCCGGGAGATAGTGGGTTCGAACCCCACTGTCGAAAGTTTGAAGATGGTTTTCCGTGATTTCATATTTTTTTTGCTAGGGGCTTTACGTCGCACCGACACAAATAGGTCTTATGGCGACGAGATTTCATATTTTCACACCAGGCAAATGCTGGGGCTGTACCTTAATTAAGGCCACGGCCGCTTCCTTCCCATTCCTAAGCCTTTCCTCTCCGATCGTCGCCATAAGACCTATCGGTGTCGGTGCGACGTAATGCAAATAGCAAAACAAAAAAATCCGCGCCTGCGCGAAGTCTTTGCTTCGATTGGTACCCAGCCACATGCATATTTAGCAGCACCTCCTCAAAAAAAGCCCATTTGAATTCGTCGGCGAAGCGTTTGATTGGCTAAGTTCAGCAGCTGATAAAATGACAAGGGCGTGAGATGTACAACTATTTTTTCAAATTATTTATCGACATGACCTCCCCTCTAACGCTTGTATATCCGGTTCACGTTGTTTCCGCCCATCCTGTATAGTATGACGACTTGAAAATTAAACTGTATTACCGGTTATACACGAGACGCTAGCTATTGAAGAAGCAAATGCTATCGATTTGAGAATTTGTCATTAAACTAGCGGGTGGACAGCAGGAAGTTAATGTATCCTGCTTGTCCAGCAGCTACATCCATCTTCCGAAGTGTCTAATTCCCAGAGAATTGAATCAATGCGTGTCCTGCGAGACATTTATATGTTGGGAGAATATTTAACGAGAGATTTCAATTGAAAATTTGGTGGGTCGGACCAATAAATAACCTGCCCGCAACTATTTATGAATGCAAGATCTCACACAAGTTGTTATAGCTACATTATGAGCGTTCTTAATGGCTTATACACCAGTAGCGTTAAGTACTCTGTAAGAAATAACCATATAACATGGCAGTTGTCTTTTGCAGTGTGTAAGGAAAATGTATTCCTATAATCATGGGCGATAAAAGGGAACAATTCAATTAAAATGACGATAAGAACCAACCCACCAATTCGTAATCTAGTCAACTGTAAAGTAAGGTATTATGGTTTTACAACCATAATGTAAAAGGTGGGAATCTTCGCGGTCGCTCTACTTGGTCTCAGATTTTGTTTTCAATTTCGAATGACGGTGTGAGTGAAGGTAGAAGACTATTGCATTCTTGAAAAATGCGACCTCCTAGTTTTGGGTGATCTTGATGTTTCGTGAACCCTACACACTGAAAATGAGGGTTCGAGAACAACAGCTGTGACCTGAGACGCCGTGAGGCTCATTTTTAGACATTTGGGCGTAGACCTCGTCTAAACAGCATTTCGTTATCTTCCTGTCTGAATCTGAATGAAGACTGCGAGTTACAGGGTTAGTTCCTGTCCTCATTTTAATTGTCCTGATCGCCTTTGTCGTCACCGGTTATTAATGGGTCGTATAATATTTGATTCGATTCAATTAAATCAAGGCACTGTCTCCTCTTTGCGCCACTCGAAACAGGACTATTGTCTGAGGATAACCTTACAATGGAGGGTTGTGGAATTGTTGACGAAACCAAAACAAACCAAACCAAGTGCCGTATCCAAACCTGGACGATGGCGATTTGATGAATACCCCATCTAGATTAAGGAACAGGCATCCTGTGCCAGTGTTTACTTGCTTTAGGAAGGCGAATTCATTTCTGCTCCTTCGCTTTCCAACACCGCCTGGCTGTCGTCCAATCACTGACCACGCCCTTTGTCTGTTAAGTTCGGAGATCTTGCAGCCACCGAGCGAGTAGCTGCTGGGTTTGGGTCAAGTAGCTGTCAGCTTGCATTCGGGAGAGAGTGGGTTCGAACCCCACTGTCGGCATCCCGGAAGATGGTTTTCCGTACTTTCCCATTTTCACACCAGGCAAATGCTGGGGCTGTACCTTAACCAAGGCCACGACCGTTTCCTTTCCACTCCTAAGCCTTTCCTATCCCATCGTCACCGTAAGACCTATTTGTGTCGGTGCGATGTACAGCACATTGTAAAAAGGAAAAATAGAAATCAAGCAGCCTTTTGCTGAAACTTTCGCCACAGGACGATAATATATCCTATGCAAAATGTACAAAATGCTACGTTTCGTCACCGCCCAAAACACCTCATTGAGCGGTCGGAAAATGGGGTGGGGTTATGGGGACTGGGTTGGTCGGTGGGGGCTTTAAAGTATGAAATGAAACGTCGAAAGGGACTGTTTATTGCAGGACGTATATTTAATAAGTGTTCGAAGGAGACAAGAAGAAGCCATTCCAGTGCATGGCTCTTCAACCAATGTTATTCTCGTGTGATGGAGAGCGCATAATGTGGCAATAGAGAAATCACATTAGTTCACGAATTTTTTTAGCAATCTTTAATTGTAACGTTACTTTTTACGAAATGTAATTTTTACTCGTAATTTAATTTTTGAAATAGAATTGAAATCATTACATTGTAATAATCGTTAGATTCTAGTAATCGACAAACTACAGCAGAGCCAGTAGCTTCACCAGTGCTGAATGAGATACTTTCTTACTTCTCCAGTACTTCAAAAGACATCAGACTTTTTGTGCAACATCCAGCACTACTGGGGATGTTCTTAAAACTAAACACAGGTATTCCTTCAAGTGAGGCCGTAGAGCGTCTTTACAGCAAATGTGAAATTGTACTGTTGTTTTGCGATGAGAATGTTCTAAACCAGTTACTTTGTTTGCTAGTGACCTTACGTCGCACCGACACGGATAGCTTTTACGGCGACGACGGGATAGGAAAGGCCTAACAGTTGGAAAGAAGCGGCCACGAGTCCCGGCATTTGCCTGGTGTGAAAATGAGAAACCACGGAAAACCATCTTCAGGGCTGCCGACAGTGGGAGTTACTTTTATTACAACCGTCTTTACGTCGCACTGACACAGATAGGTCTTATGGTGATGATGAGGTAAGAAAGGGCTAGGAGTGGGAAGGAAGTGGCCGTGGCTTTAATTAAGGTACAGCCCCAGCATTTGCCTGGTGTGAAACTGGGAAACCACGGAAAACCATCTTCATGAATGCCGATAATGCGGTTCGAACTCACTATCTCCCGAATTCAAGCGTACAGCTGTGTTACCATAACCACACGGCCAACTCCTTCGTTACCAATTATTTTGTAAAGTAAAGCAAACGGCAAGATGTCTTAAATTTTTGGAGTCAGTGAGTGAAATAAAAAATTGTGGGGAAAAAATAATTTTCAGAATTCCAAGATGTAGTGTATAGTTTCACTTAGTGACGATAGACGCTTAATGTCTATGCTAAAAAGCACAAAATGAAATATTATATTTTTCTCTGTAAACATTGGTATTATTCCAGCTGCATGAAAACAAGAAAGAGAGAGTGATTTCCCAAAGTCTGGCGGTGTGCGAAGTGACTGTACTTGTAATTGTAACTTTACTGATTACTTGTTGAAAAAGTAATGTGTAATTCTAATTGTTGAGTAAAAGATTTCTCAGATAATTTTAATTCAGCCCAACTATTATTTACTTGTAATTTTCCCATCACTGCTGTCTGTTAATGCAGACATTTGAGACTAGAGTATGTGATAGGGTGAGAATACACTGCAGGTATATCTGGAACCTCAAAAATGTACTGACGTCGGAAACAGGGTTAACAAGCTGCATCATTAACCATAACTCAACACCAACTACATCATAAATTATGGCTTCTCTAAGCCAAGATTTTATCAGTGTCAGCCTAGCTTCTGGTCTATTATACACTGCACGGTAACAAATACGACAGAAACTATATAAAGCTGCCACAATTATGAAGTTTAATCGAACTGTCACTATTCAATGGATACACTAATAAGAAACATTTAATCAAGATATTGTACATATTTCAGGACAATCTAAAGGTTTTGCAACAATGGTGGAGTTCCGTGTTCTTTTTTACAAATTTAGGCAAATACAGAAATAACTCATTTAACCTTTCCTTCTTGTAAAATGAACTAAATAAAGCCAGACTTCTAGCGGATATATTTTCAAGTAGTATTTTCTCTCTCATGGGCAATACCTCGGCGATTAAAAATATTTATGAGAAATTTCGTAAATGTTCCATTTTCTTTCTTTCGTTATTTTTTTATTTATTTCTTTCTAGCCTTTTCCTAACTTCTTAGGGTTGACACTATGTCTGGATTTTATCCAGTGTTGTGATCTAATGTCCTTCCTGAAATTAACCATAATTGAAGGAATGTGAGCCTAATCATTATTGCGTGTCTGTAGTGGTTGTTAATGTGGCGTTTTGTGTGTAATTTCGAGATATGCATTAAGACGAAAATAAACGGTCAGTCCCTAAGGCAAAGGAATTAACCACGCGTATTTAAAATACCAGGCCCGACCTGGAACCGAACCTCGGGCCTACTCCGAGAAGAAAGTCACTAAGCAGATCATTCTGGTAAGGAAGTGGACTGAAAAACCTCGGAATATGCACCGGAAATTAGTTTCGAATCATTATACAGGGTAAATCACAGAACTTCATTTATTGTTGTACATGTGCAACCTACTTTAATATCTCTTAGTCACTTACTGTTTGCCCCTTACAGCAATTTTACCTACATGTTGCCTGACGAATGTTTCTCTATTCACTGAAGAAACGGCGCATGAGCCAGAGAATAACATATACCCTCAATCACTGCACACGTTTGAATCCAATTTTCTAATCTATTATGACGTCACAACGATTAACTGCTCATGCCTGCATCAACGGAAAATTTGTGTTACGGAAGTCAACCATTTTATCACAGGCTGTTTCTAACAAACTGTGAGGGATACTTACGATATTACAAAATTGCTAAGTAACTCAAGGGCTTAACTGAATGTCACAATCAAACTTTTGGCGTGATGGTCCAACTTCTCGAGTGCTCGAGTACGCTAAGTACATTTCGGAACACCGTAATGAGTCAATGCTTCAACCAATTTCAAATACCCTGGCCTCACTTTATTCGCAAATAGGCAGGTAACAAATATCATTTACATTGCAGCAAATGCAAGTACAGCTTGTGAATAAGTGACAATGAACTTTGAAAATTAGCAGCAAATTTGTTTTCACAATTTCTATGTCGATAACTGTTCAACACTCGCAAGCAAATTGGACGCTATGTAGAAAGGTCAGTTAGACTAACACAGTGACGAAAGAATCGTGTTGGCCAAGTGGTTACGGACGCGCAGATGTGAGCTTGCATCCGGGAGATAGTGGGTTCTAACCCCACTGTCGGCAGCCCTGAAGATGGTTTTCCAAGCTTTCCCGTGTTCACACCAGGCAAATGCCGGGGCTGTACCTTAATTATAGCCACGGCTGCTTTCCTAGCACTTTCCTGCCCCATCGTCGCCATAAGACCTATCTGTGTCGGTGCGACGTAAAGCAAATTGAAAATAAAAAACGAAAGAATCGTGAATATATCTCCATCTGATCTAAATTTATGCGACGATGAATTTAGTCGTGGCATGCCGGTAAATCAATTCCACGGCGCTGTTCAAACAGTCATCAATGATTTGCATTTAGGGCTGTCGCCCAGGTGGCAAATTCCCTATCATTTGTTAACCTAGCCTTTTCTTCAATGTTTTCAAACAGCTTCGAAATTCATCGAACATTTCTATTGATAAACTATTCCAATTCCTAGCTCCTCGTGCTATAAATAAATGTTTTCTTTAATTTATCCCTTGAATTTCAATTGTATCTACATATTTTGACCTTTCGTACTTTTACAAGCTCCACGCACACTTACTCGACTACTAATGTCATTCCACGGCATCTCTCCACTGAACAATCCGATTAAGCCGTTGTTCTTTATATAACACGAAGAGTTTTTTTTTTTTTTTTGCTATATGCTTTACGTCGCACCGACACAGATATGTCTTATGGCGACGATGGGATAGGAAAGACCTAGGAATTGGAAGGAAGCGGCCGTGGCCTTAATTAAGGTAGAGCCCCAGCATTTGCCTGGTGTGAAAATGGGAAACGACGGAAAACCATCTTCAGGGCTGCCGACAGTGGGGCTCGAACCCACTATCTCCCGATTACTGGATACTGGCCGCACTTAAGCTACTGCAGCTCTCGAGCTCGGTAACACGAAGAGCATCCCTGATGTTTTTGTCTGTATAATTTAGGTACAACTTGTACACTTAACAAGGTTTTCTTGTCAATAATGAATAAATCGACAGTGCGTCTGCAAAAAATCGCTATGTGAAATAATTTAGCTTAGAACTTTGGCCGGTAAGGTCCTGTCATCTATCAAGGGAAGTAACAGGTAAGACGGGTCGAAACCTACCTTGAAATATTTTTGACACAATTGTTATACTATAAGAGGACAACGTGCGGAAATTTAGCCTCCAGATGTAACTACAAGTCTCCGAAATCATGTGGCGAATCTCTCATATAGACCAATGGGGTGTAGCGCGGGTATCGTACAGGTACATGTTATTTGGAGTGGACAGCCCTGACGTCCCAGGTACTCAAGCCGCACGCGCTAGTCAGCTGTGGGGTGTTTCACTGCATACAGCAATAACGTAACAGTTTTGAGGTTGTTTTAAAGAAAGTAAGACTGAAGATTAGTTCCTTGGAGGACGACGTCTTAAATCCTATTAACGTAGCGGAGCTTGTAATGAGCTATTTCCGCGAAGAGGGATTTTTGTTTTCCGGAGAAATTAGCCGGAAAGGAAATGGGACAGTATCTGATTGATTTGATGGTAAATAATTGTAGAGGAGTGCAACGTACTGAGGAGGTTTCTCTTGATGTACACAATTGAGATGGGGAAAGCAACTCATGTGATCCCGCTCGTCAAAACCTTCTGCCGATCGCAAGTGAAGTTCAGGGTCCGAGTTCAAAACTAGAATATGACTCCTTGGAATCTAGAGAACCTACGAGTCCCTAACCATGGAAATCGTCCCGTTCTAGTTATGCTCCTAGTCACAAAAAATGTGTGCGAGGAAACATCAGTACTAAGTACAAGAGGAAGGCTGTAAAATTCTGGCTTAACGAACGTGGTAAATAGCAATTATCACATTCACATATCCGCAAATATTTTAGTTTAGTGAAGTCGGAAAGATATCTTTACTTGTGGAAGGAGCAGTTGGAAAATACGGGTATGTCGGCAAGTCCAAATGAACATAAAAAATAATGTATGAAAAACTCTATTCCCGTTTCCAGGGAGCAGCAAGGGGAAGGCGAAATGTAAGTGATGAAGATTTACGGCTGTGGGCTTTGGAAATTGCACGTGAACTATGTATCAAAAAAAAGGAATTTCGCCACCTCTTATGCCTGGATCAACCGTTTCAAGAAACAACATGGAATTGGGCGTAGGAAAATTATCAAATTATATCTGTTCTCACATCCAGGACGAAAAACAAAATAAAAGGCTGCAGAAGAATTTCTGAAGAGGGCTCGAGAGCGATTTCTTCACGACACACCCGTCCTCTATTACAGCACTGATCAAAGTGGGTTCGAGAGCGAAATGCGATTTAAAAAAACCGGACTCTATCTTGTGTAGGTGAGAAACACACACACGCGATAGGCCAGTCGGTTAGTTCGCTCACACATTGATACATCGTAATACCAACGATCAGTATGGACGGGTCTTTATTCCCTAAATTATTTATTGAACTGCTGGAGCCGACTGGAACCTTCGATCCTCTGGTTTCAAAAATAATGTTTAAAGCAGATAACATCTTTGTCACTGTCACAAAATCAGAAAAATGGGGAAAACATAACTGAAAATATGGTTTAGAGAAGACTTTTTCCCGTTCTCTAAAGACAACTGTGCCCTGCTGCTTGATTCATAGACCACATATAGTGATACAACTTGTCTGGAAGACTTCCTTCCACGTAAAACAATACAACTGCTTGAGATTCCTCCAAGTATCACGGGCATAATTCAACCGTTAGACGAATTCTTCTTCCCGCAGTGAAAAGCTTTTTACCGCCGATTAACAGAAATTCTAACTTCTCGTAAATATGTTAAGGTTGGGGTTCAACACAGATGCACAACCCTTAAACTGCCGACTTTCATAAATTTTCAGTTATCATCTCCACGATTTCGGGATATGATAAAATATTCATGGTTTGCAACAAATTACACAAGAGGTGACCTCCCGAGCTCGTAGTGCCCGTGAAATATTGTTCGGAGAAGAAAAAAAGAAACGTGTGAAGTTCGGTGTACATAAAGCTTGTGTTATCATCATGCAATTTATACCAGTCATTTCTGCTACACATTTGTGAGTGACTGACAAGTGAGTGAAACAATAGAGCTTCAGAGCTGGTTGAGATACTGCATGCATATACGAACCCGCGGTTCCAAACCTCCGAGCTGGCTCAGGGATGTCCAGCTGTTCCACCCGTCATGCTTGTGTACCAGGATTCCAGGTACGATTTCGGAGACCTGCAGTAAAATATGGAGACCGATTCTTCGCACGCCATCCTCTTACAGTACAATGATTGTGTCAAAAAATTCAGGACAGGTTTCTACGTGTCTTGCCTGATAATTCCCTTGTAAGGTTCAATATTATGCGACAATTTTCAAGGAGTTCGCGCTCTTCATAATAAATGTGCTAAGGCCAGTATTTCTCCAAAAATATTATCACATAGCGGATTTCGCAGGCGCAACGATGAAAGGTATACCATACATTAAGTAAAATATCTTGATGAAAGAGGAGATTTTTAGTGAGATTGTAATCTTCGGGTTACAAAATATGAAGATGGAGATTTGAAGGTGGAGATTAATGTTCCCTAGCCTAGACGCACCATGGTTTATGGTTCATTCAACGTTAAGAAAACAGTATTGCTCTTATGACGACAGGGTTGCCATATCGAACGGCTCTGCGCAGCACAATCACGGGGAAACGGTGGCACATAAATCTGTGAAATTCAATATTTAACTTCAAGATAACAAGTGGAATAAACTAAGCTGCAAATAATTTGTATGAACTAAAGGGGACGGGGAGTTTACAGGGGCTATTTTTGGTTTGTACAGAATCAGAGGTAAACTACGGCATATAAAACACCTCAGCATTGAAGCGTATGGTAAATCGGCGGAGATAATAGACAAATAATATTTTTATGGGCTCGAAGGGTGAAGGATGCATATAATAAATTCCCCAGACGGGCTGAGTGGCTCAGACTGTTGAGACGCTGGCCTTCTGACCCCAACTTGGTAGGTTCGATCCTGGCTCAGTCCGGTGCTATATGAAGGTGTTCAAGTACTTCAGCCTCGTGTCGGTAGATTTACTGTCACGCAAAAACTCCTGCGGGACAAAATTCCGGCACCTAGGCGTCTCCAAAATCCGTAAAAGTGGTTAATAGGTCATAAAACTATTATTATTATTATTATTATTATTATTATTATTATTATTATTATTATTATTAAATTTCACCAGGCAACGCGGGGTACTACTGCGCTGTCGTATCGCTTAACAAAAGACAATAGTAAAAATTAAACAGCGGTAATTAAAATACGCTTAAGAAAGAACAGCTAAATAACAAAACCAAGCACAAACAAAACACATGACAATTTTTTGTATCAGTACAAGATATGCCATGACTTATCGCTGCACACCACAGCATCAAAATTTTCAGTAACAACTTCTGTACAGTACGAAAATAATACAACACACACACATACTATGCAATATACAACCAAAGTAAAATATCTGCCATTAGACAACTTTATGGTCTCACTCAACAGAAGATTATTATAACAGAAGATAAGTACGCACTGATTTACAGCCTAAAAATACACATGCAATAAATAAACATTGTACGTGACTTCACTACAGAAGTGAGCTGCCCGTGGTTCACAGATGCTTGAACCAGAGCAACATAGAAGGCAAATGAAGCAAGGCATCGAAGCGATGGCTGTTCCCGCCATTGTACTTCCTCCATACGAATGTATTTATGAAAAATAAAATGTTATATAGTTATTTTAATATCTCACGGGTTAAAAAGCCTCATCCTTTTTATCTATCTTTCATAATACATTACAAAGTACAATATAATATCTCTTAATCACGAGGAATTATGGCTGTTTCGGAGGGGGTATGTTCACTCGTTGTAGGTCCGTAAGAGCAATACTGTTTTCTTAACGTGGAATGAGCCATAGGGAGGCCGTGCCTGCCGCTTGCAAGAAGACCCCAGGTTCAATTCCTGGCCAAATCAAGAATTTGAATTCCGGAGTGAAGGTTGGAAAGGAGTTCACTCAGTCTAGGGAGACCAGTTGTCTGATATGAGATGCAGCGGACCTGATCATGAAAGTCTAACAATTCAGCTGAGAAAGTCATCACGTTGACCACCTGGCAGTGCAGTATCTGAAGGCCATCTGGCTGGACAGCCGTCGTCTTGGTAGGTTAAGGCTGTATGTGCCACAGGTTGTTTTTCTGGAGGGCAACAAACGTCAAATCACCTCATTCCATGATGAATGCTAGGAATGTACCGCATTAATACTTCGGAAATGTTTAAGCTTTCCCAATAATAATAATAATAATAATAATAATAATAATAATAATAATAATAATAATAATAATAATAATAATAATAATAATAATGCTATTTGCTTTACGTCCCACTAACTACTCTTTTACGGTTTTCGGAGACGCCGAGGTACCGGAATTTAGTCCCGCAGGAGTTCTTTTACGTGCCAGTAAATCTACCGACACGAGGCTGACGTATTTGAGCACCTTCAAATACCACCGGACTGAGCCAGGATCGAACCAGCCAAGTTCGAGTCAGAGGGCCAGCGCCTCAACCGTCTGAGCCACTCAGCCCGGCTGAAGCTTTCCCAATCCCAGCTCCAATTCGTCTCTTTTGCAGGACGACACAATGACTGTCTACCTGGCATGTACGTGCCAATCGCTAAGTTTTCTCAAAACATGAAATAAAGCAGAAATACCAATAAAAAATTTGTTGGCCGTGCGATTAGAGGTGCGCAACTGTGAGCTTACATCCGGCAGATACTGGGTTCGAGCCCCACTGTCGGCAGCCTGAAGATGGTTTTCCGTGGTTTCCCTTTTTTCACACCAGCAAATGCTGGGGCTGTACCTTAACTGAGGCCATGGCCGCTTCCTTCCCACCCCTAGCCCTTCCCATAGTCGCCCTAACACCTTACTGTGTTGGTGCAACGTTAAGCCAATTGTAAAAAAATATGTACCAATGTATTTCTTAATGATAATGCTATTGAGTTTATGTCTTACTAACTAATTTTACGGTTTTGGAAACGCCGGTGTGCCACAATTTTGGCCCATAAGAGTTATTTTACGTACTGGAAAATCTACCGACAACACAAGGCTCCGTTACTCCTTCACGCGTGGGTAAGTATCAGATGTTCAAGACCTTACAAGTCGCGTAATGTCCATGAACATTCGTCCTATAACGTGCCAATGTATGATTCAAGATGTTACAAAAAATCCGTAAACATGTTTATTGGTTGGTTTGGTTGGTTGGTTGGTT
Source organism: Anabrus simplex (assembly GCF_040414725.1). Lineage (NCBI taxonomy): Eukaryota > Metazoa > Arthropoda > Insecta > Orthoptera > Tettigoniidae > Anabrus > Anabrus simplex. The sequence goes on along the minus strand of NC_090266.1, from coordinate 815,565,060 downwards.
GGTTGGTTGGTTGGTTGGTTGGTTGGTTGTTTGGTTGGTTGGTTGGTTGGTTTCGATTCCCGGCCGGGATCAGTATTTTAACTGTGTACGGTTAATTCCTCAAGCTCGGGAACTGGGTATTTGTGTTGGTTGTAATACACTTCTCTTCACATACTGTATATACAACACACCGCACTGCCATTCATCACAGAAACACGAATTATTGAAATTGAATGCATTCCTCCATATCGCTTTAGCGTCAGAAAGGGCATCCAGATGTGAAACATGGCCAAATCCATACAACGTGCTGACTTAAGTAGACTGAAGAAAGACCAGGAAGAAGAATTAAATGTATGCTTCAAATCAAGGAAGTAACTTGAAATGGAAGAAATTAGCGGACGAACCTTCAATTATTATTTATTGATTTAGTGTTTCTCTTTAACTCGTGATATGATCAAAAGAGCAGGGATGGGTGTATTAGAGAGTGGAGCCCTTGTTTTCTGAGCCCAGCATGAGAGTTCAATCCCGGTTAATTTCGATGATATTTGAAGGAGCTCAAATACGCCAGCCTTGTGGCCGTAGAGCTACCGGCACGTAAAATAACTTCTGCTGATCACAATTTTGGCACTGTGGCTTCTTAGAAAACCATATATAAAATTCGCCACGGTCAACAAGTGCGACATCACTCGTATCGCGACCTTTTGAGGGCGAAGAAAATTAGTATTATGCGTCGTAAAGAATGATTGTGATAGAATTCTTCCTGATTCTGGCTCAGTCCAGTGGTATTTGAAGGTGCTCCAATACGTCAGCCCCGTGTCAGTAGATATGCCGACACGTAAAAGAACTCTGCTGGTACAAAATTCTGGCACCTCGGCATCTCCGAAAATCGTAAAAATGTTTAGTGGAATGTCAAATATTATTCTTCTTCTTCTTCTTCTGCATAATATTATTATTATTATTATTATTATTATTATTATTATTATTATTATTATTAGTATTATTATTATTTTATTATTATTCCCGCAGGATTTTCAGCGCAGGCACTCCCAGTTAGTTGAACCTAGTTTTATAGTCGGATGCCCTACCTGACGCCAATCCTATGTGGAATGATTTGTTCAACTGTCGTGTGTATGTATGGTAGTAGGCGGTGTAGTGTGTTGTATGGAACTGAGGTGGTGAGTGAGACATACACAAACAGCCAGTCTCCCATCTAGACGAATTAATCATACGCAGCTAAACCCCCGACAAGGCTGGGAATCTAACCCAAAACCTTCTGAACCAACGGTCACTACGCCTATTGTTTAACCAAAGACCAGGGATGTTATTATTATTATTATTATTATTATTATTATTATTATTATTATTATTATTATTATTATTATTACACTCATGTTCATAAAAACGGAACACCTTAGAAACACCAGAGATAGAAAGTTCATATTCACAGGACATGTTCATTAGTATGCTCTGCAGAAGCTATTAGCATTTCAGTCACCTAAGTTCAGCATGTGTCCTGTTATCTAGTAGGCACTGGGTCCTCCATGGGAACAGATAACGTGTTCCATGCGTGATGGCATCGACGCGTATAAGGCGCGAATGGCGTCCTTGGGTATAGCCATCCATGCTGCATTCACCTGGTTACACAATTCATCTTTGGTGGTTGGCATTGGGTCATAGCGCCGCACTCGTCGTTTCACCATATCCCACACATTTTCGACTGGCGACAAGTCCGGTGATCGGGTGGGCAAGGGCAACAGTCTGACATCCTGTGACAACAAGAGTGCACGTGTTCGTGCAGCAACATATGGTCGCGCAATGTCCTGCCGAAATGTGGCGTCTGGGGTGTCGTGCAGAAAGGGTATGGCTACGGGTCGCAGGATGTCATTCACGTAGGTCAAACTGGTCACAGTACCCTGGACACGCACCAACTGTGATTTGTGGTTGTACCCAATAGCACCCCACACCATAAAGCCTTGAGGTGGCGCTTTATGTTTGTGCGAATGCAGTCAATGTGATGCCTCTCCAACTGTTTGCGGCGAACCAAAATGCGGCTATCATTTTCAAACCTGGATTCGTCCGAAAACACTATCCGCTACCATTCCTGTCCCCAGTGATGTCGTTCCATACACCATGGCAGTCTAGGATGTTTGTGCACATTAATCAAAGGTAGGCGGAGAAGTGGACGACGCACCGGTAATCCAGACCTAATAAATGGCGACGGATTGTCACACCTGATAGTGTACGATGTGTTACACTTTTCCACTGCTGTGCCAGAGTCGAGGAGGACGCAGATCTGCCCTGCAATGCCATTCGGACGAGGTGTCGATCTTCTCGGAGGGTGGTCTGGGTGGTGCGACCAGACCCACCTCGTCGTGTTTTACGGCCTTCTTTGAACCATTCTGTACACACCCATTGCACTGCCGACACACGTTGTCCCACACGAGCAGCAATTTACCGGATGGATGTATCACGTTCGCTAATGCCAATAACGCGCCCTGATTCAAACTCACTCATTTGACGGTACGGTTCTCGCATACGTCTGCGAGGCATCCTGCACGACTGTTCAAGTCACACTGATCCATTACCTTCGGTTTATAGCGACAACGAGAGCCGCAGTCACATTTTACCAGTCGGTGGTGGTGCGCAGAGATATCGATGTAGACCTTGAACCTCAGGGCGGACATGGTTCAAATGCTAAGCATTTCTTCAGAACATACTAAGTCCTGTGAATATGAACTTCCTAACTCTAGTCTTTCAAGGTGTTCTGGTTTTCATGAACATGAGTGTATTATTCTTCTTTTTATTGTTATTATTATTATTATTATTATTATTATTATTATATTTATTTTAACTCCCACTAAATAGCTTTATGGTTTTCGGAGATGCCGAAGTGCCAGAATTTTGTCCCGCGGAATTTCCCTTATGTGACAACAAATCTACCAACACGAGGTTGGCGTCAGCTCGGCTATTATTATTATTATCGGTTGCTATCCTGGACTCGATGGTAGTCCTAGTCAAAATTTAAGATTAACAGGTGGACAAGAAGATTGTTGAACCAGCTTTCTAAGGACAATTGAGAAGCTCTTTCTTTACGTGAAAACTAAAGTCCCAGTTGCGCGGCCGAGGTTAACTGCTGACGATTTCATTACGCTAACCACTGTTTCCCCGTGATTTCTAAGCCATGAGGTGGACGCCAGGTGCCTAGAATGTGCAAAGTGTTCAGATACATCCAGTTAAAGTTGAGGGTTGTGAGTGGGGATCTCTTTCAATATTCTAGCCGTATATTTTTAATGAGGTATTTCCTGGAATAGCTCTGCTATCCAATTATCTCATGCTACACTGGCTTCGTCTTCCTCAAATTACGATTAGCACTTATCCATCCGATCCGTTCGACGGTATAAATGGCGCTTTCTTTAGAAATCATGATTATTTATAGGAGCTCTCTGTCTCTCTCTTTTGGATCTTCATGTCCAGCCAACCAAGTTTAGTTTAAAGGGGACATGTCTGGAGGGAGGGTATCTTACGTCGCATTATGGTCATTAGTCGAGAACGCATAAAATATTCGTATTTCTGTAGAAATAATAATAATAATAATGTTATTGGATGTATATACAACTAACTACTTTTATTGTTATATGAGCCACCGAGGTGCCAGAATTTTGTCCTTCTTGAGTTCTTTAACGTACCGGTAAATCTACGTGCACGATGCTGGCGTATTTGAACGCTTTCAAGTACAGTAGAATTTGGTTATCACGACATCAAAGAGACCTGATAAATTGTATAGGCCTAGTTATAAACAAGTATCATTATAACAGAAATGTATGTTGTCAGTCAAGTGTGATGGAAAATAATGTAGAACCAAACTAAATTAGGCTCATTTGAGATTGTACATATTCACTCTTTAACCTGTCATTAATGTGGAAAATTATAGTACCTTCTTCTTCTTCTTCTTCTTCGTCTTCTTCTTCTTCTTCTTCTCCTTCTACCACTTTCCCCACATCTGTGGGGGTAGCGGGTGCGAACTGGGTCTCACATGTGGATCTGGCCGTGTTCCACGGCCTGATGCCCTTCCTGACGCCAACCCTGTGTGGAGGGATGTAATCACTAATGTATCTTTCAGTGGTGGTTGGTATTGTAGTGTGTTGTCTGAATATGAAGAGGAATGTGATGGGACAATCACGAACACCCAGTCACCGGGTCAAAATAATTAATCAGACGCATGTGCAATTGCATATTTGGTTTAGTTCTATGTAATAATGAATATTTTGGTAGCTCGTAGAGCGCTGACTTCTTGAGCCTAACTTAGCAGGTTTTATCCTGGCTCAGTCCTGTGTTATTCGAAGGTGCTCAAATATGTCAGCTTTCTGTCGGTAAATTTTCTGGCACGTAAAATAACTCCTGCGGGACGAAGTTCCGGCACCTCGGCGACTTCTAAAACCGTAAAAGCAGTTAGTGGGACGTAAAATTATTAGCAGCGATTAGGGGAGGGCAGTCGCCCCTCCCCCACATTGTAGAGAACACCTTATATTTTTTATTCCATTTTAGCCAGGTGAAACTAGGAATCATTCGAATTATTAAAAAAGCAATTTGTACTGTACAAGCCCTGTATCTTATGAGGTAATTCTTTCATTTTAAAAAGTTTTGTTATATATACTTCCTTCCGCCCTTCCGCCCTCCCCCATCCCCTCGCAAGAACGGTTACTTTTTGTTGTCTGTAAATGCCCCCCCACCCCACACTTCTTATTCCCAATCGCCGCTACTGCGTAAAATCAATAACATTATTGTTATTATTGGAAAATATGGCATGTATTTGAGATAAATAAAGTACTTATGCTATATTAAAGAAATTGAGCTGTGCTGGTTATCGCCAGTCAGCCTGTTTGACAGATGGGTAGCAGGTTTAAATTTAATAATACCAGCTCTGCCTTCGTCCATGGTTTTGCCTACCTGCAACCCAATTAGGCAAGTAGACTACTAATTCCTGGAATTTAATTTTTAACAAGACTGTCTTTTCCCCCCTTTGTAAATAGTTAAATACAATGTCCGTTCATGCACATTTAGTTATCCGTCCTGTTTTAGTTCAGCTGAAGCAGGTTGTGGTTCATAGTACATTAAAGGACTGTGCTGTTGGTGTTTGATTTATAATTCCTAATGAGAAGAAAACTGTTAGTGATGTACTGAAAGCATATGTACGCGAGTTTTAAGACTTTTCATTTGATGGAAGTACATTATTTTGTTTTGTAAATATCGTAGCGTCCGCCTCTGTGCTGTAGTGGTTAGCGTGATTAGCTGCCACCCCCGGAGGTCCGGGTTCGATTCCCGGCTCTGCCACGAAATTCGAAAAGTGGTACCAGGGCTGGAACGGGGTCCACTCAGCCTCGGGAGGTCAACTGAGTAGAGGTGGGTTCGATTCCCACCTCAGCCATCCTAGAAGTGGTTTTCCGTGGTTTCCCACTTCTCCTCCAGGCAAATGCCGGGATGGTACCTAACTTAAGGCCACGGCCGCTTCTTTCCCTCTTCCTTGTCTATCCCTTCCAATCTTCCCCATCCCCCGCAAGGCCCCTGTTCAGCATAGCAGGTGAGGCCGCCTGGGCGAGGTACTGGTCATTCTCCCCAGTTGTATCCCCCAACCAAGAGTCTGAAGCTCCAGGACACTGCCCTTGAGGCGGTAGAGGTGGGATCCCTCGCTGAGTCCGAGGGAAAAACCGAACCTGGAGGGTAAACAGATGATGATGAAATATTGTAGCACAGTCGTGACGGCAACTAAAATGTATCAAGTTCAATATCGTCTTAAAACTACGAAACACAATATATAAAAAATGGTAAACGTGAAACAAATACATCAGACTTTTATTATTATTATTATTATTATTATTATTATTATTATTATTATTATTATTATTGTTGTTGTTGTTGTTGTTGTTGTTGTTGTTATTATTATTATTATTATTATTATTATTATTATTATTATTATTATTATTATTATTATTATTATTATTATTATTATTATTATGTCCGCCTCCCTAGCGTAACGGTTAGTGTTATTAGCTGCCGTCCTCGGGGGCCCGGGTTCGATTCCCGGTACTGCCAGAAATTTAAGAATGGTAGGAGGGCTGGTATATGGTTGAAATGGTACATGCAGCTCACCTCCAATGGGGGTGTGCCTGAAAAGAACTGCACCACCTCGGGATGAGGACACGAGTTTGCATTATTATTATTATTATTATTATTATTATTATTATTATTGTTATATACATGCGTTTGGCCCTCTGAGGAGCACGTAGAACCATTATTTAGCATTGGTATTCTTGATATTCTTGTTCTTATCTTCCCAAAGCTTCCTTATCCTTTCACTATGGGCCTGTCGTCTTTCTTGTGTCCACGCGTTTCTAAGTTTCAAATTTCTTGCCGTCGGTTTCTTGGGCGCAAACTTGTGGGTGTTGATCTTTTGTCTATATGAAGTCCTTGTGGTTTCCAGTGGGTCAATGTCGACTTCTGCGAGATCTTTTTGGGTGTCTACTAGCCAGCGCACTTGGGTTTGTTGTGTTCCATTGATAACGAAAAAGATTTTCTTCGTCAATCGTGAGTGATCTATTCGTGATAAATGCCCGTAGAATTTCATACGCCTTTTGCGTGCAAGTGAAGTGAATCGCTCAGTCAATGAATAGAGTTCCTCCGAGCTTTTTCGCATCCAAATTCCATCTTTAAAATTGGGTCCGAATACTTTCCTCAGTATCTACCGTTCCATTGTTCTCATTGTCACTAATGTTGATGTTTAATTATGATGCTTCAATTGCGTAGAGTGCATCTGGGAGAACAACAGTGTTGTAGTGTCGGAGTTTGGCCCTGGTGGAAAGTGATTCCTTGTTGTTAAACTTCCAGGTGATGGTATAGGCTTTACGTAAATTTTAGTGCGATTTTTGTTGGCTTCTCTTTTGTTTCCAGTGCTCCTGATAACTCCACCTAAGTACTTAAACTGTTTTACTTGTGTTACGCTGCCATATTGGGTCACGAGTGGCACCAGGTTTGAGTTCTTGGAGTCCATGTACTGTGTTTTTCAGTTAGAGATGTGGAGACCAGTTTTGACAGCAATCTCATGAAGCTTCTCGATAGCATATCTGGCTTCCTCGGGAGTTCGGGTAATTATTGTTAGATCGTCAGCGAAAGCAAGGCATTTTATGTTGATCCGTTTAGCTTTTGTTCCCATTTCGATTCCAGGTACTTCTTTCCCCCAAGTTTTATTGACCTTGTCTAGTACTAGGTTGAACAGGAGTGGGAACAGCCCATCACCTTGTCTAAGACCTGTTCTAATTTCAAAAGGTTCAGAGGTTTCACCCCTGAATTTCACTTTAGAGGCTGTGTCTGTCAATGTTTGCTGGATTAACGTGGTTGTTTTGTTGTCAACGCCATATTCGCGGAGTACATTAAACAGGCTCTCACGATCAACAGAGTCGTATGCTTTCTTGAAATCTACGAAAATGATTACCGTACGTTTTGACTGGAGATGTTGGAGAATCATCTTCAGGTTCCTGATCTATTCCACGCACGATCGATGCGGTCGGAAGCCCGCCTGGTATTCACCGACCTTGTGTTCAGTCTTGTGTTCCAATCTAGTAAGGAGGGCGCGTGAAAGCACTTTGTATGCAGTTGGCAGAAGTGAGATGCCTCGGTAATTATTTGGATCTGTCGTGTCGCCCTTTTTGTGCAGTGGGTGGATCAAGGCAGTTTCCAGTCTCCAGATATGACTCCGCTCTCCCATATATTTGCAATGATGACTTGTAGTCGGTCAATAAGGAGTTCGCCTCCAATCTTGAGCATCTCGGCGATTACACCATTTTCTCGTGGTGTTTCATTGTTTTTGAGATTTAATATAATACTTCGTACCTCATCATGTGTAGGTGGAAGTGAATCTGTGTTTGGAACAGGTATGTGGAATTGCAGTTTCTCCTTAGGTGGTTCACACTTCTGTAACTTCTCAAAGTGTTGCTTCAGGATGTAACAGTTGGCCTTTGTGTTTGTCTCCAGTGCCCCATCAGGGCGACGAAAACAAAGAGTGAGCGGCTTGTAGTCGCTCAGTTCTTCCCTAAAGGTTCTGTAGAAATTCCGTGTAATGTTTCTTTTGAAGTCGTCATTAATTTCCTCTAATCTTTTGAGGTGGTATATGCGTTTAATTCGTCTGAGTATTTTGGACGTTCACTTCTGGTTTTCTGAAAATATCTTCCAATTCTCTGGCGTTTTGTGGCTGTTCCCATTCTTCCAGGCTCGAATACGTGATTCCAGAGCTTTTTCACAGTCAGAGGTCCATCGCCTGTGTTTCCGTTTCCGTGGGGGTTGGCCGAGTTTTCTTGACGATTCTTGGATGGTCTCAAGAAGTGTGTCCCAAGTTTGTACATTTGTTTGTAATGATTGCGCAAACACTTGTGCATGTTCTTTCAGATATTCCGGGTCAATCCGTAGGATTTTAGGATTTTGATACTTTTTTCGATTGGGTCTGAATCGAATTTTGACTTGTGAGAGATGGTGGTCGGACTCCACATAAACTTTGCGTACTCTCATGTTCATAATTTCCGGAGAAAGCTTTCTGGTGATCGATACATGATCAGTCTGATATTCGCCAATGTGATTGACTGGTGATTTCCATGTAGTCATTTTCCGTGTTGATTTCTTAAAATGTGTGGACATCAACTGGAGATTGGCCATTCCACATACGTTGATTAAACGATGCCTATTGGCGTTAGTCTTTTTGTGTGCTGAGAAATCTCCGATGATATGCTTGTGTTCTCGTTCTCTACCAATTTTTGCACTAAAATATCCAAGGAGAATCTTGACATGATGCTGCGGGATCTCCGTAAATACACGTTCCAGATATGATCGGAATTTCTCAACTTTGTTTTTATCAGGTTCATTGTTGACCTGAGCGTGTGCATTCACTATTGTGTAGGCCCTGTAGGCCGAGTTCTGAATACTGTTATGTACTAGGAATCCGGTTCCCAACATATGTAGGTTGCTCGTTGGTACTTTAATTGCAGGTTTTCCCTTGCATATGCGATATCCACAGGAGTCGAAAAGATCAGAATCGCGAAATCGCGTTTCTTGTAAGGCAAGTATGAGGATTCCGAATCTGTCACAGGTATCTGTCAGTGTCTTGAGTTTTCCTGTTTTGGTCAGTGTCTGTACGTTAAGTGTACCAATGAACTGTGTCTTATTGGGTTTGAGAAGTTTTGGAAAGCTCTTCCCAGCATGATATCCTGATCCCCCAGAATCCGAATGACCAGGTTTACCTTCGCGGTTATCAGCTCGGGACTGAGGTAGTCGCTCTGTCGCTTGTGTTTCCATCATGTTATGTTCGTGGTTGATTTTAGCTGAAGGGCTTGAGCCCGGGGCGAGTGAGTCACTGATTACCAATTCATTCTTATCGTACTGGTTGTTAGTCCATACGGACCGCTCATGTTTTGCTGACGTGTTGCCTCAAGATGTTTTCTGGCCGTGCCTGTTTTTTGTCCGCGAGAGTTATTTTATTTCCCTCAGACCCTCCGGATAAGTCCGGCGAGCCCCACTATCAGCCACCTTGGATGCGCCCGATAGGGGAATAGGTAAACCCCTATTATTATTATTATTATTATTATTATTATTATTATTATTATTATTATTATTATTATTATTATTATTATTATTATTATTAACAAATACATCGCAAATGGGAAATATCTCGGTGGCAATGGTCACTTACAGTAGTGTAAAAATAAAGTAAAGTTAACATGATTACCCAACAACAACAACAACAACAACAACAACAACAACAACAACAAACAAACGAACAAACAAATAAACAAAAAGTGTACAACAAGCAATTGCATGGAAAGAAAATATGACAAGAAATACTACTAGTTTAACATTCTAAATCCAGCATCATCATATACAAATTCACACACAACTTAAGTATTTCTAGTGTTTAACATTATGGCTTACAATACAATAGATTTAACTACTAGCTTAGGGACAAAAGACCTCTATAGGTCGACGCCCCGAACAAATAGCATTAAAATAAAATAATAAAATACTACTAGCTTAACACTACAAGTGATACTAAAGTAAAGTTAAAAACATAACTACCCAGCAACTACAACAACACGAGTACAAGAACCAATTCCATGGAAAAAAAATATTACAAGAAATACTACTAGTTTAACATTCTAAATCCAGCATCATCGTATAAAATTTCATACATAACTGAAGTATTTCCAGTGCGTAACACTTCGGCTTACAATACTATACACCGAGCTCGATAGCTGCAGTCGCTTAAGTGCGGCCAGTATCCAGTATTTGGGGATAGTAGGTTCGAACTCCACTGTCGGCAGCCCTGAAGATGGTTTTCCGTGGTTTCCCATTTTCACACCAGGCAAATGCTGTTGCTGTACCTTAATTAAGGCCACGGCCGCTTTCTTCCCACTCCTACCCCTTCCCTCTCCCATCGTCACCATAAGACCTATCTGTGTCGGTGCGACGTAAAGCAACTAGCAAAAAAAAAAAAAAAAAAAAAAAACAGCACAATACATCGAACATACCACTAGCATAACATTACACGTGATAATAAAGTTAAGTTAAACACATTGGTAACTACCCAACAACAATAACTACAACAATATGAGTACAACAAGAAATTCCCTGGAAATAGAATACCACAAGAAAAACTAATAGTTTCATAATCTCCCAACAGAAAATCACAAATTCAGTGTCCGTAATTTACAACTTTTACTTTTCACTTTACACTAGCGCTAATGGTCTTCTTAAATGACTTGATACTTGAAGGGAATCTATCAAAGACTGCTGCAGGTAATTTATTCCAATCCCTTATGGTCCTGTTTAGGAAGGAAAACTTGCCCACGTCAGTATGCTGATTTCTGGTCCTAATTTTATATTTATGATAATTTCTCGATAAGTATGAGGGAGGTTCCAACCTATTCCTAATACTACTCCAGACAGCCCTTCCCGTATAGCTCTTATAAAGACCACACAGGCGATCTGTAGTTCTAGATTCAAGACTTTCCGCCTATTCCCGGAAACGAAACGCAGCGCCATTCTTTGAAATTTTTCTGGGGAATTTATTAAACCCACGCTGTACGGATCCCAGCACGCAGATCCATATTCGAGAATCGGTCTTATCAAGCATTTATAAGCTTTACTTTTGGCACCAGAATTAGCTTTCTTGAGATTCCGCATAATAAAATGTAACGATCTCCAGGATTTCTTAACTACATTTTCCACTTGCTCTGACCAGTTTAAGTCTTTTGTAATAGTAACACCTAAGTACTTGCAACTATTAACTTCAACAACTCTTTCCCTTCCAGTTGCGTAATCCCCCTTTCCTGTCATTTTCATTTTACTGAAACACAATTTCTTGCTGTTTCCGCTGTGGATTTTCATTCGATATTCTCGCGCCTATTTTCCAATCGTATCTAAATCCTGCTGAAGCAATAGTTCGTCTTCCTCTGTCTTTATCTCCCGGGATATGACGCAATCATCGGCAAAGAGGCACACTTCCGATTTTATCGAATCAGGCATATTATTCATGAAAAGTATTAAAAGAATTGACCCAATAACGCTACCCTGAGCCACACCAGACGCAACACTTATTGGAGAAGGTACCGTTTCTACCACGCGCACCCTCTGAGTTCTTCCACTGAGGAGTTCTCGTATCCATTTCATAACTCTGATGTCAATGCCCGTACGCACTACCTTGTTAAGGAGGATGTCATGCGGCACAAGATCGAATGCCTTAGCAAAATCAATTACTATTGCGTCAATCCTAGACCCACTTTCCAGCTTATCCGATATATCTTGACTCAGAGAACAGAGCTGACTTTCGCAGGAGAAGCCTTCACTAGAACCATGCCGCCCCTTAAATATCATTCCAGAAGAGTCCCATTTTAACATCAATGAATCTACTATTAATTGCTCCATTTGTTTGCATACGATTGACGTCAAACTTACCGGTCTGTGGTTATGCAAGTGACTCTTGTCACCTCCTTTGTGAATAGGAACTACAATGGCCGATTTCCCCAATCTCCTGGAACCTTCGTATTGTTCAGCGATATATTAAAGATTCTTATTAAATATGGCAGGATCGCTTCACCCCCAAGTTTAAGTGCCTCTCCGGAAATAGAATCTGGCCCACAAGATTTACTTCTTCTGAGTTTAGAAAGACCTTTATGCAATAATGAAGCTTTAATTTTGAAATCATTATTAGCTTTCGGAAAATTGTCCCTGAATAACTTTGCCACCGGATTAAAAACCTTTCCGTAGTGCTTATTCAATGCTTCCGCTTTATCTATATCTGTTGTTGCCAATAAATCCCCTCCTGTACAAAGAGAAGGAGCTCAGTTGTTCTCTCCCTTCAATCTTCGTATATATTTTTAAAAATGGGTTCCAGGAATTTTGATTTTCATTTAGGATATTGCCAAGATATTTCTCTTCAGCCACTTTCATTTCTGCTAGCAAAAGCTACACCAAAATTCTATACTCCGCTTTGCACGCATCGTTATTTCTTTTTCTGTTGAACGCTCTCTTAGTCTTACGTTTAAACTTACCAATAGTCGCCGTGTAGTACGGCGGATCTGAATTTTCCCTAATTATCCTTTTAGGAACGAATTTATTCAGTCCAGTATTTAAAATGGTTTTGAAGTTCTCCCAGATTTCGTCCATCCCCTTGCCCTTCTTTAACCAGTTAGTATAGCACAACCTCAAATAGTTCTGAAAACCTAAGGAGTCTCACCTTTCATAGCACTAAATAGTCTTAGAAATTCCAACATGCCTCGTATTACAAGTTTCCCAAGAGAGATTGCGTAACACCGCACTGTTGTCACTAATCCCCTGAATTACGTCACAAGATAGATTTATGTCATTCGGTCTGACGAGAAAAACATCTAAAAGTGCTCGTTTACGTGTGTTCTTTGTAACGACTTGGAAAAAGCCATTATTCCACACTAATAAGTTAACTGCTTCTTGCGATAGGCCCCCCGTAGTTGATCCAGCCCAGTTTACTGACGGTAGGTTTAGATCCCCTGCGATTAAAGTTCTTTTCACGTAGCTTATATTTGCACATGTCAATTCTGAAAGACGAGTGATCATGTTTAAACCTGATTTCGGCGGGCGATAAGCTCCAATAATGACTATATTTTGTTTATTCGGTGCATTATTTACCCCCACCCCAATTATTTCGCAGTCATCGAGAACACATTTTAACGTGCTGTTTAGCTCTGACCTAACACAAGTGAAAATTCCCCCTCCTTTCGACCCTCTATCCCGTCTAAACGTTAGAAATTTTGACCTGAATATTTCTGAATTACATATTGTATATACTATCCGATAACCAACTTTCCGTTCCCACAATTATATCAGGGTCACTCGCATCAACAAAGTTTTTGAATTTTGCGATTTTATTACCAATACTACCGCAGCTTACCAGCAACAATTTAAGAAACTTACCTGGTCCGGTATTACTGCCTCTCACATTATCCTACAGCTACAGCTTTAGCTAAGCCTAGACCAGGGTCCCTCAGGGTGCATGCGCCGTGCAGTGCACGGGCGCAAGGTGCAGGGGCGACTTCACTAGGTTGACCAGAGTGCAAATCCCCACTCCACTTCCCCTAAACCTGTCTCACTCGTTCGGCCTGGCTTCGTCTTCTCCACCTTCCCCGCTGATCCTCCCCTCACTGCGAAATGTTTATGTGCGGTGAGCGATGACACTGTTGTATAGGACAATGTTACCGGTGTTAAAACACTTTTCTTTAAATTTAGTTTGGGCAGACAATTTATCTTCTCTAGCTCTTCTTTTCCTTTATCTTTGCAACAAGGGAGCGGCTGACAGCAATTTGAGAGCCTACTCGCACGCAATCTAGTTTTCGTACAAGTCAAAGCAGGAAAAAATACCTTTCACATATGCATGTGGAACCAAACATAGAAATAATCTTAGCTGCTTCTCGATGCAGCTTAGGAAAATCTTCCTTCGAAAAATTATCGTAGAATGTGAGCAAAGCTTTTGAATTGGAAAATATATCTTTTTGATTAACTTATCATATAATTATTGTCCCACGGATTAAGCATTTGGCTTTATCGTCAAGGCTGATAAAGACATACGAAAGTTCCCAGTTCGATTGAAATGGACTTTCGGAAGTCTTTGCTTTCTTTGAAACAGGTTGCTCCATTATTATGTTGTTGTCTTACGCTTATCTATTTCACTGATAAACAAGCCGTCTATCACCGAACGCTTCGTCGCTCTCAGCGCACAACACCATCCGAGTCAAGCCGAGTTGAGTCGAGTCGGAACGATGCACAGTGCACGGAGTCTCTGCGCCTCGATATGCACGCGTGAGATTTTGAGCGTTTGAGAGGTCCTGTTCTAGACCAACACGAAGTAGATTCAATGGCGACTCGTGTAAAGTATTTTTCTCCACAGACTTTCCATTGTCTAAGCTAAGCAATAAGAACTTAGTTCAGTTTCTGGGGGAGTATACGAAACAACCAGCCCCGGATGAATCAACAATAGGAAGAATTATGTTACAGAGCTTTTTAAAGTTCGGTAAACTAATGGAAAGGACTGGTGGAAAATATAATCGGGTCTCGCTAGACGAAACAACGGACGTGGATCAACATTTGTAAGTAACTCCGTATTTGAAATTTTAGGAGAGGATGAAGAAGAGAGACAAATGATGTTCACTAACTATGGATGTGTTACCTAACAATAAGGTGAATCATTCAACGGTTGTTGCATTTTTCAATGATGCACTTAGTTTTGCGTGGCCATTACGCATGCTTTACGAGCATGTTCTCGTGGCGTGGACTGATGCGGCGCCGTACATGTGCAAAGTCGTGCGAGGTCTTGAGATATTATATCCCAAGGTGATACTAGTCACGTGTGTAGCACATTGAGTTCATTAAGTCACTGAAGCAGCCCTTGCCTGAAGTAAACGTTTTGATCCCTACAGTGAAAAGAGTATTTCTAAAGGCTCCACGCCACCAAAATATGCTTTTGGATACAGCAGTTGGTAATGTGTCACTCCCACCTTCACCAGTTCATACAAGATGGGGAACGTGGTTCGAAGCTGCTGCTTGTTATGCCGATAACTTTGAAGTAATAGAAGGGGTAATAGGAGGCTTCGATTCTGAATTAACTGCTTCTATTAAAGAAGGACAAGAATTGTTCAGCAACGAGGGTGTTCGTGAGCAACTTATATTCATTCGTTCCAATTGGATGTGCATATCTTTAGCCATCAGGAAACTGCAAGAAAAAAGGACTGTCACTTTACGTTAGTACTGGAATTGTTGAAAAATTTGAATGATCCCCAATGAACCCAACAAATCAACTTTTCTCAGAAAAAGTGTGGAATGCAGAGTTAAAAAACTCCGGTCTCCGCAAATTAAAAACATTCCTGGTGTTCTCCAAAACAAAACAAAAAATTGACGGTGCATCGGTTCTGGAAGTCTCTTAAGTTGAAGTACGTGGCATGTGATCTAGAGATCGTTAAGTTGGAGTACGTGGCATGTGATCTAGAGATCGTTAAGTTGGAGTACGTGGCATGTGATCTAGAGGTCGTTAAGTTGGAGTACGTAGCATGTGATTTTTTTTTTTTGCTAGGGGCTTTACGTCGCACCGACACAGATAGGTCTTATGGCGACGATGGGATAGGAAAGGCCTAGGAGTTGGAAGGAAGCGGCCGTGTCCTTAATTAAGGTACAGCCCCAGCATTTGCCTGGTGTGAAAATGGGAAACCACGGAAAACCATTTTCAGGGCTGCCGATAGTGGGATTCGAACCTACTATCTCCCGGATGCAAGCTCACAGCCGCGCGCCTCTACGCGCACGGCCAACTCGCCCGGTGCATGTGATCTAGAGATCGTTAAGTTGGAGTACGTGGCATGTGATCTAGAGATCGTTAAGTTGGAGTACGTGGCATGTGATCTAGAGATCGTTAAGTTGGAGTACGTGGCATGTGATCTAGAGGTCGTTAAGTTGGAGTACGTGGCATGTGATCTAGAGATCGTTAAGTTGGAGTACGTGGCATGTGATCTAGAGATCGTTAAGTTGGAGTACTTGGCATGTGATCTAGAGAAGAGTGTTTTCTGAGTAAAAACCCATTTTAATTGAAAATAGGTGCAACTTTGTGTTTGAGCACCTGTTGCATTATGCTGGGATGATAAGTGTAATCAAGACTTGTGAACTTAATTGAGAACTGGAGCATTTCATTATGGTACGGTAATATTTTTATTTATTTTGGCAATGTTTAAATTATAATATAATGCATTCCTCCCGCTTCACAAAACCAAGGATAACGGCCGAGAGGATTCGTCGTGTTGACCACACGACTCGTAGTCTGCCGGCCTTCAGGCTGAGCAGTGGTCACTTGGGATACAATGGCCCTTCGGGGCTGTTGCACCGTGGGGTTCGGTTTCGTTTAAATGTATTGCTAATTTATCTCATAATTATGTTTCTTCAATGCATATTTCAATATTTTAGTGCATACTTTGACACTTCTTAGTGCATATTTGCATGCGTATTTTGGCATTTTAAAATTCATAATTATCCGAAGCCTGGTAATGAGTAAGGAGCAATTCTAAGTACATCACTGAACTGCAGCTGTACACATCACTGCACTGCGGATTCAGGTAGTATACATGCGTAGGTTGTACGATAACTTTCTATGTACAAGAACGTACACTGACTGACAGAGCAAATGCAACACCAAGAAGGAGTGGTTCGAAAGGGATGAAAGTTGGGGAAAAAACAGAGGCGGCACGGACGAATAATTGATGTTTATTTCAAACCGATATGCAGGTTACACAATGCGCACGGCATCGACTCAGTAGGATGTAGGACCACCGCGAGCGGCGATGCACGCAGAAACACGTCGAGGTACAGAGTCAATAAGAGTGCGGATGGTGTCCTGAGGGATGTTTCTCCATTCTCTGTCAACCATTTGCCACAGTTGGTCGTCCGTACGAGGCTGGGGCAGAGTTTTCAAACGGCGTCCAATGAGATCCCACACGTGTTCGATTGGTGAGAGATCCGGAGAGTACGCTGGCCACAGAAGCATCTGTACACCTCGTAGAGCCTGTTGGGAGATGCGAGCAGTGTGTGGGCGGGCATTATCCTGCTGAAACAGAGCATTGGGCAGCCCCTGAAGGTACGGGAGTGCCACCGGCCGCAGCACATGCTGCACGTAGCGGTGGACATTTAACGTGCCTTGAATACGCACTAGAGGTGACGTGGAATCATACGCAATAGCGCCCCAAACCATGACGCCGCGTTGTCTAGCTTTAGGGCGCTCCACAGTTACTGCCGGATTTGACCTTTCTCCACGCTGACGCCACACTCGTCTGCGGTGACTATCACTGACAGAACAGAAGCGTGACTCATCGGAGAACACGACGTTCCGCCATTCCCTCATCCAAGTCGCTCTAGCCCGGCACCATGCCAGGCGTGCACGTCTATGCTGTGGAGTCAATGGTAGTCTTCTGAGCGGACGCCGGGAGTGCAGGCCTCCTTCAACCAATCGACGGGAAATTGTTCTGGTCGATATTGGAACAGCCAGGGTGTCTTGCACATGCTGAAGAATGGCAGTTGACGTGGCGTGCGGGGCTGCCACCGCTTGGCAGCGGATGCGCCGATCCTCGCGTGCTGACGTCACTCGGGCTGCGCCTGGACCCCTCGCACGTGCCACATGTCCCTGCGCCAACCATCTTCGCCACAGGCGCTGCACCGTGGACACATCCCTATGGGTATCGGCTGCGATTTGACGAAGCGACCAACCTGCCCTTCTCAGCCCGATCACCATACCCCTCGTAAAGTCGTCTGTGTGCTGGAAATGCCTCCGTTGACGGCGGCCTGGCATTCTTAGCTATACACGTGTCCTGTGGCACACGACAACACGTTCTACAATGACTGTCGGCTGAGAAATCACGGTACGAAGTGGGCCATTCGCCAACGCCGTGTCCCATTGATCGTTCGCTACGTGCGCAGCACAGCGGCGCATTTCACATCATGAGCATACCTCAGTGACGTCAGTCTACCCTGCAATTGGCATAAAGTTCTGACCACTCCTTCTTGGTGTTGCATTTGCTCTGTCAGTCAGTGTATTTGCACTGGAAAATATTGTAGTCTAACGTGTGTCAGTAAAGTCCTAAATCGTTCATTATTAAATACTACCTGAGCTACAAACATCAAATGTTCAACTTATTTTTCGTTTGTTTTTGAATTAGGACATTGTATGACGTCATATGCCTTTGCTGGCGAGATGTAGTGTTTACAGTGCACTATGTCTTCTGGTATGGGCTAGAACAAATTTGTTACTTTCATTGACCTGTCTCAGTCTCATCCTCGGCTTTGACAGTATGAAAGTGACTGAGGTATGTGTGATGCTAGTAATACCATTCCTTATGCTGCCAGTCCCTGTTATGAATGGTGTGAAAATGTCACTCACAGGGTCGGTTGGTGCATGCATTTCAGTGGGCTTGGCAGACTGATATGTAATAGCAACTTCTGCCTAGGTGAGGAAAGCAACGGGAAACTACTTCACTCCTCACTTCCCTAGTATGCCTCTTCAGTGACGCCTAGGCTATCTGTGACAGCTGTTGGCGGAACTGTGGAGGATCAAACCAGCCTTCGGGCTGAATAGCCAACATACATTGACGTCATACGTATTCATGGTTTTACCAATAACCAGCAGTAAAACGTATTTGTACTTCTCTCCCAAACAACCTACATATGATAATTAACAGATACAATATGTACAATAAATTGATCTTACTCGCGCATTCTCTCTCTCTATATATACATATATCATAAAAAATAAGACATACTCTATTTTATTTGCCAACGGCCGTAACCGTGTTGAAACACCGGATCCCGTGCGATCTCCGAAGTTAAGCAACATTGGGCGTGGTCAGAAGTTGGATGGGTTGCCACGCGCTGTTGGTGGGGGGTAAGGGAATGGAGGAGCGGAAAGGAACTGGCCACCCTACCGCACGTAAACTCTGGCTCAGGAACACCTCTGCGGAGGTTCGGACCTGCCTTCGGGCAGTATAACCCTTACCTACCTATTTTATTTGCTCACTTTCTATTTTTAATGGGCCAGAGGTATCGTGTTTCAGTTATAATCATCCTTATTTGATTATCTTCTGGCTAAAATTATTACCTACCGAGCTCGATAGCTGCAGTCGCTTAAGTGCGGCCAGTATCCAGTATTCGGGAGATAGTGGGTTCGAACCCCACTAAGGATGGTTTTCTGTGATTTCCCATTTTCACACCAGGCAAATGCTGGGGCTGTACCTTAATTAAGGCCGCGGCCGCTTTCATCCCACTCCTAGTCTTTTCCTGTTCCATCGTCGCCGTAAGACCTACCTTCTGTGTCGGTACGACGTAAAACAACTTGTAAAAAAAAAGAATTATTACCTGCACCATAAGTTGCATTGAATAAATTCCAGTCAGTTCCAGGTCTATCATTTCATGACGTACGTATTTGTACGTATGTTTTCCGGGTCTATAACGCATGTAGTGAGTAGACAAGGACTTCTTTCAATGTCTTCACGGTACAGCACATGAGTAGCTCTAAGAGAAACTAATCAATAAAACCAAAGAATAATCGAATCACATCTTCTGTGGTTGTCTTTCTCGGTCCGGAATCTCCGGTAACGGGGGATAATAGAACGGGTTGATGGACGTTGGAGGAGACTTTATTGTGACTTCTTGAAGCTATACTGTGTCCGCTAATAGCTACTTGCTGGCTTTCTTTTAAATAGGCTTAATTTCCAACTCTGAAGTTGATTTATTCTAAAATATGCTTTCAGATATCACTTAGAAATATAGTCATACCTGTGTAAGTTGGTCATGCTGTTTCACTTACGTAGCTGTGAGTTTGCATTCGGGAGATAGTGGGTTCGAACCCCACTGTCGGCAGCCCTGAAGATGGTATTCCGTGGTTTCCCATTTTCGCATCAGGCAAATGCTGGGGCTGTACCTTAATCAAGGCCACAGCTGCTTCCTTCCCACTCCTAGCTTTTTCCTATCCCATCTTCGCCATAAGACCTTATGTGTCGGTGCGACGTAAAGCAACTAGCTTCCTTCCCAATCCTGTACCATCGTCTCCATAAGACTTGTCTCTGTCGGTGCGACGTAAAATAAATCCATCTATCTATCTATATGTATATAATTTGGCAACCCTCAAGCCTCTTATCAACATACTTGTTGCATTATTCACCAGCCAGTTCAGTAGCCTAGTTGGGTGGGCGCTCGTCCGTGTACTGAAGATTAGGCCTATGGTCATTTTGGCGTTGTTGATTGTCATTTAAGAGTGCTACGGTACGAAAACCTACTGCCAGCTGGTTGTAGCACGTTATAGTCACTGTTCGAAGTAAAATTTGGGAATGTATCGTCCCTTAAGAGTATTATTATTATTATTATTATTATTATTATTATTATTATTATTATTATTATTATTAAGATCAATCGCTGGTGAGGCATACATTTACATCGAATCATGCCTTCGCGCATGGGCTACAGCAATTTGTTTTTACTTTCGTCGATCTGTCTGGCTAATTTTTACCCAAAACTATGAAATTAATTGAGTTTGGAGGGATACTAGTAATGCCATTCCTTTTCTAGACATTTCCTTTGATGAATAGTACGTATAAGTGTCTTGAAAGAACGGTTTGTAGGGCATGATGGCCTTGTGGCATTGTCACTGACTTCTCACCAAGGCTATTCTGGTTCAAACCATGGCCAATGCATATGGGATTTTTGAAATGATGAGTCACATTCTTGTGGTTCGAATTCCATGTAAAACGGGAGGTCCCGTGGCTATGATCGCGAAATCAACAGTCCGGTAAAATTACAAACTTCCTTCAGTGAGCACTGAGAAAAGATTCCTTAAGAATTATTAAGTCAGTACGGAAAGCATTCATTGAAACCACTGGATTAGTGCATACCTTGTCCACAGCCGGGATTATTATCTATGTGGTCTTCTATTTCATCTTCTATCTGTCTCTTAACAAATCACCGGGAACCTGTTTGAGTTGGTGCGACGTTGAACCACTAGCATACTCTTAAAACAGCTCACGACTCTGACATACCTGGCCTTTTGATGTTACTTTCAACCACTTTTATTATTTTTACTGCCTAGCTGAGTGGCTCAGACTGTTGAGGCTCTGGTCTTCTGACCTCAATGTGGCAGGTTCGACCCTGTCTCTGTCCGCTGGTATTAGAAGGTGCTGAAATACGTCCGCCTCGTGCCAGTAGATTTACTGCCACTTAAACGAACTCCTGCGGGACATAATTCCGGCACCTCGGCGTCTCCGAAAACCATAAAATTAGTTAGTGGAACGTAAAATCTATTATTATTATTATTATTATTATTATTATTATTATTATTATTATTATTATTATTATTATTATTATTATTATTATTCCTCGAGACACAGCATGACATCTGCCGAATGAGGTCGAATTTTCAACTCAAATACTTGCAATAATTCACATTCTGTAATCTTTCAGTGATGATTAAATGGTGCGACATTAGAAACATCAAAATTAAGGGTCTTTACCGTCACAAATATAGATAACGCAATTTTTTTAACAATCTGGTATAGATACAGATGTATTGAATTGTATTTTGTGAGAAAACTGAAGTAAACATGAACCCTTTTACGTTACTTCTGAAATACTAACCACGGGCATTTTAAGGGCAGACTATTGTGAGCATGCAGTGAAATGGTGCTGAAACTACCATAATACTGTATTTCTTACTGTATCTGTAGTAATATTAAGTATATAAATGCACCAATTTTACTGTGTAACTTCAAAGACTTGTACAGTTCATTACAGACGTGGGTAGAGCTTGAAGCGATGCACAACGTATGTATTGACTCCCTGTAATATATTATCATCAAATACATGTAGAAACGTGCCACTCTTCGTGTTCAAACTGTAGAAGACTGACTGCAAAAATTCCCGTCAGTAGAGGCATAAGATGTTATTTCAACTCGTCCTGAAAGTGTAGAAGTGCACCTTATTATTGGTAAAGTGTGGGTAAACTCCGTGCAATAACTAGACAAGAAATCTCTACGATAACGTGCTCCTTCCTTTCGGGCATGCTTGTACTCAAGGATTTAGTTATTTTCAACTGATCATTTTTTGTGACATACTGGCCAACAGCTGAGAAATATTGATTTCGTTGTGGTCATTGGATCATTGAAATTGGATGGCAGCTAATCACACTAACCACTACACCACAGATGCGGACCATCCTCTTGATGATTTATTTAATACCGGGCGAGTTGGCCGTGCGTGTAGAGGCGCGCGGCTGTGAGCTTGCATCCGGGAGATAGTAGGTTCGAATCCCACTATCGGCAGCCCTGAAAATGGTTTTCCGTGGTTTCCCATTTCCACACCAGGCAAATGCTGGGGCTGTACCTTAATGAAGGCCACGGCCGCTTCCTTCCAACTCCTAGGCCTTTCATATCCCATCGTCGCCATAAGACCTATCTGTGTCGGTGCGACGTAAAGCCCCTAGCAAAAAAAAGATTTATTTAATATCACTACTGTGATTTTACTTCGTACTCTGTTTGAAATTTATTTCATTCTAGAGCTTGGAAACTGTGATTATTACGTTTGATTTTCCCTCTTCCTATTTTGTAAAACACTAAGTTCCATCGTTTCAGTCAACACACAAATTAATTAAATATTACAGCCCACATTCTCTCTTAAGCAGTTCAGTTTTGTCCTTATTTTTAATTTAAAATCTCCGGTTGAATTTCTGCATAGAAAATTATTAATCTCCGAGCTAATGTATTATTTCTTTTTACCAAAATATTATTTATCAAAGGACAACTGATAAATTTAGTCGTCCTGTACCCTGAGGCAGCCATTCACGTTCTTCTTTCATCTTATATAATGCTATAGACAACGTTTACCTTTGCCGGACCTATTTAATTCTTCAGTTTATTTATCATTTGGTTCGAGGAAGAGAACGTGTAGGCTACTGAAGCAATTTTCTTTATCTGCAAATCCTCACACCAGAACTCCTCCCTTTGTGTTATTCGATGGATATTGGGCTGTGAAGGAAACATGCTCTCTTGTCTCCTTCCTCGCTCGTCAGAGTCATTTCCTGCGGTATGTGTACCGAGTTCACACACACACACACACACACACACACACACACACACTTTTTAGAAAGCAGGACGAAACTGTATGCGTTATTCATGCAGCCCTTCCAAATCACTCCACAGCCGGCATCTCCTTGGTGTCCATCGATCTGTGCCAGTCGATACCATGCGAGGAATCGATGACTGCAAGCTAGACGGAATCCTGTCACCAAGCTTCAATATTAGTCTTCAACAATGAACTTATCTGCAACGCTCTGCAGTGCAAAGAGACCCAGTCATCTTGAACAGAACACTGTTATAATACAGGCCTTTTCCTGGGTCTAAGGCTGTAATTGGTTTGTAAACACAGATGCTCACTGGAGGGCTTTCGTGTGGAAAACGAGAGGAAAAATGGAAGTGCACAATTTTGCTTTCCCTGATCCCTAGGCCTTTCCTCGGAGAGAACAATATTGCCTGTATAAAACTCTGTTCATGCATGAGTCCATTGTAACATAATCATGTAATCCCGTGATCACTAATATGCATATGTTTACATAAAAGTCGATACTGTTCTTGCTGAAGCTACCACAACACCACTGATTTTTATTGAAAGTAAACATGATAATTCTTTTTTTCCTTGCCGTAAATTGAGCTCGCCCTCAGATGTTCCCTTCAGTTCCAAGTCGGCGAATACGAAGAGAGTAGTCTCTCAGTTGGTGTACCAGCTTTATTAGAATATTTTATTTTTTGAGAAGCTCTTCGCCAGATGTTTTCCAGGTAGCTCTTAGTCCTCCTTGATCGACTGGTGGTTGTGCAATTTCCAAGGCTTAATGGACCGTATGGTTTTCATTTCTTCGTTGGACATGACCACACCATTTCAGTTGATCAGTATCCATTTTCTTTATGATATCAGTGACGCCCAGTGACCCTCGTACATGTTCGTTCTTGACCCGATCTTTGATGGTCACAAATATTGACCACCGGGCGTGTTGGCCGTGCGGTCAGCGGCGCACGGCTGTTAGCTTGCATCCGAGAGATAGTTGGTTCGAAACTCACTGTCGCCAGCCATAAAGATGGTTTTCTGTGGTTTCCCATTTTCACACCAGGCAAATGCTGGGGCTGTACCTTAAATAAGGCCTCGGCCGCCTCCTTCCAACTCCTAGGCCTTTCCTATACCATCGTCGCCATAAGATTCATCCATTCATGTGTATTAATGTTTATTATTTTTCTCGAGATCTATAGTAAACAAATACCCTTTTGATCTGATAAATGAGAAAAATAACAGTGTACAACGTACAGCCATATTTGAACTAAAAAGATATAAACAGCAAATGCTGATAAATGGTCATGCACAACTCCTTTCCGGAGATCCAATGGCCTTGGCATTACGGCAATAACGGCACACGTATTAACAAACAGGCAAAATTAAATTGTTAGAATATAATGGCAAAATTAAATGCAGTAAGACAAACTAAAATGATATGAAATGCGCCACTGGTGGGAGCAAAATTAAATGACAATGAACGACAGATGCTGATACCAGTTGACTTGACAGTGTAGCGTACCCACTGGGGTTACGCAACATTAACACTGTCCCAGATTGTCTGCCTGAGTCAGCTAGTCTGGCAGCACACTTCCACTCCTAGCTAACCCAGGCAAGATCGCGTTTACTGCTAAGTGCGCTCACTTCTCTGTTTACACAGGGCAGTCCTCTATTATTTACATTCCTTAATGACATTCTTACACTTACTCAATCTGCAGTGCTGTACTACCTCTATTACCTCACAAACATTGCACCATTTAGAGTTCCAGCTTGTCCGCAATTGAGCAATGAGAAGGCAGTCCAACGTTTCGACTTCTTCAACTATATACTCTGCCAACTCTACTTCCAATGAACAAACAAATCTATCGTATAACCCACTAATTACTTTTCCACTTTACCTTCAAACTTACATATAGCACCATACATCTACATCTGTCATTCCACCAATTATTCACCTTCATCAACCTTATACCACCTTATTCATACTGCAGATCATTTCCAAATAACTTTAATACATACCAATTGCAACTTATACTTCACCATCTACCAAAACTCCATCCAACTCCACAATCATTTACTTACACTTAACATTCCGAATCAATTCCAGATTACCTTGCTACATACCAAATAATTACATTATTACACTTACTCAATCTTCTGCCTTGTACTATCTCACCAGCACTGCACTATTTAGATTTCCATCTTGCCCTCAACTGTGCAATGCGAAGGCAGTCCAACGCTTCGAACTCCTCAACCACATACTCTGCCAACTTTACTTCCAGTTTCCAGTTAATCTGCACGTAGCAAATGAAGTTTATCGCGTGGTCAGTGATTTTTAAATATTCTAAATCCTACGTATGAGAACTCATTCAAAGACAGACTACACAGCTAATCTAATAGATGTCAAATTTCAGTGACACACACGTAACTCAACTACCATGACACCTCAAGAAACGAAAATGAAAGTAACAGAATCTACTATAAAAACTAGGGAAGAAAGATCATCTAGTTTTACAAAGATGAGAAAGATATCAAACAGTTAAAATGGTACTCAAGTTTAGCTGAAGTTCGATTCCAGGTTGAGGTTCGTCATTCCGGCATTCACCTGCTCCAGCCAGAAATGCCTTACATGCTTAGAAGGTCATGGAGACACGGCAGCAGACGTCCCACGATGAAATTATGTTGCACAGTGTAGATGAAGAATCCATCTTGAAGTACACGGCGATTCGCTGGGATTAGTTTCACCACGTGCCAGTAATGTAAACTGTAACTAATGCAACAGATATTAGAATGTGCACACACACCCTGGAATATTTAATGTTATCGTGGAGAAATGAACTTTACCTGGATCACTAATCTTAAAGTTCACTCCATAAGACTTTCTAGTAAAACTGCACTAAATTAGCAGAATGGATGTCTGTCTGCACGGCTGAATTTTTCCCATGAGGTTCCGATGGATATCGTCGCCAGCAGAGCGTAGACCAGAGAGTTCAGATCGGAATAGATTTAATCAGAGTAGAGTAGAGATTGATTTACTGCGAACATGACGTTTTACAGTTTTCGCTCGGGGGTGTGCATTTCTTGGAGACGATCATTGGTTCACGGGGTCTCTTGTAATTGGTCGTGACTGTTTCTAGAAGCTTGCCTGCTTGCAGCGTAGGTCGACATGCGCGTGCCTCGCCTGGGGACACTGGATCGTCTCGTGATTTAGCTTGCACTCAGTCGAAGACGGATCAGTACTTTAACCTTCTGAATGACAGAAAAAACCAATTTGGTGCGCACACACAGGTTTACAAATGATGAATACAACTCCCGGCGAACAATACAACTTTTAATGTCGACCTGTATTAAATAATGTAATGGTAAGGGTTATTCTGCCCGAAGGGAGGTCCGAACCTCCGCAGAGGTGTTCCTGAACCGGAGTTTACGTGCGGTAGGGTGGCCAGTTCCTTTCCGCTCCTCCACTCCCTTACCCCCACCAACAGCGCGTGGCAACCCATCCAGCTCCTGACCACGCCCAGTGTTGCTTAACTTCGGAGATCTCACGGGATCCGGTGTTTCAACACGGCTACGGCCGTTGGCAAATAATGTAATGATAGCCAAATTTGAAGGGGACAATACAAACATGTAAACCACCGATCACTTACCGTCATATTCACTATACTCTCTCCTTCAAAACATATTTACTACAACTACTTACTAACATTATTAGAGTTTTTACTTCTTGTTACAATACCCTCTTCATTTCGTTTTAATCCCCACAGTTCACTTAAGCTCTTGTTCCTTCCAAAGCCGCCTTTGCTTCCTCTGCTCAAACACATTTCAATCCTCTGCGTGGGTACCTCTACGTTATTCTTTTCACTCTGCACATCCACAACTTCACTGCATTCTCTTCTCTGTCTATTCTCTTCACTTGCTGTGCCCTTAGCTGCATCCCTAGGCCTTCCTAATCTCACCTCATTGTCTGCCACTCTTCCATTTTCACAATTAACGATCATGCTTTCACTAAGCTCCACTCGCTGTCCTCCTTCATTCCGCTTTCTGTTTTCCATGGTATTTCCTATATCACTATCTTTCACTTGCCTATCTTCCCCACTAATCGCTACACTTCTCTCTTTTTCTTCATCTTGTTTTATCTTCATTTCTAGATCCATCAATCTATTCATAGACCAGGTTCTAGTCCAGCTGCTGCTTGACACCACTCGATCTTGTCCTCTGATAATTGCTCTCAGCCCTTGAAGTCTAGCTCGTATCATATGTTTTCTCAGAATTTTATTGTTCCTGATCGCTTCAGTTCCCACGTTCCTCTTGATCAATACTTTCCCCTCTGCATGTTACCCGCGTTTCCAACCACAATATCAGCCATCAACGTAGAAAACAGTTGAACTTTGATAGGCCTGTTGCCTCTAATTCTTAATACCAATATAAATGGTCCGTTATTGGACAGTATAAATTTTCCAGCCAACTCATTCCTGGTTGCCAGCGTTTCGCCCTCGCGTGCTAGGGTGGGCTCATCAGTTGGTACCTAGCACACCTACCAATTCTTCCCACTCTCTGCACATCGTCAATGTCCACATGGCTAAAATTAATTTTCATTTTCCCGTTAATTAGGTCCACTACTTTATAAATTGTAAGCACTTCGTCCTCCCTCTTCTCCTCAGGCACACCATATATAAATAGGCATTTCTTCCGCGATTTAGAGTGTTGGCTTCCACTTCTGCTTTCAGTTTCAGCGTCTCCTCTTCTGAGCGACCTATTTTCTCCCTTAATGCTGCAACTTCTTCGGTATTTTTCCTCACTTGCGATGTTGTGTCGTCTGCCCTTTCTCTGAACCATACCTTCGTTTTTTCAAACTCCCTCGTTTGCTCTTGCATCATATTTTTGAGTTGCTCAAAGGGGCAGACTTCTACGACCACCTCTTTTACAACTCTTCTAATTGCTTCCATGTCTTCCCAGCTCATATTTCCACTGGAAGTCGGACCTGGGATCAGCTCGAGCCCTCCAATTCAAAGCAATATTATCATCACCGCCGCTGCTAGCATTAATTCTCGTTTCCATTTCCTTATTACACCCTCCTGGTTTCACTTCTTCTTTCTTTTTTCTCCCCTGTCATCCTCCTATGGTCGCCCTGTATTGCTCCACACCAATCATTGCCAGTACACTCCTCACTACTTTGCTGCACTCAGCACCTGCACTACCTTCTCCCACTCCAGGAACCCTCCACTCAACACGTCTGCACTCGTCAGTGGCTTAGGCTGTACTGTCGTCGCCGTAAGACCTATCTGTGTCGGTGCGACGTACAGCCACTAGCAAAAGCAAATATTGACCAATGCAGCATTAGCATTTCGGCTTCATGCATATTATGCCTGGCTATCCTTGCTCTGTCTTGGCACCTTACGTCATTGTGGGTTTCACCACTGACTTACAGATCTTTCCTTTCAGATTAGCTGGCATTCTTTTGTCAGTGTCCCAGTAATGGATTATTTCTGAGATTATGCTTACTAAATAATTTAAGCAACTTCAGCCGTTCATAGCACTTCTGCTCAGTCTACAACTCAATCACTGATCCACACTGCGGAGGATTCTGACAGGAAGACTCATTTTGCGATCACCAAGGCCAGCTACCTTTAACTCAGAGCCAAACAACTTCAGATCCAGTTTGCTCCCCGCTGTTGATGAACGAGAACAGCTGAGCGAGCTTGGGAATTTTAACCATCATTGGTTAATTTCGCTGGCACGGGGGCTGGGTGTATGTGTCGTCTTCATCATCATTTCATCCTCATTACGGCGCGCAGGTCGCCTACGGCTGTCAAATCAAATATTTAGTTTCGTAATCGTGAAAATGTATTTATTCAGAAAATATTGCACACTGCTGTATTTTTCCTTCGTCGGTCAATAATTTCCTTGCGTTGTTGTACTCTACAATCTGTGTCCTATTTGTTTCGCATGTTACATACTCCAAATTATTATTATTATTATTATTATTATCATTATTATTATTATTATTACTATTGTTTTTGTTGTTCATGATAACGTTATCTCCCGTGCGGTTACTGCAAGTACCGCCACGGTATGCAACCCGCCTCTCCGCTGCTCTCTTCTCATGCGGCAGCCAGCCGTCCTGAGCGGAGCAACGAGCTCCTGCTCCTTAGACTAACTACTTGATGACGTCTGTCCAAGGCAACTGCGCAGTCCCCTCACGAAATAAATGATTACATTTCCCTTTATATGGACATTCTCAATAGAATAATTTTCTCTTCGAATCACGGATAACCAGTGACTGGAGAGAATTGACTTTAATCTTTATGATGCGTGAAAACCAACAAACCCGTGGCACACATTGCTTGGCCTACTCTATCCAGCCAGGTGGCGTACAGATATTGGAGTGCCAGTTGATCAACGTGACCGTATTCTCAGCCGTGTTGCTTGGCTTCCGAGACCGGGTCCTCTGCCTTTCATGTCAGTCTGTTCCTCAATTGAGCTCACATGGCTCAGTAAACTCAGAATTGAAATATTTGCACTGGTCGGCAATCGAACCCCGAACCTTCGAGTAAGAATTAGGCACTTCACCTCTACAGCACGAGCTTTACTGACACTAAATGCTAAAGGTTGTGTGTGATGAGCAGAAATCGGATATGTATGCAAAGATAAATTTTGTTTACCGATATGTAGACATCTAAAACCCACAAGGAAGTGCGTTTGAAGTTGGAATTGGACGAATTATTAAATTTATTAGTGCATACATACGTATATTTGCATATGCTTGAGACTAGTGCAAACATTTCAAATTTCGTAATTATTGTGCATGTTTTCGATGTTTAAAATGTTTTACAAGCAGACTTCAAGAAAATGTCAAGTAATTAACGCCGTGAACTCTTGCGGAATGAGTGGCCTTATTCTGAAAGAACATTACAGCTGACGTAGGATTTCAAGGAAAAAATCAAGGTAAGAAGACAGCATGCGCTCCCGATTTCAAGTACTGTCCTCTCACATCTGCGGGTGTAGAGAGATCCTTCTCCGCATTGAAGCTAATTTTAACAGATAAACGCCACAGACATACCAGAAAACTTGGAGACGATTGTTGTAGTAGCCGTATACTGCAAAAAATTATGGACAGGAAAGGCAGGGTGTGCGGTGTAAAATTAAAGAGGAATGTGCATTTAAGTGTGTTTTTCACGCTTGTTCTTTTTCTTACAAGGTTTTCTTACAGCCTTACTAATTATGATTAATCATGTGTATTGATTAACACAACACACGGAGACGTGTGAACGATGATAGACTGACACGTCGCACGAACTATGCACAGATTGTTTGTACTAGTGAAAAGCCGAAGTTCCAAGTAGAGTATGATTGTTTGTTTTATATACATACATACATACATACATACGTACATACATACATACATACATACATCATTTTTGACCTTTATGCCTTTCAGCGTTCAGTCCGCAAGCCTCTGTGAATTTACTGAACGTCACCACAATCCTCTATATGCAACTAGTGCTGTGGCCTCATTTAATTCTATAACTTTTATCTTTAAATCGTTAGAAACTGAGTCTAACCATCGTCGTCCTGGTCTCCCTCTACTTCTCTTACCCTCCATAACAGAGTCCATTATTTTCCTAGGTAACCTATCCTCATCCATTCGCCTCACATGACCCCCACTACCCAAGCCGGATTATGCGTACAGCTTCATCCATCGAGTTCACTCCTAACTTAGCCTTTATCTCCTCAATCCGAGTACCCTCCTGTCATTGTTCCCACCTGTTTGTAGCAACAATCATTCACGTATGTTACTTCTAACTTATGAATAATATATCATGAATCCACCCAGCTTTTACTTCCGTAAAGCAAAGTTGGGCTGAAAACAGACCGATGTAAAGATAGTTTCGTCCGGCAGCTGACGTCCTTCTTACAGAACACTGTTGATTGCAACTGCGAGCCCACTGCATTAGCTTTTCTGCACCTTGATTCAATCTCACTTGCTATATTACCACCCTAGGAGAACACACATCCTAAATACTTGAAATTATCTACCTGTTCCAGCTTTATAACACCAATATGACATTCATTTCTCTTGGATTTCTTACCTACTGACATAAATTTAATCTTCGAGAGGCTAATTTTCATACTACACTCATTGAACCTATTTTCAAGTTCGAAGATATTAGACTACAGACTTTCGGCACAGTCTGCCATTAAAACCAAGTCGTCAGCATAGGCCAAACTGCTTACTATATTGCCACCTAACTGAATCTCACCCTGCCACTTTATACCTTTCAGCAAATGATCCATATAATCTACGAGCAACAAAGGTGAAAGATTACAGGCCTATTCTAACCCTGTAAGTACCCTGAACCAAGAACTCATTCTACCATCAATTCTCAGTACAGCCCAGTTGTCAACATGAATTAGTTTGATTGATTTTAAAAATCTACCTTTAATTCCATAGTCCCCCAGTATGGCGAAAACCTCCCTAGGTGCCCTGTCATATGCTTTCTCAAGATCTAAGAAACATAAACATAACTGTTTATTCCTGGCGTAGCATTTATTAATTACCGGATGCATACTGAAAATCTGATCCTGACAGCCCCTCTCTGGTCTGAAGCCACACTGGTTTTCATCCAACTTCCCCCCAACCACTGATTGCACCTTCCCTTCTGAGATGCCTGCGAATACTTTGCCTGATATACTAACCAGTGAGATACCTCGATAGTTGTTGAATCCTTCCTGTTCCCTTGCTTATAGATAGGTTATTACTGCTTTTGTGCAACCTGAAGGTACCTTACCAACACTCCATGCTATTCTTATTATTCTATAAAGCCATTTCATCCCTGCCTTCCCACTAAACTTCACCATTTCAGGTCGAATTTCATCTATTCCTGCTGCTTTATGACGATGAAGTTTATTTACCATCATTTCCACTTCCTCAAGCGTAATTTCACCAACATCATATTTTTCCTCCTCATGAGCTTGGTGTTTGTGACGTCACCAGGAAGATTTCATTTTATGTTGAGAAGATTTTCAAAATATTCCTTCCACCTGTCCAACGATTCCCTGGATATATTATGAGTTGACCTGAGCTACACAAGACACTATTAATTTCCTTTTTCCCTCCCTTCCTAATCTTCTTTATTACTGTCCAGAAAGGTTTCCTTGCTGCTTGACATAGCCTTTCCAGGTTATTGCCAAAATCTTCCCAATACTTCTTTTTGGATTCAATAACTATTTATTTCGCTCTGTTTATTTCATCTACGTAAAATTCTCTGTTCGCCTTAGCCCTTGTTTGGAGCCATTTCTGATACGCCTTCTCTTTACATTTACAAGCTACTCTCATTTCATCATTCCACCAAGATGTTCGCTTTTTCCCACATCTTTACACACAGTAATTTCTAGACATTCCCTGGGCCGATGACCTTAGATGTTATGCTCCTTTAAACAACAAGCTTGATGTTTCTATTACATCATCCTTGTATGCCACCCATTCTCTTTTTATATCCTGAACCTCCATATCGTCCACCGTTCGGAACTTCTTACTAATCATATCCACGTACTTCTGCCTAATTTCTTCGTCCTGGAGATTTTCTACCCTTATTCGCTTGCAGACAGATTTCACTTTCTCTATCCTAGGACTAGACATACTTAGTTCACTATAGATCAGATAGTGGTCTGTATAATCGAAAAATCCCCGGAGAACCGTACATTCCTAACAGACTTTTTTGAATTCTAAGACGGTTTAGATATAATCTATTTTGGATCTGTTACCCCTACTCTCCCATGTGTAGCGGTGAATAGCCTTATGCTTGAAGAATGTATTCGTATCTGCTAAACCCATACTAGCACAGAAGTTCAGCAAACGCTTCCCATTCCTAACAGCTTTCATATCTTCTCCACATTTACCAATCACCCTTTCGTATCCTTTAGTTCCATTTCCAACTCTCGCATTGAAATCTCCCATTAGCACTATCCCATCCTTACTGTTAACCCTGGCAACAATGTCACTCAATGCTTCATAAAACTTGTCAACTTCCTCTTCATCTGCACCCTCACATGGTGAATACACTGAGACAATTCTCGTCCTAATTCCTCCAACTGCCTAATCTACCCACACCATTCGCCCATTTACGTGCCTAAAAGAAACTATGTTGCGTGCAATATTATTCCTGATGAACAGTCCTATCCCACACTCTGCCCTCCCCTTTTTAACACCTGTAAAGTACACTTTATAATCTCCTGTCTCTTCCTCGTTATTTCCCCTTACTCTAACATAATTTACTCCTAGCAAATCCAGTTGCATCCTCTTTGCTGACTCAGCCAGTTCTACTTTCTTCTATAAGCCCCGTTATTATTGGTAGCTTCCCATCGAATTCCATTTCGTCCGCCAAGTTGTTTCCAAGGAGTCCCTCGCCTGTCAAATGTGAGTGGAACTCCGTTACTTCCATAGATCCGTTGCTTGCTTAAAATGTTCGCAGCTCGGTAAATTTTGCGAAGCAGGATGCTACCCTTACTTACTTACATATAGACCTCTCCTCTAACGGGCTAGGGACCATCGTTGGATTGTATAGTCCTACCCGCCTGAGCACAAGGTGGGGCATGGCTCAGAATATATCCGAGATGCCCACTCCCATTCCATAGCAACTGCTATCCCGACTGTCAGGACCACTTACGAGGCCACTCAGCCGTTGCCCATGGTTCACGAACTAGGACGTGACTACAGTAACCCACACCACGATATTCAATTATTTAATTATGATCATCACGTATGTATTGGTGTCAGTGAATCGCGTGTGTCTAAAATGTAATCTTACCTTCGCATTTCATAAACGTGTTTAATAGCATGAAAGTAGGTGTATACTGAGCGTATATTTCACCGCTTTTTGCAGCATAGTTGCATGCTTGTATTGGTGATTTATACAGCATATAAATCCGATGACTAGTCATGAGCTTCTGTTTTTCGTCTCCCTCCCTGCCTGGTCTCCCTCCTTATCCCGGTAGTATTGTGTTATTATTTACTTTTCTCACCTTTCGTTTTTCTTTCCCTTTTCTGGGCTAAAAATCTCATTCTTCATAAGAGTAAAGATCACTTCTGATGATAATAGTGATAATTATAATGCTTGTATAATAACGTCTGGCTCAAACACTACTAATGTTATGTTCCATTTATTTAAAAATGCCCATATAATAATAGGATTTCAATTTATGTTGCCCAAGCAGTGTGCAAGAGGGTTTTCTCTTCAAAGTTGGAGCATAATGGAGTGGCGTCTCGAATTTTTTAGTCAACTCACAGTGTGCAACATATATGTGGAATACACGTGATATTTATACAAGTATGTGAATTAAGAACCTTTAATTTAGGAAGGTGATGTAGCAGATGCTACAACAACATACAGTATATGTGGAATACACGTGATATTTATACAAGTATGTGAATTAAGAACCTTTAATTTAGGAAGGTGATGTAGCAGATGCTACAACAACATACAGTATCTATATGTGGAATACACGTGATATTTATACAAGTATGTGAATTAAGAACCTTTGCCTAAAATATACCCAGAAATATGGAAATATATTCAAAATATCACTCATTTACTGCAAACATTATGAATCATAAAGATGATATAATATTTCAATGGTTTCGGGAAAGATGTGTAATGAAATATCCCTGATCATCATATAAATTAAAGTGAAGTGTTCTCTCTCGTTAAACATGTTCCCCTGTGTCATGGCTGGCATTTTCTTTGGCTAAGAAGACAAAACATAAATTACTTAAATGTTTGGAATTTCCGCCTATTTTTTCCCACAAGGTATAATTCAGCGTGCCATTAAAATACGAGATACTGTCACCTGGAAAACTTCTACCGACGAGATGGGAGTTGAAAGTCCAAAGTTCGTTTAAAACAGTAGGCAAATGAACATGAACATTAGTTTTTGACATACGACCTAGCTTTATGACATAACTTATTACATCATTGTGCTGATAATGCCCAAGAACAGTATTTATTGGGACGGAGATACAGAATAATAGAGAGACGTTACTATATTTCTTTTCAGTATTGCTTTTTGCCGCTCCCGCGGTGTAGGGGTAGCGTGCCTGCCTCTTACCCGGAGGCCCTGGGTTCGATTCCCTGCCAGGTCAGAGATTTTTATTTGGATCTGAGGGCTCATTCGAGGTCTACTCAGCCCACGTGATTACAATAAATTGAGAAGCTATATGACGGTGAGATAGCGGCCCCAGTCTAGAAAGCCAAGAATAACAGCCCAGAGCATTCGTCGTGCTGACTACGATATCTCATAATCTGCAGGCCTTCAGGCGACATTTCATGAAAATGCCAGTTTTACGATTAAACTAACGACTTCAATTTCTAAAATATCATTATTAGTTTTCTTCTTCCACTTTTCCTAAATCCTGATGGGTTTGCGGGTACTGTCTGTATTGCAAAAGTGGACTTGGCCTAGTTTTACAACCGCTTCCCTTCCTGACACCAACTCTATTTGGAGGGATATATTCAATTATTACTTCTTTATGAAGTTGTTGGTAGTGTGATATGTGTATATGAAGAGATGTGTATTAAGACGGGCAAAAACACCCAGTCCCCGAGGAGTGGCTAGGATCTCTGAACCACAGTCCACTGCATAGATCATTCAGCCAAGGAGCCGGGTACTTCATTTTCTAAAACAGCCCACAGTATAATATCATAATTCTGAGTTATATTGTGGCTACTCCAACCACAACTCTAATACCTTCATCTCTTTCACACAATATACATAACATTTGTTTGAGCGCCAGTTGCTTTTTAAATAAAAAGAACAAAATTTGGTAGAGCATACCTCTTATATCAATTATCTCAAGGCGTGAGGTGATACACTCACATATCTGGCAATATACAGGGATATGGATCAGGAAATATAAGATTACGGTTGCATTTCCACAATTGAAGTTTGTACTTGGAAATAGAATCACTTATTATAATTAAAATAAAACTGAGTTTATGACTATAATTTACGTCACAATGAACAAGCATTGACGTCTTTTAATTTAACAAAAAAGATATATATATATATAGTGAGATTTGCGGTAATATTTAAAAAGAAAATTCAATCTAAACAAAGAAAGCTATTGGCATGAACTTGAAGTGAAATGTGATATCGCCGCTGATTACATTCTTCTTCATGTTATTACTGCATAACATGTCTGATGCTTTAATTACCTGATGTCTGCATACACCGCTGTTGAACTTGAAAATTCCTGGAAAAACCTATGAGCTGAAGTCGGGAGCCGTCTGCTGTTATCTTCTTATGTAACCAGGAGTCGACCTACATACCGTGTACGCGTGTAGCAAGCTCCAATGTAGTTACGTCCACTCAATATATTATAAGAAATTGGAAAATATTATTGAAACATCTTGTGAAGTCCATCCTCACAAGAAGATGATGTTTCTTTATCAGCATAGTACCCGTCTCTGCTCGGATACAACACTTGTAGACCTCCTCGATTATTAACAAGACCTCTTCAAACACAACTCTTAGCTCTGACCATCACTCTAAGACCACTTCTTCCATTTGATACATCTGACTGATACATATGATCTGATCTGATCTGACCACCGTTGCATCGACTTATATAACCTCGTGATGACCACTCATATCCCTACTCCCTGGTCATCCCTTTTACCTCAACATGCAGTAGCTGGCGAATACTGACACATGTGTCGAATAAGCGTACCCAAGCGGATTACAGTTGACTATGCTGCATGAGTCACCGGAAAACCTACTTGCACATAACATTCTCAGTTAAACATAGCCTCGATTGCAAAATACTATGCCAGCTCATCTGGCCAGAGTTACAAACCACAGCATGACTATATGAAACCAACAAATCTCACTTTCTACAATACAGAATAATTACAAACAAATTTCACTTAACCTGTGATTAAATACAATAATATGCGTGATACCTAATTATTACAGTCTAAATGATGAGAAACAGAATATAAAATCTCATGAATCGGGTTCATAATAATAATAATAATAATAATAATAATAATAATAATAATAATAATAATAATAATAAATACTGAATGGAATCTGTAACCCTGTTGTACGGTTACAATATATTAAATAGTTAAAACTCACGAGTTCCAAACACGTTTTTCAATTTTAGATACAGTTTTTAGAGTTAACAGAACATTTTCAAGCATGTCACCCCCAATTTGATACCTAAACCAAAAGCTTATTGAACCGCACGTTCATACCAAGTGATAAAGGAATTTGCAACACAATTTCAACTTCAGAACACTGGACAATATTAATTAATAGCTTGTTTAAAAAATGTTGTTTTTTGTTCACAATTTGCTTTTCGCGCACCGGCACAGATAGGTCTTATGGTGACGATGTGATATGAAATGGCTAGGAGTGGGAATGAAGTGGCCGTGGCTATAATTAAGTCACAGCCCCAGCATTTGCCTTGTGTGAAAATAGGAAACCACGGAAAACCATCTTCAGGCCTGCCGACAGCGGGATTTGAACCAACTATCTCCCGAATGCAAGCTCACAGCTGCACGACTCTAACCGCGTGGCCACTCGCTCGGTATGTTAATTTTTTACTTTCGCTTTTTGTTTACTCAACAAGCTAACAAAGGGGGGGGGGTATCTTACACAAATCTTACGAACTAATGCAACTTTGTAACTGTTGAAAGTAGGATTCGATTTTATAGGATATCCTTTGCCCAAAAGTCTTCAGAAATAAATTTCGTAAGAGACTACAACTCCTCCTGAATTCTTCTGTATTTATAACTGACACAACCATGCAGAATGAGATTGTCGACAGTTTTAGGTGAAGTTACATAGATCACTTTAAGCGTTTTTCAATTACCAACGAACAAGTTAAAATTCCATTTCTTATTGACAACACTGTTTTTAATTTGGGTGTTATTCTTAGTATTTAGTATTAGTCGGTATATTTTATATTACATTGTATTTGTTCATAGCGCACAATGATAACATTTCATTGCGAACGAGTTGGCTGCCATGTGCGAACAGTTTAGCTTTAAGCTTGTATTCTGGAGATGGTGGGTTCGAATCTTACCGTCGGTAGCACTGAAGATGATATTCCGTGGTTCCCGGTTTTCACAACAGAATTAAGG
This sequence comes from Anabrus simplex, assembly GCF_040414725.1. NCBI lineage: Eukaryota > Metazoa > Arthropoda > Insecta > Orthoptera > Tettigoniidae > Anabrus > Anabrus simplex. The sequence continues at coordinate 815,526,760 of NC_090266.1, read as the reverse complement.
TCTTGGCGGTTTTTACCCATCCTAGCCCTTTCCTATCTTAACGTCGCAGAAAACGTTCCTGAATAAGTACGACGTTAAACCATAAGCAAAAGAGAAATGTTAAAATATCCCTATGCGTTTGAACTCGATATAAAAAGAACTAATAAGAGTGTTAACGTCTCGATCTTAGAGATGCTGGGTAGTCCCTAATGAAATCAACATTGACTGCAATCTCGCTCTTCTTAATCTAACGTTTAGCGTACCTTCAACCGCAATCTGTCATTTAAAAAATGTTCTGGTCCGGGAAGACTGGACTAAATAGGGGTTCTTCAACATACCAGTAAATGTATTGCACCCTTTACATGTGCTCAATTCGATGGATGCAGTATGGACACGATATCTGTATTTAATAATTCTAAAATGCCTAGATTCGACTTCACATCCTTGACTACAAGATGAGAGAACGTTACCAATTGAACTACGCAGCCAGAGATTCAGAGTGACCGTAAATATAAAAGTCACTATTTTACCCCAGCTTGAGACAGAGAGGAAAGTTGTGGGAAAATATATCTAGGATATAATTCAAACCCCTCTTATAAGCCTATGACCTTAATATTTGACCCGTTAAAATAATAGTCTCTTGATGGGCTGAGTGTCCAAATTGGCAGGTTCGATCCTGGCTCAGCTCGGTGGTTGAAGGTGCTCAAATATATCAGCCTCATGCTCGTAGAGAAATATCGGGACGTAAAAGAATCTTGCGGAACAACATTCTGGCACCTCGAGGTCTCCGGAGAACGTAAAGGTAGTTAGCGGGACGTAAAACCAATACAATTCTTATTACAACAGTCTCATATATCCATGGATAGTAGACAGGAATTTATGTCATTCACCGCCAGTGACAATCACTCCCAGCTTAAAATGTGTGATAATCGCTTCCTGTCCATTATCTGTTTACACCTGCATGTGACTCACTGTCCGGCTCCCTCCCCTGAGACAATAACCGCTGGAATAACCCTTACACTCCAAAAATTGCACTTGCCTGCTAGCCCCACTTCCTCTCATTTTCGATCCGAGTGGCATAGTGTTCTGGTCTTAATTCATTCTAGTTTTGCTTGATATGAACATTTGAACGAACAGTCACGGGAAGCGCTATCCTATATTAACCTAACCTAAGAACCAGTTAGTTGTCCTCAACACATCTGATGGGATAGCAGAGTCAGTGTAATACTTTCCACGTATGACCCCCTGCGGATGGGAGACGCACATGTAGAATGCACCCGCGGTATCCCCTGCCTGTCGTAAGAGGCGACTACAAGGGGCGACCAAGGGATGATAGAATTAGAACCATGAAACTACTTTTGATTCGTACCATCATGCGGGGAACACCATGGCTTGCCTGTACTTGCAAGAAGTACCACTAAATTGGTACGAAATAGGTTTGTGATTCGTAGCAGTAAAGAGGCTGGCCTGGGGGTTTCCAGTACCCGTGCGTCGTACCCATGTGAGCAACACCGCGGGTCTGGGCGTAGCCTGTGTGTTGTACCGCTATATGAGCGGCACCGCGGGTCTGGGCGTAGCCTGTGTGTTGTACCGCTATATGAGCGGCACCGCGGGTCTGGGCGTAGCCTGTGTGTTGTATCGCTACATGAGCGGCACCGTGGGTGTGCGTTGCCTGTGATTAGTACCCACTATGTGAGGAACACCGCGGGAATACCGGCGCCCGTGATTAGTACACCTAGGTGGGGAACCTTATCGGTTTGCGTTGGCTATGAGTGGCACCATTGTGTGAGAAACACCATAGGTCTGCGTTCCCTGTACGAAGTGCAATCCTTGTGAGTAGTACCATCTTCTGTGGAACACCGTGAGTCTTCGCTACTTTTGATTAGTACCCCAACATGACAAATTCCATGGTTCTCCTTTACTCGCTACATGTACCATTCTGTGGGGCCCTAGACGTGGATTTTTCACCCCTTTAGACATCAAGCATCATTGTGCTTTATAAGTGGTCCCTTGGTCATTAATACCTTTATTTACGATCTTTTTTGAGTCTGATCCACTGGTTTTTGTTTGTTTGTTTTTGTTTTTTTGTTGGGTTCATGTCCATCCATTCATTCTTCATGACATTTTTTATTTTATTTTGGTCAGTGGATGAATTTGAACTTTTTATAATTTCATTTCGTACCATTAGGGGCCGATGACCTCGATGTTAGGCCCCTTTAAACAACAAGCAAAAAAAATTTCCACGTGTGTAGCTGGCCTGCGGAACACTGCTGGATATAAGTGCAAAATGGTGAGGTGGTGGGGAAAACCCTTTAATGAGAAAGGCCCCTTCTGGGGTCGATTGTCCGTGGTTAACAGCTGGACTGGACTTACGGATTGGGACCGATTGTCATATTTTGAGGTGTTTGCGACTGACACTTGGTACGATTGACAGAACACACCTGTTGACAGTATGGACATTGTCTAAATGGATTAGGCTATGTTGGCAGATTGTAAGTATAATATTATATAAATATACGGGATGTTTGGAAGATAAGCACAAATAACCTTACAGAAGGTAGGCTTGAATGTCAGCAGTTCGTAAAATATGATTCTTTTAAAATTTAGCGAATGGTTTGTCCCAGGGAAGAGTTTGAAGTAGAATGCGATATTTGTGAGATAGGTAGTATTTTCAATTTCCCCTCGACTTATATCACCCACCGAACTATTCTTCAGGTAGTATGCATGCGTAAGTTGTATGAAAACGTTCTAAGTACGAGAAACGAATGTTTTCACACTAGAACATATTGTAATGTAGTTCAGCAAAACCCTATGTCGTTCATCATTAAATACTACCTGAGCTAGAAACATCTATTTTCAACTTCATATTATTTTGTTATTTTGACTTCAAGAGTACTCATGGCTCTACAAGCAGAAAACCTACTTGTATTCATCTCCTAAACACTCTGTATAAGAAACAAAACTGAATCCCACAGATTCTCGTCTCGTCCTAAGGACCACACGAGCACGTGAACACCCTGCCAATCCCAAACAATTGAAATCAACACAATGTTACATGATGATTTTTGTACGTTAAGAACGCATTTACGAAGTTGTAAATGGCGATTCACTTTCCGTTTTCATTTGAAACACGCACCACGCCAGCTGATCGCAACAACGTTGTGAACTACCAAAGCTGAGCATATTGCGTACCTAGATCTTGAAGGGGCAACGCTGTGAGCATGGCGAATATGAGTACAATAATTCCTGGGTAATCACGGTCAGTTGGCCCTCTTCCAAGGCAATCTCCTAAAGTTCTTCTCAAATCCCAAAGATGGCAGCATGTATCGTATAGTACGTGGCAGTGGATAAGGCACAGCTCTGCTACCAAAGAGTGGTTATTTGACCAACCGCATGGCGTGTTCTTGTCAGTAGCGGGTATAGCAAAATATTGCTAAATGAACCAAATAGGCTTTTAGCTAACTACTTGTTTACCAAATAGACAGGTACTTTCATCTTTTGTAGTTGAAAGTATTAATTATTAATTTCAATTCCCACAACTATTTTGGCAGCCCTTCGGTAGGATGGGAGTATATATTTCTTGAAATTGAGGGGAGGCTTTGTTTTACAGCAGTATTACCGGTATGTAAACTGTTTTTAAATTTCAGATGGTAACTTCATATTTGTAATCATATCGGTTTATTCTATAATATTATTGACAACACAAGATACGCTACCTGGATTCACTTTAACGTATTAACCGACTGAATAGCTACTCATACATAATTGTTTTTAATCTACTGTCTGCTCTGTGTGCACACGCAAAGATTGTAAGCACACGACGCCACTGATGTGTATAATATTATATAAGAAACTAAACTAATTCTTGGCAGGTTGTAAGTATAATACGACATAAATATCTATATATATAAAGTAGCTTGTCCTGACTGACTGACTGACTGACTGACTGACTGATTCATCATCGCCGAGCCAAAACTACTGGACATAAAGAAATGAAATTTTGGGGATATATTCATATTAAGATGCAGGTGCTCGCTAAGTGAGGATTTTTGGATATTCCGTCGCTAAGGGGGTGAAAATGGGGGTGAAATTTTAAAATGAGTGTGTTTATATCTCAAAATTTTAAAAGTTTAGAGATGTGAAAATTGGTAATTAGAATCTTCTTTAAAAATAAGGAAACAAGTATTTTTTTTGTTTTCAGACAATCCCAATAGGATGGGTGAAAAAGGGTGAAAAAGGGGTTGAATGCCTAATCAGGATACCGGTGCTTATATCTCAGAAACTGAAGATATTACAGACCTGAAAATTGGTACTTTTGATCTCTTTTAAAAATAAAGAAACACGTATTTTTTTGTTTTTGGAAAATCCAATTAATGGGAGGGTGAAAAGGGGGTGAATTTTAAAAATGAGTGAATCTATATCTCCAATCTTTTGAAGTTTGCAGATGTAAAAATTGGTATTTAGAATCTTCATTAAAAATAAAGAAACACGAATTTTTTTGTTTTTGGAAAATCACAATAGGAATCGTGGAAAGGGGTGAAAAAGGGGTTGAATGCCTTTAATGAGGCTACTTATATCTCAGAACCTGAAGATATTACAGACCTGAAAGTTGGTGTTTGGGATCTCTTTTAAAAATAAAGAAACACGTATTTTTTTGTTTTTGGAAAATCCAATTAATGGGGGTGAAAAGGGGGTGATTTTTTAAAATGAGTGTATCTATATTTCAAAACTTTTAGTGTATGGATATAAAAATTGGTATTTAGAATCTCCTTTAAAAATAAAGAAACACGTATTCTTTTGTTTTCGGAAAATCCCAATAGGAAGGGTGTAAAAGGATGAATAATGGGTTGAATGCCTTTAATGAGGCTACTTATATTTCAGAACCTGAAGATATTACAGACCTGAAAATTGGTATTTGGGATCTACTTTAAAAGTAAAGAAACACGTATTTTTTCGTTTTTGGAAAATTCAAATATTGGGGGATGAAAAGGGGGGTGAATTTTTAAAAATGAGTGTGTCTGCATCTTAAAACTTTAAAATTTACAGATGTAAAAATTGGTAGTTAGAATCTCCTCTAAAAATAAAGGAACACGTATTTTTTTGTTTCCTGTAAATCCCAATAGGAGGGGTGTAAAAGGGTGAAAATGGGTTGAATGCCTTTAATGAGGATACTTATATTTCAGAACCTGAAGATATTACAGAACTGAAAATTTGTATATGGGACCTCCTTTAAAAACAAAGAAACACGTATTTTTTAGTTTTTGGAAAATCCAATTAATGGCGGTTAAACAGGAGTGACAATTTGGGGTGAATTTTTTGAAAGGCTATATCTACAGAATATCTTGGAAACGTAAAATGTTACAGACGTAAAAAGTGGGTGTTTGGAATCTCCTGTAAATGTAAAGAAACATAGGTGATTTGTTTTTGGAAACTCCACGTAAGGGGAACTCAGAAGGGGTGAAATTTCAAAATGAGAATTTTTACAGTATATGTAAAAAAACTTACCATGTTACAGAAGTGAAAAATGGTATTTTTTATCTCTATTAAAAATAACGAATCGTGTATTTTTAGTTTTCGGAAATACCACTTGGGAGGTGGGGGGTGGGTAAAAGTGACTGAAAATGGTGTTGAATTCTTTTAATTAGGCTACTGATAACTCAAAAATGAAGATGTTACAGACGTGAAATTTGATATTTGCAATCTGCTTTAAAAGTAAAGAAACACGTATTCTCGGAAAATCCAATGAAGTGGGGGGGGGGGGGGGTGAAAGAATTGAAAATTTAATTGACTTAATTGTATGAGAATGCATACATCTAATAAAAACTAAAGTTGTTACAGACGTGAAAATTCGTATTTAGATCTCCTTTAAAAACAAAGAAAAACGCGTTTTGGTGGGGAAACCATCTTGGAGGGTGGGAGTGTAAAGGAGTTGAATTCCTTTCATGGGGACACATAAATCAAAAACTGAAGAAGTTAGAGTCGTGATAATTGGTATTTAGAAGATCTTTTACTATTAAAGAAACAAGTATTTTTTGCGGGAAAATTCACTTAGGGGGGGGGGGAAGAGTAGTGTGAAATGAAGTGAAAAAAGTAAATTATTTTTATGGGGATACTTATATCTCGAAACTGAAGGCAATAGACGTGAACATTGGTGTTTGGAATCTCCTTTAAACATAAAGAAACAAGCCTTATTTTAATTTTTTTTGGGGGGGGGGGCGGGGGAGGCGGTAAATAAACTTAACGGCGGTGGGGTGTAGAAGGAGGTGAGACCAATTGATTTTACTGTTATTAATGTACTTATAAGTATCCTCCGTTGCTCAGGCGGCAGCGCGATGGCCTCTCACAGTTGGGTTCCGTGGTTCAAATCCCGGTCACTCCATGTGACATTCGTGCTGGACAAAACGGAGGCGGGACAGGTTTTTCTCCGGATACTCCGGTTTTCCCTGTCATCAGCCCTTCCAGCAACACATAATAGTAATAATAATAATAATAATAATAATAATAATAATAATAATAATGTTCCGGACCGTCGTCAAATGTGCGGACCGCGCTGGAAACGGCTCCTGGACGGGTAATGACTAAGAATGCAGTCCGGCCGCGGGTTCAGTGCCACCAAAGCACCCAATATGACACCACGCCGGATCTCCTGAAGGATTTTATACATACTAAAATGATTATAGGAAAAGATGGCAAAGATTTACGGACCCAACTGACCGGGAGGAATACCTGAGCCTAGACCGGGAAGTACGAAATCGATTGCTGGAAAGGAAGATTGAAAAATGGGAGGAAACGTGCCGTAATCTAATAGAAAACGAGTCAGATCGGGAATTTCGGCGGATTATATATCTAAAACAATAAGCATCCAATTATAAATTTCAGTATAATACCGTAGTCCGCCTCTGTGGTGTAGTGGTTAGCGTGATTAGCTGCCACCCCCAGAGGCCCGGGTTCGATTCCCGGCTCTGCCACGAAATTTGAAAAGTGGTACGAGGGCTGGAACGGGGTCCACTCAGCCTCGGGAGGTCAACTGAGTAGAGGTGGGTTCGATTCCCACCTCAGCCATCCTGGAAGTGGTTTTCCTGGAAGCGGTTTTCCGTGGTTTCCCACTTCTCGTCCAGGCGAATGCCGGGATGGTACCTCACTTAAGGCCACGGCCGCTTCCTTCCCTCTTCCTTGCCTATCCCTTCCAATCTTCCCATCCCTCCACAAGGCCCCTGTTCAGCATAGCAGGTGAGGCCGCCTGGGCGAGGTACTGGTCATACTCCCCAGTTGTATCCCCGACCAAGAGTCTGAAGCTCCAGGACACTGCCCTTGAGGCGGTAGAGGTGGGATCCCTCGCTAAGTCCGAGGGAAAAACCGAACCTGGAGGGTAAACAGATGATGATGATGATGATGATAATACCGTAGCGAAGCACGGGTATCTTGCTAGTATTATATAAAACAAAACCCATGACCCGTTCACTACATGAAGAGCCTAAGGCTTGTCAAGACGGCTGCTGCCTAGCCGAGTAGTCTTTGTATATTGGAATGTCACGTGGTCAGCTTCATGACCACCCCAGCCTAGGGCGTGGCTTTCCTTGTGCGGTCAGTTCGTTACTTTGCATATCAGACAGCCTCTCAATTGACCTCACAGTGCTGAATGAATCACTGTTCATCCCTCAGACCGAATAAAAACCATTGTAGAGCCGGCATTCAGATGTGGTATCTCCAGGAACAACGTAGAAACCTTACAGGACACAATATAATATAATATAATATAATATAATATAATATAATATAATATAATATAATATAATATAATATAATATAATATAATATAATATTCTTCTGATGATTTTATCGCACCCTGGTGGGGTCGTGGTTGCGAACCTTGTCGCATATACAGATTTGGCACTGTCCTATGACTGGATGCCTTTCCTGAAGCCAAACCTATGTGGACGGATGTATTCACTACTAAGTGTTTCTGTAGGTATGTAGTGTTGTGTTGTATTATGTGTATATAAAGAACAGTGTGTTGGGATAAACACAAATATCCAGTCCTCGAGTCGGAGTAATTAATCAGACTCTATTAAAATCCGTGACGAGGGTGGGAATCCAACCCAGGATCCTCTGAACCGAAAAACTCGACGCTCGAGGTAATTTAATGTAAAGCACTGCCTATCTGAAACTATAAAGGCGTGCTCCAATCACCTGGAATGACGAGGGTTCGATTCCCCGTCAAACAGTTCAGAAATTTAGAAAGGAGTCTTTCATGTCCGAGGTACATTAATAATAATAATAATAATAATAATAATAATAATAATAATAATAATAATAATAATAATAATAATTCAAAGATCACCGAGTGGGGTGGCCATGCGTGTTAACGCGCTACGGCTATGGAGCCAATCTCTTCATTCGAGGGACGAGTGGGTTCGAATCCCACCGTCGGCTGTCCTGAGAATGATTTTCTATGATTTTCCATTTTCACTTCCAGGCAAATGCCAGAAGAGTTCCTGTTCATTGGCCAAAGCCGATTCCTTCCACCTCCTTATCCAATTTCATTCACCATCATTCATTTCATCTTCTTTAGCTCCTCAACTGAGGTTGGCGTCAGGAAAGGCATCCAGCCGTAGAGACATGGCTAATAATTTCACCTCATCCCCGACCCCGTATCAGGAAACGTGACTAATAGGTAGGCATAGGAATATAATAATAATAATAATAATAATGTTATTAGTATTACGCCCCAGTAACTATTTTGATGTTTTTCCGGAGTCCCTGAGTGCCAAGATTTTGTCCAGCACGAGTTCCTTTACGTGTCAGTAAATCTGCCGATACGAGGCTGGCGTATTTGAATACCTTCAAATAACACCGAACACGCCAACTTGACCTCGGAAGACCAGCGCTCTACCGTAAGTCTGAGATGACACACGACTCTGGGGTACATTCAGCCTTCAACAGAACTAAGTACCAGGTTAATTCTTGAGGGCAATCGTGGCTGGACATAGGCATAACACTATTTTATTTTTTGTGCCGAGGTTTCGAATAGTGGAGGCCGTTTCGTTCCGCTCCTCCATAAACCTTCCTGGCCAGTACCGAGATGGCTTTGCTTGTCTATAATATAATATAATATAATTTAATTCGTGGTGGTATCTCGACTAGGTGGTGTGATCTAAGTTTGACGAAGGTGTTAAGTGTTTTCGTCTCAGTGATCTGATACGCGTAACCAAGTGTCGAAACTAATTAATATGGTGGCGTTAACATGATGGGACTTGTGCAAGGCGTAATTGAATCTGCGGGTGAAGTAGATAAGTTTTGTAATTGATATCTCAAGCTCCTTGTGAAGGAGTCTAGCGGCAGTGCCATGTAAAGCTTAACGCAAAGACCTCTTAGTACTCAGTCCAGTATATCCTTTAAAATACTGATTAAGCACCAGTTTCGTATCCTCTAGGTGGTAGGATCGAAACCTTACAGAGTAGGGTAGAATTCAGGAGTTCTTAGTACAAGAGACCATAGTCCATAGTATTATCCCTTTTATAGCGAAATTACGGCGCATTATGCACATTACGTTGGTAGATGATGGTGATGATGATGATGATGATGATGATTATTATTATTATTATTATTATTATTATTATTATTATTATTATTATTATTATTATTATCCCACCGCTTTCTCGATACCCTGGTGGAATCGCGGATAGGAACATTGGTGCACATTTAGACATGCCCCGTTGTACAACTTGATGCCCTTCCTGACGCCAATCGTATGTGAGGTGATGTATCACTATTATGTGTTTCTGAAGTGGTTGATAGTGTGGTGTATTGTGTGAATATAACGGGGCGTGTATTGATACAAAGAAATTCACCCAGTCCCCGAGGCACAGGAATTAGCCAGAAACGGTTAAAATCCCCGATCCAGGCAGGAATCGAATTTGGACTCTTCAAAATCTCCGAACCACCGAAAAGTAGGATGGTGAAGAGTGGGATATTCTCACAATTCTCTCCTCGATTGTATTCCCGAGATTGAGTTCACTCCATCTTCAAATTAATAAGTCTTCGGACGGAGCATGACAAATTCCAAGAACATGTCGTATGACTTGCTTCAGAAGACGAAGTCATCAATAGCATACAATATGCTTTCTATATTGGACGAGTGCTTCTCTGAACATTGCATTGTAGGACTACGAAATGTCATTGGGTGAGAGCACTTCGCTATTCTCTTGATTGACTGCAAATACCCAGTGGCCGCAGTTGCTAAGGATAACGGGCAGCTCTCCACTAAGTGAACTATGTTTGCAACACCAATTTGATTTCAACGTCAATCAGTCTGGCCAACACGTCAATACAACTAGTAATGAATAAATCGGCTGTAGAGTGTATAAGCCTTTTTATGGAACGACAACCCGTTGTCACGGCTCCATCGGTCAGGCAAACTAATTGACAAAACCAGGCACAATTAATATTTCTTTAAAGCTATTAACATCTTTGTGTTCGCTGAATATTATGATAATGACAGTCGAAATCAGTTAAATTCAGGCAGTTGTAGTGGAATGCAGACAACAACTTGTTTCATCATTGTCCATTTGCACACCTCAGCGCAGTCTCTCGGGTGATGGACCTAACACTTGCTGAAATGTTACAAGGTAGAAAATTACACATCCAGATAAATAAATAAATAAATAAATAAATAAATAAATAAATAAATAAATAAATAAACTAAGGAGGAATTATACTGACGTACTATAACACCAACACAAAGTCATGGGTATTTTCCAGAACACCTTATTTCTCCCGGGTATTGAACCTGAAAATCATTTCAAGCAGCGTTGTTATTTTGAAGTGCATGATACGACGAGCAAAATATACAGGAATTGAAGAGAGAAGTTCAGCTGAAAGTATATTCAGGTATATCTGGGTTGGTTTTTTTGTTTTTGTTTTTTCAATGAAAGTTTTGCAAACAATTTTCGATATTTGAACGAAGATCCGATTACTTGCATAGTGGAGAAAGGTTTACAATAATGACCACGACAAAGAAATGTACAAGAAATACCTTGAGATCCGCCACCGTAGTCGAAGGTTAATGAGCATGCCCACCGCAAGATTGGGCCAGGTTCAATATCCTCTTTTTAAGCCGAATAAAAGACTGCATTTGCAGCCTGGAACCTAACTCCTTCAGGCAATTATTCATCGTTTAACTTCCTCAGATGTTGGTCGGTGCTGGGGTGGTAACTAAAATACAAACCACGGTCGATACGTTCCTCATCGCAGACCCAATGAAGGCTTCCGAGTCCATACATTTGCAGATTTATCTAGCACTGTTGATCTCAGTGACCGGGACTTCTTAGATACAGCAGTAATATTAATGATAATAATGATAATTATAATAATAATGATAATAATATTAATATTAATACCAGTAGTGGTTTCCCATCTTCTCACCAGGCAAATGCTGGGGCTGTACCTTAATTAAGGCCACGGCCGCTTCCTTCCAACTCCTAGGCCTTTCCTATCCCATCGTCGCCATAAGACCTATCTGTGTCGGTGCGACGTAAAGCCCCTAGCAAAAAAAAAAGAACTCCGTTGTCGGTAGACCTGAAGATGGTTTTCCGTGGTTTCCCAATTTTACACCAGGTAAATGCTGGAGCTGTACCTTAATTAAGTCCACGGCCACTTCCTATCCCATCGCCACCATAAGACCTACGTATCTGTGTTAGTGCGATGTAAAGCCAATTGTAAAAAAAATCCATTTGGGTCAGTCGTGCTGCAATAGTACATTCTGGCTTAGTGACGAAAGCTATGTCAGACTTTTGCATTATTTTTTTTCTATGTTTTATTATAGTGCTGTTATCGTTTTTCACGGTACCATTCCAACCGCTTAACCTTCAGTTGTGCTATCTGAGGGTCCAACCAGCATCCAGAATGATAATTTAACGGACAGACAGACAGACAGGCAGAGAGGCAGGTTGGAAACGTGTTCGTTTCTCGACGAATTCAGTGCTTTCACGACGGAGGAAATCAGTCACAATTTTGGTATAATGTTTTGTTACCTCATTAGGCCTCGGTCCTGTCTAGGTAGTTTTCCTTCCCATTCAAATAAACATTGGGCTGTCTGCACATTCCGATGATACGGGACTGGATAAGTTACAATGTTTAACATTTAAGAGTGTAAAGACATTTAAATTCCGTTCATGAATGATTAAACATTGTGCTCATCCATACAAAATTAAGTGACTTACTGCTAAATGTACTGCAGTACTACGCTTCCGTTCTTCCTCATTAATTTGTTTAACAGGAAGAAAGTGTTTCTTCACTGTTTGAACTAAGTCGCAGCTGAGATATCCCCACCGCTCTTTTATTCTCTCAGGAAATCTTTCCTTCCAGTGGATTTTTTCCAGCACTCTGACATTTTATATATGTGTCGCGATAAATGTCTAGCAAAATGTTTACAACCAAGCTACAGTACATATGAGGAGTGTCTATTCAAAAGATGCTATTTCCAATTCTAAAAATCAAATCAGTATTTCGTCCACATCAATTACAGTAGTTGAATATTATCGATTGCCGTGAGCAATCCAGACCAGCAAGATGTAATTCCTTAAAAGTTGTACCAAACCTGATCATGGGTACGTTCCATGTGCCTTTTATTACACGTTTTATTGCGTCTTTCCTCATGTTTCTTATAGTGAAAATAGCGCCTTTTGAACTAACACTCTACAAATGTTTAAGCTTGGAGCGTAACAAGTCGGCAGAATGTGTATACGCCCCAAACCAGTGAAGAGAAAAGGATATTTCCAACTGATTTTGAAGGCAAGGCAACGTTACCATCATAACTTCCGTGAATGATTTAGTGCAACCTCAACATATCTTAACCCTTAGGAGAATCGATAAACGTCGCGAAAGATTTTCATTATAGATATGGAGTTACAATAACTTATGAACACGAATAGTGCCGTATGCAGTTAGATGGTTAAATATGTCTGGAGCAAGTTAGAATTTTTACGCTTAAAGTTTGATTGGATACAAGACTAACCTGGAATGGGATACAGACCACATGATATAACAACTTCTGAAGTGAAAAATGGAAATACTGGGTAAGACCCATATCTGCAGTGAGGGGAAAAGTTCAAAATAAAAGTAATTATTGGGCTCAATGATTTACCTGACAAAAGTTTTACTTACATACAATTACTAATTATTTTTCAATAAGTACTCAGTAAAATTACAATTACTTCACAGAATGCGAGTAGTTAGGGAATACCTAATATTTTTTTCACGTGGGAATGTAATGATACCACAGTTTGCGAGGAAAAATACATTGCTTCATTTTGTGTGTTTTAGCATACAGACATTGCTTCATTTTGTGTTTTTTAGCATACAGACATTGCTTCATTTTGTGTTTTTTAGCATACAGACATAAAGTGGCTGTCATCACTAAGTGAGACTAAACAAACTTTCAAAATCTTTGTTCCGAAGCAATGTTTGCGTGCCACATTAGTGTTTTCTTTACTTTCAGCATAACTAATTCAATATACTTTTTCAAACAGGTGAATCGAATTTCCTTAACCCCTTCGCTAACTTCCGAGTCCATTCTCGAGCACGTAACCCCTGTGGCTAAAATAACATGCATGGTATCCCCTGCCTATCGTAAGAAGTGACTAAAAGGGGGCCAAGGACTCTCAACTTGGGAGCGTGGTTGGCAACCACGGTTCCGCTAGCTGAGTCTGACATTGATTCTATTTAATTATTTCAGGCTCCTCGGCTATATCTTTCTTATCCGACCTCCCTTGGTCAACTTTTGTTCTTTCTCGACCCCGACAGTATTAGGTTCTTTAGGCCTAGTAAGTCTCGTTTTACTCCCTTTACGGCCCTTCCTTTTCTTTAGGCGATAACTTCACTTTTAAAATATTGGACCTCTTCCATTTTTCTTCCGGTTAGTGATACTAACCATTACTGAGATATCTCCATTACCCTTTTATACTCTCAGGAAATATTTCCTGCCGGTGCAGATCTCCATTTTTCTCTTAAAACAATAATCACCACCACTGTTACGACGACGTACTATACGATTATCTAAATCTCAGCCAGTAACCAAAACAATCTGCAAGTAAATGAACGAGTGCGCGTCGTACACTGGAATCATACTGTTGCGAGCGCTGGGGCGATTTATATCTATTATTATAATGTATCGATTACTAAAAAAGTTAAAGTGATTCAATTACTTTTACTCAATTGCTTCCCAACTGTGCATATCTGATATGCGATATAAAATTAGGCATATACAAGGCGTAACAATAAGGTACAGTCAAACTTTCAGGACACATTCCTCACACGTAAAAGAAAAAAATGGTACACGGACTTGCCAGGAAACGCTGAATTTACATGTTAGAACTCATTTTACACAACTCTACATAGTACACTAATCATGGGAAACACATAGGAACAGAACTTACTAGCACACCACATGAAACTCTTTGTTACATGAAATGTTCAAAATGCCCTCAGTTAGCATTGATACATGCATCAACCCGCCGTCGCGTTGAATCTCAGATGGTTTCGCAGCCTTCCACAATACGGGGACGAAGACTCTCAAGTTGTGATAGTACATAATATATCACACCCTCGCACTATATATAGAAGTGAGAGATATCATTGTCAATATTCGATTTATTGTTATTATTATTAATATTATTATCAGTATTTCATTTATATATTTTGTCATTTATATTTGTAAGCTGGGAGGTCTCCATATGTGGTATGAGTAATTTGTTTTGTACAACGGCTGGGAAATCAATGCTAAAATTGAACTTGGAAAATTTGGATGAGTCATGTGTATATCCCAGTGTTTGATGAGATGGACTTGTTGTTGTAGTCGGAAAGTTCTATGACTCATGTGAACACCCCAGAGTTTGTTATTGTCATGGGATCAAGAAGAAGTTCAGGGCGTGATCTTGACTAGAGGATCTACTCATGATTGGCTGGCCAGGATCAATCTCGACGTATCTTTTTGAGAGGAAGGGGAATGCTGATGTCTATTTAGCATGTGATCAAACGGCGGGAAACACACACTGGTACGGGAATCAAGTAGTGCTGACACACGATACGGGATTGAAACTGGATACACGCTACTGGAGTGACACTGCTGCGCTATACTGGACTGGACTTCCAACGTTTTTGTCTTTTTATGTTTGTGGAACGTGGCTGACGTACAATTGTGGAGTGGTTAGGCACTATGTATTGTAGCACTTGTGGCGATCTGGTATTACACGTTGCTGAAAGCTGGGAGGGGCTATATCTCAGACTTTCCATAATTTATGTTCAGGAACAACAAGCGTGTGTTGCTCAAATGTATATATCTTTAAAACAAGTGTTAAAGTCAGTGAACACAGTATTATGAGGTACAGTATCTGTGTGATATTATAATTGCCGATTATGAGAATCGGCAAGTTGTGTTGATACAGAGACAGTGAAGGGTTCTTATCTACATATATGTACATTGTTCAACGGACTAACTACAAATGGTGGTTTAGTTCTCGCTTTCGTTTTCCCACTGTTTTCATTATTGTTTAAATATGGAGTCTCCCAGTAATATTTTGTGTGTGTATAATATGTATATTTTGGTGTGTTGATGAGGTGCTCATGCACGGATTTTATTGAGAATATAGTTATTTTAGAATCAGTGGAGTTATTGATGAACCTAGGTACAGTTCCTATCTATTTAGCCGTTTTCAGAAGGTCAGGTAAGGCCTGAAGCAGATGTAGCAGTACGCAGCATTATGTACACGCCCTGGGAGATAAAGAATTACCATGCTCTATCTAAATTCGAGGGATCCATTCTCGTGAACTCTGGCGCCCATACTACGGACATTTCGGTTAATTATTTCTATTAAGTGTTTGAGTAATTTTATTTATTCAGTCATTTATTTTATTATTAACAGTAAAGTTACAAATTGCACCCAAGTGTGGGGCAGTTATTATAGTTAATTATTATTTATTCGTATTTATACGAAGAGTTATACTGTATATTGTACAGTGGTTCGATACACAAGAGCTTTCAAATTATGAAACAAAAAATAAAAGTCTAGTGGATTTTGGTGCGGATAGCGTAAAAGTTATGGACTTGGTCCACCTTGGAATGCAGAACACTGGCGGTGAACTCGTGAATTAAAACTTTATCAGACGTAACCAAGAGACCATACGGAATACTCCAGGAGTCAGTGCGGCGGCGGGTCGATGCATGTTTCAATGCCAATGGAGGGCAATTTGAACATTTCATGTAAGAAAGAACTCCATGTGGTATGTTGGTACGTTCTGTTCCTATGTGTTTCCCATGATGAATGTAATATGTGTAGTTAAAAAAATTAAATGTCGTATGGCTGTTAGTGCCGGGAGGTGTTCGAGGGCTTCGGCTCGTCAGGTGCAGGTCTTTTGATTTGACTCCCGCAGGCGACCTGCGCGTCGTGATGAGGATGCAATGATGATGAAGACCACACATATACGCAGTCTCTGTGTCAGGGGAAGTAACAATTATGATTAAATTACCCAACCCTGCCAGGAATAGAACCCGGGACCCCTGTGACCAAAGGCCTGCACGCTAACCGTTTAGCCATGGGGCCAGACACTATGTGTAGTTGTAGAAAATGAGTCCTAACTTGGAAATAAACCGTGTCCAGACCCGTGTCCATATAACACATTTTCTTCTTCTACGTCCTGAAATTTTTCGCTTACCTTATGTTTACACCTTTTCTATAAAATTTCGTGGAAATGTCTAGCAGAAGGCGTGTTGGGTTCATCCGGAAGGAAATGGATACAATTCATCTTCGGGAAGATGAAACATTTACATATGGGACTTTCACTTCTGGAATGACGTATGGCCCTGGGCCTGATTCAGCCTAACCAAAAACATGAATACGAATTCCTGGGGAAAAGAGGCAGGGGTTTGGGGGTCCTAGCATACAGCCAATCACTGTATCCCATTTAATGCTGAGGTACCATGGACCTTCATGGGCTACGCGGAGATGGCTTTACTTTTTATAAAATATTAGGCTCTGAACTTTAACAGAAAAAATCATAATAGCAGGAAGGTGGTTGTGATTTGACATTAATCTGCTGTATTATGAATGGGTAGTATTTAGAACATCATCCAGGACAGTTCCAAACTGATATGGAATAGTTTCGCTCTTGCAGACGGAAGAGAGAGCAGAACTCCATAGGGCAATCTATTGCTGAGATTTAATTAATTTTGTCGAGTAAACAACAGATGTTTCACCAACATCATACGACATGGAGTGTCAAATGGACTTTCGTCCGACCTTCAAAACTACCACCACCCGGATTACAGAAATTTTCAAGCAAGAGTGCAGGAAGAACTGCAACATCTAGCGAAGTATCCAGTCGATCAATATAGCAGGGAAGTATCTATTCAATACCTGTCGTAGTTACTATAGTTGCCAACTCTTAACATTCCTATACCTTCCCTTCCTAATGCTTCTGAAAACCTCAAGATCTAAGTATGACAGAAAATAAAAAGAGCAGTTATTTTAGCTGTCCATGGTAAAAAAAATGAAATGGCGTATGGCTGTTAGTGCCGGGAGTGTCCGTGGAAAAGCTCGGCTCACCAGAAGCAGGTCTTTTAATTTGACGTCCGTAAGCGACCAGCGCATCGTGATGAGGATGAAATATTGATGAAGGCGACACATACACCCAGACCCCAGGCTAGCGGAATTAACCAATTATGGTTAAAATTCCCGACCCTGCCGGGTATCGAACCCGGGACCCCTGTTAGCAAAGGCCAGTACAATAACCATTTAGCCATTGAACAGGACGCTGCCCATGTTGATAATTACACTGCACGGTATCCTGTCACAAATTTGGCTAAGCTCGGGGTAAAGCGCGTGGTTACGTTCAAAAACTGGGCAACAAGAAAATCACTAATCAACACCTTATACTAAAGAGTATATGGACAGTAAATACGGATAAATATCTACTGAATGAGAACTCAGGTAAATTTAAACTCGTGTCCTCATCCCGAGGTGGTGCAGCTCTTTTCAGGCACACCCCCATTGGAGGTGAGCTGCATGTACCATTTTAACCACATACCAGCCCTCGTGCCATTCTTAAATTTCTGGCAGTACCGGGAATCGAACCCGGACTCCCGAGGACGGCAGCTAATATTGCTAACCGTTATGCTACGGAGGCGGGCAGGTATACGGGTAAGATGGATTTATTCCACGAGAAACATGAAAATCGCTCATAATAAAGAAAGCAAATGTAAATCAAGTATAAATTAAATTAAACTCGACCCCAAAATCGGTCGTGAGAAGTGATCCGCACATGAACATTACTACATAACAACAACTTATATAAAGAAAATATGGTTATCAACCCGAAATTATAATAACAATATTACATTGGAGTTGGGTATCGTTACATAATTTTGGATATGATGACTGCGCCGTTATATCCGTAAGTCGGTTGCCCGTAGGCTCGATCTAAAACCGTCTATTAGCTGCGCATGTGATAATTGATACACTAGTATTTGGTTTGACTAAATGATGTATATACTCGTACATTCCGAAATTCGGATACAAAGAAATATAACTTGTTCAGGGCTGTCCCTAATTTTCCCTTCCAAAATAACACCGATTCCAATAACGGGTCCGTAGCCATTTGCAAATGAATTGCGACAGAGCCTACTTCCCTTTTAACCAGCCATCGCGCAAACATGACTCCATATACAACGCTATGCATCGTCATAAACAGACAACAAACACGCGACAAAAATGACACCACAACGTATAAACACAAAATACCTGTAAGAAATAATAAATACAAGTAGATATATTGAAATAAAATAGATAAAGTCGTCGGGATTACATCTCGACATATTCAGTCTCTGACAGCTCCTGTCTCGACCAAAGACAAGCTCGTTCTCTTCCACATGGCCTGGACGATCAGCTTGATATTAACACACATTTAAATAACTGGTAGAGTTCCGAGAACTAATGGCTCCGCTCGTAAATAATTTCTTGAGAAAAAGGCGCGCACAGCACACAGCTGACTAAAAATGCATCCTTGGGGGCATAACAGTCTTGTCGGGCTCAAGGCCGAATCTCTTCATTGTATCACGACACAAATATTCTCTCCCGACATCTAGGCACAGCCAGTGCAAATTCAAGCAAATCTCAGGCTGGCACATTAACACAATTATTTTATGTGTTCCCAATAAACATCACGGCTGAAACTGCCTTTTTCATATTCATTTATTCCCATTAACATAGCACGGCATTTCCAATCTTTTAAATCACTTGAACTCACCTGCCCCGTAAATAGAAGATCCTTCTCTATTTTCCAACGATGAATAGAAAATATATATGTCACACAATCTCGTCACAGCTCGAAGTGCATGCGTCATGCATACGATGACATCCTGCTCTATTTGCTGTCTCTAACCTGTTCTAAAAATCACGCAACGCTGACGGTGTGAAGCCTATTCAATAATACAAAGACTTTCCCCAACAACTCTATCTAAATATCATCACACCAGGGAATAAAATACATTAATAAAAGAAATAAAATAAAAAACACACCTAACTAGCTAATATACTTTTTCCTCTTGTACCCATCTGAATAAACTATATACTCTGAACACAGGTCTAACACATGCATTACGACCCTGAACAAATTTACTATTATTTCAAAATTGAACAAAACAAGTGCCTGATGGCAGACATTTAATTAACATTTAAGTTACTTAAGAATCCCAATACTAGCTCGACTATCACAATATGCATGCTAAAATAAAAAACTTAGGACTCTCCATCAGCATCGAATCATATGACCGCTATGTCATGCTCGCCTTTAGCCCATCACAGCTGCAAACATCACGGGTTTAAAGGTCTTCCACTCGACTCCTGGTGATGCCATGGTTGTCTTCTTTTTTTCCTGGAATCATCCGCAATAATTTTAGATGTTAGGATCTCTTATTCACCGCTTAGCGTGAACGTACACACGATTATGACCTTAGATTACGATTAACTATAATCTACGCGAAAAGAAGTTAGTCCCGATTTGCGTGCAACTAATTTAAGGGGCCAAGCCCGGTCAAAATCAGTCCTTCTCAGCGGTAATTATGTATGCGGAACGCACACGTTAACTCGCGACTCGCGGACGCGTATACAAAGTTTATACTGGTGAGCTGGTCTACAGTTATTTAATGCTAGTCTATGAAGCTTACATTTAATTGTAATTAGATAAATTACAAGCTACGCCAGGTCGCACTTGGCGTCTCATTAACATCAGATAAGAGAGCACAGTATCTGAATTTTGAAAGTCTCAAAAAATAATACTTAGCAAGTTTTTGTAACGCACTACGCGTACTACGATCACCGTATTGAGGACACCATTAAGAATACGCGACTCAGAACGAATCAGAGAATGAGAAACGAATGTGAACGCTTCCCCCTCCACGAGGGATATATAGGCTTGCCATGACGCCACTGCCGAGGTGATTTCCCAGCAAACATTGCCGCTGGCTATGTAACGGCCGATGAGGAAGCAACGGCCTAGGCTATAACTTCGCACTTTTATCATAATAGCACAATTAGTCGTTATTATGGCGTCCTGGTCTATGGTAGTTCTGTTCTCAATTTCATATGAAGTCGGACCTGTGGATTCTAGCTCAGCGGCGGATATGTTGGTTTAATTTCGGGTGATAACAGCCTTTTATTTTCTTTACTAACATTTTAACGTTGCACTGACATAACCCGCTTTGCAGTGACGATGGGCGATGATTCAATATACTGTACGTTCTTATAAGCAAAATTCAAGCTGATAGTTTTACATGTTTATTTTGTGATCACAGCCGTGGGATCTCCAGTTTTACGTGGAATTCGTACCATAAGAAATGTAAGAAGAAAAAGAAATGCTTTTGAAAGAAAAGTAGACTAACACTAGATCTCAATCAAAAGCAACCACCTTCGGTGTGATAAATTATTCAAGATGATCAGACATGCAACCACTCTAATAGATACCGGAACCGTATCGCCATTGGCCTATCACCTAGGCGACCGTGGTTTAAATTTAGACAATGAAAATGGGGTTTATGAAATAAGAGTGACGTTAGTGTTAGTCTACTTTTCTTTCAAAAGCATTTCTTTTTCTTCTTACATTTCTGTAATTTAAATATTGCGGGTGGTGGTGATGAACTGAGTGGCTTATCTGCTAGTTTCCCACCCAGAATGCTGAGGTTAAAATCCTAGTTTGAGATCCTCGTGTACAGATCACTTACGGGTGTCAGTTCGAAAGACCTCTCCGGAGGACATACATCATTACTTATTACCACCACAGAGACACGCAGCAATCAGAACATCCATCCACATAGGGTTGGCATCAGGAAAGACATCCGGCCCTAAAACGGACCTAAATCGAAAGAAAAAGAACCAGGTGCCGACCTCAGGGAATTTGGAAAAGGGCCAGGAAAAAGAAGTATGTCATTCGTATGAAGGATTTAAGAATTATCGTCATTTTACTGATAGTTAAGGAATATTTCACATATCACTTGAGGAGAAAGGAGCGAGCCAACAGCAGGCGGCCGGAAGGGCCTTGGATAAACATCGCACTGGGCTATGTGTCAGGAAGAAAACAATTTATCGTCTGCGAAAACCGCTATGTGATAATGTTTTGGTAGAAATATTGAGCCGCAGCAATTATGTCATTACGAGCAAGAATTCATTTACTCGCACAAAATTGAACCTCAGATGACAGAACCTTACCGGCCTAAGTTCTAAGCTGAAATATTTCTAATAGTGGTTTTCGCAGGCGCGATGACGTTATCTTATAAGCTCTATCAATATAAATTAAAAATTGCTCCCATGCGAAGCTAGGGTGCGTCGCTCGTTTTGTATATAAACGTAATTTTCGTATCATCGGTGAGATACTGAAATTTGGCAACTGGCTTCCTCGTTTCAGATGGTTCCTGTGCAAAACCTTTCCATGCAACATTTTGTGTACGTGGTTTACGAGGAGGGATGTAGCTGTAATATTCGCGCTTCTTGCCTAACTCTGGATATGATGACTAATTAGAGAAGTTCCGCCCTCACCGTCTTGGTCTGTGGCACATTGTGGGAACACCAGCGCAGTATTCCTCTCGTAATATCAAACCCTGCCTCTATTTTTATGTTGCCTATAGCTACATTATGTTCTCTGAAACGAAACACACATACCCTTTAATATACATTTTCATTATTAAAACGTACAGTCATTCAAACAAAGAATGGATGCATAGTGTTGTATAAGATCCTCACAGGTACACTTTTGTCAGAATCAATTGAATCTGTATATCAATGATTGAATGATTGTCGAGGGTGTCCACAGCATTTGAATCTAAATAGACCGAGAGAGTTGGTTAGTGGTGTGCAGCTGAGAGCTTGCGATCGGGAGATAGTGGGTTTCAAACCCACAGTCGGGAGCCTTGAAGATGAATTTTTGTGGTTTTCCATTTTCACACCAGGCAATTGCTGGGACTGTACGTTAATTAAGGCCACGGCCGTTTCCTTCCCACTCCTAGCCCTTTCCTGTCCCATCGTCGCCATAAGACCTATCTGTGTCGGTGCAACTTAGAGCCAATTGTAAAAAAAATGAATCTACGTGGGAGGTGATTTGTATTCTTATTATCATAAAATTACGACTAATAAAACATTAATAGCGACAGGAATACACACGGTCATTCCTTTTTTGAACGAAAATACCGTACATAAGAATCACAGATTCTGGAGCATGTATTTTACAGTACAAAACGATTATTATTATTATTATTATTATTATTATTATTATTATTATTATTATTATTATTATTATTATTATTATGTCCGACTCGTTGGCTGAACGGTCAGCGTACTGACCTTCGGTTTAGAGGGTCCCGGGCTCGATTCCCGGCCGGGTCGGGGATTTTAACCTTAATTGGTTAATTCCAATGGAACGGGGGCTGGGTGTATGTGTTGTCTTCATCATCATTTCATCCTCATCACAACGCTCAGGTCGCCTACGGGAGTCAAATAGAAAGACCTGTACCTGGCGAGCCGAACCTGTCCTGGGATATCCCGGCATTAAAAGCCATACGACATTTCATTATTATTATTATTATTATTTCGTTTGGCAATTAGTAACCAGTTTCTTACCCGTTCGACTCCTGGCCACTCCAAAGATTTTAATTCTGGTCTGAAAGATGGAGGTACAGTCTTCACTTAACATGATGAGACCAACTGAGGAGCTGGCTGATATGAAATGCAGTGGACATTTATCAAGAAAGTCAAAACGGATGTCGTCACATAGTCTAAGTGAAACTCTAATATCTGCATGCCATAAGCCAAGCAGTACAGACCAGGATATTGTCACACAGTCTACGTGGAACTAAAATATCTGTGGGCCATTAGCCAACCAGTGCAAATGAGGATGTCACCACACAGCTTACGTGGAACTACAATATCTGCAGGACATCAGCCAACAAGTACAGAATACACCATCTACGTGGAAGTACGATATCTGCAGGCCATCAGCTTACCAGTGCAGATGAGGATGTCACCACACAGTTTACGTGGAACTGCAATATCTGCAGGGGATCAGCCAACCAGTACAGACGAGGATGTCATTACGCCGTCTACGTGGAACTACGATATCTGCAGGCCATCAGCCAACCAGTGCAGATGAGGATGTCGCCACACAGTTTACGTGGAACTACAATATCTGCAGGGCATCAGCCAACCAGTACAGACGAGGGTGTCATTACACAGTCTACGTGGAACTACAATATCTGCAACATCAGCCAATCAGTACAGATGAGGATGTTGTCACACAGTCTACGTGGAAGTACAATATCTTCAGGACATCAGCCAAGCAGTATAGATGAGTATGTCGTTACATAGTCTACATGGATCTACAATATCTTCAGGACATCAGCCAAGCAGTACAGATAAGGATGTCATCACACAGTCTACATGCAACTACAGTACCGGAAGACCATTAGGCAAGCAGCACAGATTAATATGTCATCACACAGTCTTCGTGGATCTGCAATACCTGGAGACCATCAGGCAAGCAGTACAGATGAGGACGTCATCACACAGTCTACATGGAGCGTACAATACCTGCAAACCATAACGCAAGCAGTACAGATGAGTATGTCGTCACATAGTCTACGTGGAACTACAATATCTGAAGACCATCAGGCAAGTAGTACAGGTGAGGATGTCATCACATAGTCTGCGTGCAACTCTAATATCTGCAGGCCATCAGACAAGCAGTACAGATGAGTATCTCGTCACACAGTCTGCGTGGCACTACAATACCTGGAGTCCATCAGCCAAACAGTGCAGTTGAGGATGTGATCACACAGTCTACGTGTAATTCTAATATCTGCAGGCCACTGGGATGGGCAGCAAATCTATTGGCGTGCCAAGACCCTTAATCGGTTGTATGTGCCACGGTGGATCATTTGTCGCCTTGTTCTGCCCTTGTGAGTCAACCCTCCGACGAGGGCGGACTGGGTCTTCCGTTGATATTACACTGCATGATTGATAGTTGTATGGATGTTAAATGTCATATGTGTTGTGTGAGTTAGAGGAATGCCCCGGAGCATCAAAATTACCCAATCCCTGGACCAAGGGAAGTAACTGTCCATGATTACAATCCGATGACTCTGCACTGAAAAGAAAGCGACCCTGAGACCCAGAAACCAAGAGTCTGACCAATCAGTCACGCAGCCAGACGACTACGACGACGACGATGATGATGATGATGATAATGATAAAGATGGTGTTTGTTGCTGTTGACGCTTAAGGGGCCAAAACTGAGAGAAGTTTAAACCCTAGACACAAGATATGTAATTACATTTGAAACTACCAACCGATGAAAAGGAGTGGTGTTTGGTATGATAACTAGTAACTAATGCAGGATGATTTTTGTAACCTTCTCCGGTAAAACATAAACACGAAGAGTAAGAAATGAGAGATTGTGAACTCAAAGAATCAGCCAGTCACATGTTACAATTTTTATCAGTACAAACATTCATACCGGTGCAAAATGAATAAGTACCTAGTAGCAAGATTTTTTTTTATAACTTGCTTTACGTCATGCCAACAGAGATAGGTTTTATGGCGACGATGGGATAGGAAAAGGATAGGAATGGGAAGGAAACTGTCGTAGCCTTAATTCCTGTAGAAATGGGAAACCACGGACAACAATCTTCAGGGTTCAATGCTATCTCCCGAATGCGCGCTCACAGGTACGCGCTCCTAACCTCACGGCCAACTCGCTCGGCGTGCAGCAAGACTAAAGACTATACACAAACCTTTATAAAATACACCCTACAATAATTTTATATAGTCACCTTAATAACCAGGGGCTGCTTTGCCGAGGCGGTAAAGCGTGCTCGGTTCACCCGGAAGAACGTGGGTTCGATTCTTCGCCAAAGTCGACAAATTTAAGAGACTGTATTTCCATTTACGGAGGTGCATGTGGCCCTGAGGTTCACTCAGCCTGAACCAAAAATAAGTATCAAGTTAATTCCTGGGGGCAAAGGCGCCCGGGTGACGAGCTAACCACTGTTCCCCATCAAGTGCCGAGTTTAAGGATATTGGAAGCCTTTACATTCCACCCCTCCCAGAGCCTTCATGGCCTGTACGGAGATCACTGACGTAAATAACTGCTTGAAAAGACATATAACTCTTTCTGTTTCTTCAACAAACGAAATAGCATAATATAAATCTCACAGAAATAATTCAGTTTATTGGAGAGTAGATCTTTTGTTTTATTTGATGGTATTCTTGTGATATCAAAAACTTAATCGTAAACTGTATTTATAGTATGTAGGAATTACAATTTTTGTTTCATTTTTATTTGAGAAAATAATAGACCGAATTAATCGGATGAATTGAATGTTATCAAAGGAAACAAACTGTTTTAAATGAATATTTTTGTAGTGCATTATTCTGTCTATACAACAAACATTTGCGTACAGCAGTTCAAGGTACTAAAGCATTTTGACTCTAGTCGTAGTTAGACGGTGTGGTGTAGGGTGCTTATTTAACTGTAGAGTAAAGATCCGAATAGTATATCGAGAATATATGTTTGTTTTAGGGTGGAAGAAGTGTTCACTTGGCTGTTAGAAGTAGCTGAGGACAGTTCAGACCTGTGGGATGGTGGTCGCATTGTCTGGAACGTGCGTTATGTCTTGGAAGGAGCCGAACAGCCTGCACGCTCCAGCGGTCGGTCCCACAGTCACCACGGCGCTCATCGCCCCATGAGGGATGGCCTAGTGGAAGAAACTAGGAGGAAAGTGACTGGAAGACTGGAGATCCAGAAAGATGATATACAGGCCGTGTTGCCCATCTCCAAGGTAAGTACCTCGGAACTGATTAAAAATCTATATTTCACAGACTATATTTAGTTATCTTCCCCAGAACTTCGACCATAAATTTTGGTATATGTCGACTACGAAATTTTGCAACGTGGTAATTCAATTTGCCTTATCCAATGGTGGATGCACATCTTGTCGTCCTGAATGATTTACTACCACACTATAAGAGTTCGTTTTTGATTTAAACGGATTGGACA
Organism: Anabrus simplex; assembly: GCF_040414725.1. NCBI lineage: Eukaryota > Metazoa > Arthropoda > Insecta > Orthoptera > Tettigoniidae > Anabrus > Anabrus simplex. The sequence continues at coordinate 815,500,189 of NC_090266.1, read as the reverse complement.
TTTGTGATTAGTGCAATGTCTCATTCTTCCTTCACTGCTCATGTTGCAAGTCTACTTTCATCATTTTTTGAAATTCAACTTTGACCACTATTTGAAATGTATGCAACTCCTATTTGCGAGATGTCTTTCGTACCAGTCAAATGTAAACTTTCTGTCGTTCTTCTGAGCGCAAGATTTTCCATCAGCTGCTAATTTTCACATATGATCTAGACGTTGTATAGCACTTTACGATATCAATAGCACTGTGTTTTCCCGAAATGGGACTCGGATGTGTTCCACGATAATCATAGGTCTCTTCATGGATTAACCTCTTGTTACTAACACGTGCTAGTATAGCTTGTTGTATCCGTATCCCGGTAGAATAATTTCGTAGTTGACGATCTTTAGAGAATGGTACAATGTTAACCCTGCACAACTCTTCAGAATTGCGCTGGACACACCAAGGATCCCCAGAGATGGCATTGATGACACCCAGCATCCGGAACGGGTAAAGCAAACGAAGAAGATCCGTAAATACTTTGAGGTAGGATCACTAACCTAGAATCGTGCCTGTAGAAATCTATAGCAATGTAAACTATTCTGAAATCAAAATATCTGGTGTACAGCCGTGACAGTGAATCTAGTTGGCATTTTTTTGTAGTATCTCATGCCATCTCTTTTCAGTTTCGACTAATTTAATTTATAACTGTTATGTTCTTCAGTCTGCCGAAACTAATTTTTATTAATAAATTTATAAACTATCTAAAAAGGAAAAACATGCGGTAATAGTATTTTACTAGATTAAGAAACAACTTAATTAAAATAGAACGACATGTTTCTTTCTTAAAGGAAAAAAACCCACGGCATTACAACCCTTGAAGGGCCTTGGCCTACCAAGCGACCGTTGTTCAGCCCGAAGGCCTGCAGATTACGAGGTGTCGCGTGGTCAGCACGACGAATCCTCTCGGCCGTCATTCTTGGCTTTCTAGACCGGGGCCACTATGTCACCCTCAGATAGCTCCTCAATTCTAATCACGTAGGCTGAGTTGACCTCGAACCATCCCTCAGGTCCATGTAAAAATCCCTGACCTGGCCGGGAATCGAACCCGGGGCCTCCGGGTAAGAGGCAGGCACGCTACCCCTACACCACGGAGCCGGCTCCTTTCTTAAAGGAACGTCATCAGATTCTATCAGATCACACTCAAATATTTATAAATGGATGAATATTTACGTTTATTTCTGTTTAGATACTTTATATGCATTATATACTGGAGTGGAGACAAAGCAGGACGTCATTCCAGATTTCAAGTTCCTAAGTAATTATGTTTCTTTAATTCGGTTTTGTAATTTAACCAAACATTTTTCCCGATCGTTTCGGTTAAAAGTGTTTCGGATCACGGAGGTTCTACTGTAGTTACAAATAGAGGATTTTGGAGGCATTTCGTGAATTCTCAGAGGCTTTTAGACGGAACTCTGACAGACATAACTGTTTTTAATGAGATGTATGCGTATGTATGTTACATTGAAACCATTTTTATTCCTTAACACTTCTTCAAAAACCACTCGCGTATCGGTATAACACTACTGTAATACGACCTAGACAATCTGAACACACTCTGGAAAAGTATGGCCGCTGATGGCCTCTGCCTTTTGCGAAAATGCTGCCATCTGGCAAGTTTTGTATTAGTGGTAGTACCGGGCGAGTTGGGCGTGCGGTTAGGGACGGGCAGCCATGAGCTTGCATCCGGGAGATAGTGGGTTCGAATCCCACTGTCGGCAGCCCTGAATATGGTTTTCCGTGGTTTCCTATTTTCACACCAGGCAAATGCTGAGGCTGTTCCTTAATTAAGGCCACGGCCACTTCCTTCCCACTCCTAGTCCTTTCCTATCCCATCGTCGCCATAAAACCTGTCTGTACCGAGCTCGATAGCTGCAGTCGCTTAAGTGCGGTCAGTTTCCAGTATTCGGGAGATAGTAGGTTCGAGCCCACTGTCGACAGCCCCGAAGATGGTTTTCCGTGGTTTCCCATGTTCACACCAGGCAAATGCTGGGGCTGTACCTTAATTAAGGCCACGGTCGCTTCCTTCCCACTCCTAGCCCTTTCCTGTCCCATCGTCGTCATAAGACCTATTTGTGTCGGTGCGACGTAAAAGCAACTAGCAAAAAAAAACCTGTCTGTGTCGGTTCTACGCAAAGCAACTAGCAAAAAGGATTTGTACTAAATATGGCATTTGATTAGGAATTATTTTTGCGCAAATGGAAGGGAAACTTTTTGTTTGAATTGTGTTAACGTATGGTCAATACGTTCGTTTGAATAATTTTTCCTATTTGCATTAACACGTGGTAAATAAGCTCATTTGGAAATGTTTGATAGATTTCCAACTTCTTTGAAATCATTTAAGAAAAGACTAGGTAAACAACTAATAAGGAATCTGCCACCTGGCTGACAGCACTAAATGCAGATCAGTGATCATTTAATTGAAAAATCCTCATTCTTTTTTGCTAACCAAGCTTAAAAATTCTAACAAATTGTACGAAATTACTTATTTGTGTCAGGCTCCCCACTTTCATCTATTCTATCCGACCTTCCTTGGTCATTTCTTGTTCTTTTCTGATCCGTACGGTATTACGTATGGAGGGCTAGAGAGTCCTTTATTTTCATGTCCTTCGTGAACATTGTCTTTCTTTGCCGATACTTACATTTTTTCTAAGTATCGGATCCCTTCCATTATTTTCTCTCTGATTAATGTTAGTAGAAGATCGCTGCCTAGTTGTACTTCCTCTTAAAACAATAACCACCACCACCTGTACGAAATTAAAGGTTACGTACCTGTAAATTTGGGCTAATAAATGCATTGATATGAGTTCCTCGAAGTACAGACAGTCCTAAATGCAGATGATTGACTTCATAGAATCCTTCATGATTCGTCAATTATATTATAATAAGTAAAAAAACCCTAGTCCTCATTCTTTCTGCTAACAAAGCTCGAAAAGTCTAATACCTTACACAAAACAATAGGTTACGTAATTGTAAATGTTGTTTTTACAAGTTGCTTTACGTCGCACCGACACAGATAGGTCTTATGGCGATGATGGGAGAGGAAAGGGCTAGGAGTGGGAAGGAAGCGGCTGTGGCCTTAATTAAGGTACAGCCCCGGCATTTGACTGGTGTGAAAATGGGAAACCACGGAAAACCATCTTCAGGGCTGCCGACACTGGGATTCGAACTCACTATCTCCCGAATACTGGATAGTGGCCGCATTTAAGCGACTACAGCTATCGAGCTCGGTAACTGTATATGTGGACTAATGAGTGTACTGCCTCGGATTTCTGAGTAACTTACACGGAAATCATGCATTGTATCGTATTAGAGCTTTAAATATTACTTTCATCAATTGAATTATTCTATTTTAGGTTAGCGGACAAACTTCTATAGTATAGATGGCATAAGCAGGCTGGATTCGAACATGAATGCCCTCATCAGCTGATCAACGTAAACAAACTAGTCGTCACCATCACCAAAGCGAGAGGATTATGGGAATAAAAGCGGCCCAGGCCATAGACACTGCGAGAATGAGTTGTGATTGGCCAGGTCGTATTGTCGTAGTGTTATACCGAGACGCTTGTCAAAAACCCAGTATCAACGGGGATATTTCAAATTGCTTATTTCATGCTTCCTGCAAACAACCCCCCTCCCACCCCACCTTTTCATTTTAGGACTCTGTAATGATCCTAGAATTTATACTTGAGTTGGTATATTCTAAATATAAAATTTGGATGTAACCTCTTCTATAGTTTCCTCATCATTAGCGTAAAAGCGACATATAGACAGATAAAAAAATATATTTCTCATACACACTTCTTCAATCAGAAATTCTGCAAGACAAGTGACAATGAGACATTTTATATACATCAGCCTCTGACCAAATATTGCTCTCACAGTGATTTAATTAGTAGTATATCACTCACAAGGGTAATAATAGGGAATTAAAGACCGTCTTCATATCCCCCCATATTAAGTCACACTCCACCACAAGAACGGTATCATATTTTAAAGTTCCTGTTTCAGACCCTGCGCGTGCATCATCAATTCTGAGTATAGTTTTGGCCTGATTTGTTCTTATACACTCGCTGGTAATGCTGATACATATATCGTTTCAAGTTCCGCAACACATATCCAGATCTAAATAATTATAGTCACGAGCATACCACAAGCTCCGCTAATAACACAGGTGATCCCGCAATTTCGCCAGACCGTCACTCCCATTACTACGCATTGTTTGGCGCGTTATTATCAGTGTACAGTATATACTCTTTGGTGTCCGTGTTTTCATTCTAAACAGTGAAGCTCGGTGCATTGCTGATCGTCTGCGCTCTGCACATTGTTTCTTTAAGTATTTCCGAGGCTTGCGAATGTTTTGAAAGTCGTGAACTTGTACGTGTCGTTCGTGAGTGAGGTGAATTCCAATGTACATGTCGTGCTTGTGCTGTTAAAATGCCGTACTGTGCGGTTATAGGCTGTACAAACCATCCCAACAACGCAAAGAATCGTAAGTTGTCCTTTTATAGATTCCCAAAAGACTCAGCTCTGCACAAACAATGGGTAGGTATATTTTTGTAAAATAAAAGATGCTTTTAACTCTGAAATCGCACGTATATGCTCCGAACATTTTCTGTCTTCTGATTTTGAAAGAGATTTACGATCTGAACTGTTAGGCATTCCCCCTAAGCGCTTGTTCCTTCCCAAAACGTTCACACGTTTTCTGCATCAATAGACAATTCAGAGCGAAATATACGCGCCGAAAGGCGTTAATAAGCAAATCTGTAGATAAATCAAGTGAGCTTGATGACCTTTCTCAGGAAAGACAAATTAACGAACAGTTACGTCAAGATAAAGGCAACTTGCCCTTGAAGTGTGAATTAGTTGGTGTGATGCTCAAAAATGAGGAATTATAAGAATCAAATTACTTACTGAAGATATAAAACGAGCTCAAACCAAAATAACGAAATTGGAGGAAATTAAAAAACTATGAGGATTTTCTCTAATTATCAAAAACAATGTTTACTAAAGGCAAAGTGTACAAACCGGTCACCCGAAGATGTAGCCAAGCAGTTACAATTCGGTGTATCTCCAAAAAAAGCTGTCATATGTTAGGGAAACTCTAAAATATAGAATACCCTTCGTACCGATCAACAATAGCACGGTGGAAAAGAGTTGAATTCCTTTTATGAGGACACATATCTCAAAAACTAAAGGTGATAAATGGTATTTAGAAGATCCTTTACTATTAAAGAAACAAGTATTTTTTGCCGGAAAATTCACTTAGGGGGGGGGGGAGTGTGAAAGGGAGTAAAAAACGGAATTCTTTTTATGGGGATACTTATATCTCAGAACTGAAGGTAACAGACGAGAACATTGTTATTTGTAATCTCCTTAAAACGTAAATAAACACGCTTTTTCTTTCGGGGGGTGGGGGTAAATCAACTTAACGGCGGTGGGGTGAAAAATGCGTTGATGATTTTACTGTTCATAACATACTTATTCCGATCATAAACTGATCATTTTTAATCTTTCCTGGGTTCGTTTTCAAGAGCCATTTTTTCCTTTGGAGAACATAATGATAGATTACAGTAGATTCTCCTGGCATATAAATAAAAATGTAAACACATTTGAAATAAACGATAGGAATGATATTAGCCGTGCAATTGTTCACGGAAGTATACCATTCGTGTCACGAGAAATCTCGCGCACTTGCTTACGCGCGACCATGGTGCTGGTCACATTTTCAGCAATGACAATGGCAGCAGATAAAATTTACCGTAAAGTAGCTATCTTGCATCTTGCTTTGGGGTCCAGAACAATAATAATAATAATAATAATAATAATAATAATAATAATAATAATAATAATAATAATAATAATAATGTTCTAGACCGTCGTCCAAATGTGCGGACTGCGCTGGAAACAGGTCCTGGCCGGATAATGACTTCCATTGCAGTCCGGCCGCGGTTTCGGTACCGCCATGGCACCCAAGACGACACCATGCCGGGTATCCTCAAGGATTTGAACCATATTAAAAATGCTTATAGGAAAAGATGGCAAAGATTCAGGGATCCAACTGACCAAGTGGAATACCTGGAATTAGCCCGGGAAGTACGAAATAGATTGCTGGAAAGAAAGATTGGAAAAATGGGCGAACTTTGCCGTAATCTCTCAGAAAACGAGTCAAATCACGAATTTTGGCGTATTCTCTCAGAAAACGAGTCACATCGCGTATTTCGGCGGATTATATATAAAACGTTAAACATTCGATTATAAATTTCATTATAATACCGTAGCGAAACACGGGTATCTTGCTAGTAGGCCGATATAAATTAACTTGTCCTGACTGACTGACTGACTGACTGACTGACTGACTGACTGACTGACTGACTGACTGACTGACTGACTGACTGACTGACTGACTGACTGACTGACTGACTGACTGACTGACTGACTGACTGACTGACTGACTGACTGACTGACTGACTGACTGACTGACTGACTGACTGACTGACTGACTGACTGACTGACTGACTGACTGACTGACTGACTGACTGACTGACTGACTGACTGACTGACTGACTGACTGACTGACTGACTGACTGACTGACTGACTGACTGACTGACTGACTGACTGACTGACTGACTGACTGACTGACTGACTGACTGACTGACTGACTGACTGACTGACTGACTGACTGACTGACTGACTGACTGACTGACTGACTGACTGACTGACTGACTGACTGACTGACTGACTGACTGACTGACTGACTGACTGACTGACTGACTGACTGACTGACTGACTGACTGACTGACTGACTGACTGACTGACTGACTGACTGACTGACTGACTGACTGACTGACTGACTGACTGACTGACTGACTGACTGACTGACTGACTGACTGACTGACTGACTGACTGACTGACTGACTGACTGACTGACTGACTGACTGACTGACTGACTGACTGACTGACTGACTGACTGACTGACTGACTGACTGACTGACTGACTGACTGACTGACTGACTGACTGACTGACTGACTGACTGACTGACTGACTGACTGACTGACTGACTGACTGACTGACTGACTGACTGACTGACTGACTGACTGACTGACTGACTGACTGACTGACTGACTGACTGACTGACTGACTGACTGACTGACTGACTGACTGACTGACTGACTGACTGACTGACTGACTGACTGACTGACTGACTGACTGACTGACTGACTGACTGACTGACTGACTGACTGACTGACTGACTGACTGACTGACTGACTGACTGACTGACTGACTGACTGACTGACTGACTGACTGACTGACTGACTGACTGACTGACTGACTGACTGACTGACTGACTGACTGACTGACTGACTGACTGACTGACTGACTGACTGACTGACTGACTGACTGACTGACTGACTGACTGACTGACTGACTGACTGACTGACTGACTGACTGACTGACTGACTGACTGACTGACTGACTGACTGACTGACTGACTGACTGACTGACTGACTGACTGACTGACTGACTGACTGACTGACTGACTGACTGACTGACTGACTGACTGACTGACTGACTGACTGACTGACTGACTGACTGACTGACTGACTGACTGACTGACTGACTGACTGACTGACTGACTGACTGACTGACTGACTGACTGACTGACTGACTGACTGACTGACTGACTGACTGACTGACTGACTGACTGACTGACTGACTGACTGACTGACTGACTGACTGACTGACTGACTGACTGACTGACTGACTGACTGACTGACTGACTGACTGACTGACTGACTGACTGACTGACTGACTGACTGACTGACTGACTGACTGACTGACTGACTGACTGACTGACTGACTGACTGACTGACTGACTGACTGACTGACTGACTGACTGACTGACTGACTGACTGACTGACTGACTGACTGACTGACTGACTGACTGACTGACTGACTGACTGACTGACTGACTGACTGACTGACTGACTGACTGACTGACTGACTGACTGACTGACTGACTGACTGACTGACTGACTGACTGACTGACTGACTGACTGACTGACTGACTGACTGACTGACTGACTGACTGACTGACTGACTGACTGACTGACTGACTGACTGACTGACTGACTGACTGACTGACTGACTGACTGACTGACTGACTGACTGACTGACTGACTGACTGACTGACTGACTGACTGACTGACTGACTGACTGACTGACTGACTGACTGACTGACTGACTGACTGACTGACTGACTGACTGACTGACTGACTGACTGACTGACTGACTGACTGACTGACTGACTGACTGACTGACTGACTGACTGACTGACTGACTGACTGACTGACTGACTGACTGACTGACTGACTGACTGACTGACTGACTGACTGACTGACTGACTGACTGACTGACTGACTGACTGACTGACTGACTGACTGACTGACTGACTGACTGACTGACTGACTGACTGACTGACTGACTGACTGACTGACTGACTGACTGACTGACTGACTGACTGACTGACTGACTGACTGACTGACTGACTGACTGACTGACTGACTGACTGACTGACTGACTGACTGACTGACTGACTGACTGACTGACTGACTGACTGACTGACTGACTGACTGACTGACTGACTGACTGACTGACTGACTGACTGACTGACTGACTGACTGACTGACTGACTGACTGATAGATTCATCATCGCCGAGCAAAAACTACTGGACATAAAGAAATGAAATTTTGGGGATACATTCATATTAACATGTAGGTGCTCGCTAAGGGAGGATTTTTTAATATTCCGTCGCTAAGGGGAGAAAAGAGGGGTGCATTTTTAAAATGAGTTTATCTATATCTCAAAACGTTAAAAGTTTACAGATGTAAAAATTGATACGGTATTTAGAATCTCCTTTAAACACAAAGAAACACGTATTTTTTGTTTTCGGAAAATCCCAATAGGAGGTGTGAAAAAGGGTGAATATGGGGTTGAATGCCTTTAATGAGGATGTTTATATCTCAGAAAATGAATATATTACAGACATGAAAATTGGTATTTGGGATCTCCTTTAAAAAGAAAGGAACAAGTTTTTTTTTGTTTTTGGAAAATCCAAATAATGGGGGATGAAAAGGGGCGTGAATTTTTAAAATGAGTGTACCTATATCTCAAAACTTTTAAAGTTTACAGATGTAAAAATTGGTATTTAGAATCTCCTTTAAAAACAAAGAAACACGAATTTTTGTTTTCGGAAAATCCCAATAGGAGGGGTGTGAAAGGGTGAATATGGGGTTGAATGCCTTTAATGAGGGTACTTATATCTCAGAAACTAAATATATTACAGATCTGAAAACTGGTATATTGGTTCTCCTCTAAAAATGAAGAAAAACGTATTTTCTGTTTTTGGAAAATCCAATGAATGGGGGTTAAACAGGAGCGAAAAATTGGGGTGAACTTTTAGAAAGATTAAATTTTTTGTATATCTCAGTAACGTAAAAAGTTACAGACGTAAAAACTGGTACTTGGAATCTCCTGTAAAAGGAAAGAAACATAGGTGATTTGTTTTTGGAAACTCCACTTAAGGGGAACCAAAAAAGAGGTGACATTCTAAAATGAGAATTTCTACAGTATATCTCAAAAACTCAACATGTTACAGAAGTACGAAATCGATTGCTGGAAAGAAAGATTGAAATATGGGAGGAACTTTGCCGTAATTAAAAATAAAGGAACGTGTATTTTTAGTTTTCGGAAAGCCACTTGGATGGGGTTGGGGAGTAAAAGTGACTGAAAATGGGGTTGAAGTATTTTAATTAGGATACTGATATCTCAAAAACTGAAGATGTTAGAGACGTGAAATTTGGTATTTGGAATCTGCTTTAAAGTAAAGAAACTTGTATTCTCGGAAAATCCAATGAGGGGAGGGTGGATGATGGTGAAAGAATTGAAAAATTAATTGAATTAATTGTATGAGGATACTTAAAACTAAAAACTAAAGTTGTTACAGACGTGAAAATTGGTATTTGAATCCCCTTTAAAAACAAGGAAAAACGCATTTTTGGGGGGGGGAATCATCTTGGGGGGGGGGAGTGAAATGAGTTGAATTCCTTTCATGAGGACACATATCTCAAAAACTGAAGATATTAGAGTCGTGATAATTGGTATTTAGAAGATCCTTTACTATTAAGGAAACAAGTATTTTTTGCCGGAACATTCACTTAAGGGGGGTGCGAGGATGAAGGGAAGTGAAAAAGCGAATTATTTTTCTGAGGATACTTATATCTCAAAATTGAAGGTAACAGACGTGAACATTGGTATCTGGAATCTCCTTTAAAGATAAAGAAACACGCCTTCTTTTTTGGGGGGGGGGGGGTTAAATCAACTTAACGGAGATGGGGTGAAAAACGAGGTATATCCAATTGATTTCACTGTTCATAATGTACTTATAAGGAGCCTCCGTGGCTCAGGTGGCAGCGCGCCGGCCTCTCACCGCTGGGTTCTATGCTTCAAATCCCCTTCACTCCATGTGAGATTTGTCCTGGACAAAGCGGAGGCGGGACAGGTTTTTCTACGGGTACTCCGGTTTTCCGGGTCATCATTCTTTCCAGCAACACTCTCCAATATCATTTAATTTCATTTCATTTGTCATTCATTAATCATCGCCCCAGAGGAGTGCGACAGGCCTCGGTAGCCGGCACAATTCCTATTCTCGCCGCTAGATGGGGGCTTTATTCATTCCATTCCTGACCCCGTCGAATGACTGTAAATAGGCTGTGGATTTTCATTGTACTTATTCTGATCATAAACCGATCATTTTTAATCTTTCCTCGGTTCGCTTTTCATGAGCCATCTTTTCCTTTGGAGAACGTTCTTAGATTACGGTTGATTCTCCTGGCATATAAATAAAAATTTTAACACATTTGAAATAAACGATAAGAATGAGATTGACCGTGCAATTGTTCACCTCTGTAATAAGGTCAAAATGCACGGAAGTATGTCATTGGTATCGTCAGAAATCCCGCGCACTTGCCTACGCGCGACAATGGTGCTGGTCACATTGTCAGTAATGACAATGGCAGCAGATGTATTTTACCGCCAAGTAGCGGTCTTGCATCTTGCTGTGGGGCCCAGAAAACCAATAATAATAATAATAATAATAATAATAATACACTGACTGACAGAGCAAATGCAACAGCCAAGAAGGAGTGGTTCGAAAGGGATGAAAGTTGGGGAAAAAACAGAGACGGCACGGACGAATAATTGATGTTTATTTCAAACCGATATGCAGGTTACACAATGCGCACGGCATCGACTCAGTAGGATGTAGGACCACCGCGAGCGGCGATGCACGCAGAAACACGTCGAGGTACAGAGTCAATAAGAGTGCGGATGGTGTCCTGAGGGATGGTTCTCCATTCTCTGTCAACCATTTGCCACAGTTGGTCGTCCGTACGAGGCTGGGGCAGAGTTTGCAAACGGCGTCCAATGAGATCCCACACGTGTTCGATTGGTGAGAGATCCGGAGAGTACGCTGGCCACGGAAGCATCTGTACACCTCGTAGAGCCTGTTGGGAGATGCGAGCAGTGTGTGGGCGGGCATTATCCTGCTGAAACAGAGCATTAGGCAGCCCCTGAAGGTACGGGAGTGCCACCGGCCGCAGCACATGCTGCACGTAGCGGTGGGCATTGAACGTGCCTTGAATACGCACTAGAGGTGACGTGGAATCATACGCAATAGCCCCCCAAACCATGATGCCGCGTTGTCTAGCGGTAGGGCGCTCCACAGTTACTGCCGGATTTGACCTTTCTCCACGCCGACGCCACACTCGTCTGCGGTGACTATCACTGACAGAACAGAAGCGTGACTCATCGGAGAACACGACGTTCCGCCATTCCCTCATCCAAGTCGCTCTAGCCCGGCACCATGCCAGGCGTGCACGTCTATGCTGTGGAGTCAATGGTAGTCTTCTGAGCGGACGCCGGGAGTGCAGGCATCCTTCAACCAATCGACGGGAAATTGTTCTGGTCGATATTGGAACAGCCAGGGTGTCTTGCACATGCTGAAGAATGGCGGTTGACGTGGCGTGCGGGGCTGCCACCGCTTGGCGGCGGATGCGCCGATCCTCGCGTGCTGACGTCACTCGGGCTGCGCCTGGACCCCTCGCACGTGCCACATGTCCCTGCGCCAACCTTCTTCGCCACAGGCGCTGCACCGTGGACACATCCCTATGGGTATCGGCTGCGATTTGACGAAGCGACCAACCTGCCCTTCTCAGCCCGATCACCATACCCCTCGTAAAGTCGTCTGTCTGCTGGAAATGCCTCCGTTGACGGCGGCCTGGCATTCTTAGCTATACACGTGTCCTGTGGCACACGACAACACGTTCTACAATGACTGTCGGCTGAGAAATCACGGTACGAAGTGGGCCATTCGCCAACGCCGTGTCCCATTTATCGCTCGCTACGTGCGCAGTACAGCGGCGCATTTCACATCATGAGCATACCTCAGTGACATCAGTCTACCCTGCAATTGGCATAAAGTTCTGACCACTCCTTCTTGGTGTTGCATTTGCTCTGTCAGTCAGTGTAATAATAATAATAATAATAATAATAATAATAATAATAATAATAATAATAATAATAATAATAATAATAACCAAAAATCTTTAATATCACTCACCCTAACAGTAATAATATTAATAATAATAATGTGCGGACTGAGCTGGAAACGAGTACTGGCCGTGTAATGACTACAAATGCAGTCCGGCCGTGGGTTCAGTACCACCAAGGCACCCAAAACGACACCATACCTGATCTCCTCAAGGATTTGATCCATATTAAAATGCTTATAATAAAAGATGGCAAAGATTTAGGGACCCAACTGACCGCGTGGAATACCTGGACATAGCCCGGGAAGTACGAAATCGATTGCTGGAAAAAAATATTGAAAAATGGGAGGAACTTTGTCGTAATCTCTCAGAAAACGAGTCAGATCGCAAATTTTTGGCGAATTCTCTCAGAAAACGAGTCAGATCGCGAATTTCGGCGGATTATATATCAAACGTTAAGCATTCAATTATAAATTTCAGTATAATACCGTAGCGAAGCACGGGTATCTTGCTAGTACCTGAATTTTCCAACCGTGCTCAACTTTTATTTTGGAAGGATGTTTAGTTCACGCGTCAGTTTGAATTGACAATTCACAAAAGTCTGTAATCGTAACTCAGTAGTAAATGGGTCGGCCCCGCAGTCTATGTATAACGTGAATGCCTCTCACCCCCCGGAGGCCCCAGGTTCGCTTCCGGGGCCAAATCAGGGATATTTACCAGGGTCTGAGGGCTCGTTCGGGGTCTACTCAGCCTTCGTGATTACAATTGAGTTGCTATCTGACAGTGAGATGGCGACGCCGCTCTAGAAAGCCATTAAGAACGGCCGAGAGGTTTCCCCTCACTGACCAAGCGCCATCTCATAATCTGCAGGCCTTCGGGCTGAGCAGCGGTCGCTTGGTAGGCCAAAGACCATCAGGGCTGTACTGCCTTGGTGGTGGGGTGATAGTTAGTAATAAATGTATATTAAATGAACTAGGTACATCATTCAATATTCTTTGCAATGTACCTGGACTTTACATTTTTCGAGAATTTATAAGAATTTGAAATCTAGTGCCTTTCAAATAATGGCTTGCTCCATAGCTGAATGGTCAGCTTAGTGGTTTGGAGGCCACGAATTCGATTCCTGATTAGGCCGACGATTTAAGCCGCGAGTTGTTAATTCCTCTGTTGTTCTTAATACACATCTTAATTTACTCACAACACATCCCAATACCAGCCCCACAGAAACACACAATAGTAAATACATCCCTCCTTATAGGGTTGATCTAAGGAAAGGCATCCAATCGTAAAATCGGGCTTAGTCTATATTAATGCCCACCCCAGATAATTGGTAAAAAAGTGAAACATGTGAAGAACGTGTTTACATAGTAAACAGTATAATTCAAGGTGGCCGAGAGAATTGTGTTCTCCTAATATGAAAAAAGTGCACCACAATATTTAAGCATTGATCGTTAGTATTTTAATTAATATCATTAATAATCTGATTGAGGGACGAGAATACTCCAGCTGGACATTTAGCGCTTTGCGACCCAGCACAAACAACCCGTTAACGAGTGTAGGTCGCGTGCATTTAACAATATATTCCAACAAATTAATATGCAAAATAGCACATCGCATCACGATTAATTCGATTCTGGATAATTGAGTGCCAACTGTACAAGCAAACAGAGAATTATGTGAAGAGTGTTTAGAATAATAAGAGCACCAGCTTTCTTATTAAGCGTCACACGTGCAAAATCATCCTTCGTGGAACATGATTCAACCCACGATCTTCGGTGCAAGATTGAAGCGCTGAAGGTATAGGTAGTCCAATTCACATTATCCTAGTCCTGAGAAAAGTTGACTTAAATTATCTGCACATGAATGAAAATATTGATAAGATAAATATGAAATACTTTTTAATTTTAAATCCTCAGATCATTGCCTCGCTTAAATACAATCACTTAAGATAAGAAATGTGGACTTCGTCTTAAGTGTCGTGCACAATTTTGAGGTACATAAACCATGTACAGACGTTACTAATTATTTTAGGAAAATTGTTTAATTTTGTAAACGTTTACGACAGATTATACCGTGTGGTAATAATAATGGCGTGTGGCCTCTAGAGACGCCCGGTGCAGGTCTTTCAATTTGACGCCGTATAGGCGACCTGCGCGTCTGTGAGGATGGGGCCCTACCTATGATGAGTTATAATGCTGAAGACATCACACACGCCCAGCCCCCGAGCCATTGGAATTAACCCGGCCGGGAATCGAACCCAGAACTCTCTGGACCAAAGGCCAGCACGCTAACCATTTAGCCATGGAGCCGGACGAACCGTGTGGTACAGCTGCGCCTAATCACTCAGTTTAATGCAACTCGCAAACTAAAGCCTAACCAAAAAATATTGACATTGGCTACTCGTAGTAATGTCTGATTTCATTACGCTTTCTATAATTCCGTTTATTCATGTAAATCAAATCAGCATTAATGATACAATATCGAATGTTGGTACAGAATCGTGAAAATCCCATATCACGTAAACATAGATGTCGTGTATAGGGATCCAATGACAGGCTGAATGACTGCAAGTAATATTGATATAAAAGAGCTCCATGACAACTCGTTATATGCCAGCGTGCTGAAAGCCGGGGCAGGAAACATGCGGAAGTTCGTGTCCGATGTAGGACGAATATCTTAATTTCGTTGTTAATGTTCGTGTGAGTCGAGTTGATGAAGATAAATCTAAATACTGATGAATTCTCGTATTGCAGGTACTCTGCATTGTCTGTCTTTTCAGGTAGGTCTCAAAAGAGTTATTTGTGGTAAAGGAAGCTATTACCGATGGAGCCGAAATGGGCCTGCGTATGGCCATTCGATTAATGAAGCATATGTTCAAAATAGCCAACCAAATCTGTGCACGCTGGAGGAGAGAGACATTCTGGCACGCTCCAACGCATGTGGCAGAACCTGCCTGCAGGATCCAGTCTGAAGTCCAGACAGCTTTCAGCCGTTTTTCCAATTGAACGTGCGCTGTTACTTGGTTGAATTATTGTGGTAACAAATACACTTTCCCGAGTTGGTGGCTATTCGTGACTGGTGAGAAGAGGAGTAATTCGGCCATGCAAGAACACAATCACCAAATCGTGCATCCACCAGTTCATGTAGGTATTCATTCACTCAAATGTATGTTGTAGTTGTAGGATTTCGTTTAAAGCATGCGTAAAATACATGCAATAAATTATATTCTATTCTATTATAATTAGTGTGTAACGTTGACAATAAATGCAGTGCGCTTCGTGCGTTGTACCCGTTTGTCATACGAAAGTCGCAAATTATTCTTCCTTCCTTCTGTATGCTTCGTTTGTAAAAGTGAAAAATGACTTTTGAGAATGAGCGAAGTTAAACCTTAATTACGAATTCCTTTACGAGAATAATATAAAAATACAATTGAAAAACTCGAAAATAGATTCGAATTCTGAATCGCGGAAAAGATCACATGTTAGATGCGACTAGTAGCCTACCATGTAGCAACAAAAAAGTAGATCTCGTAATTCTGTACTTATGGAATGACGTCGGCTATCGTTTTTAAATTAATCTTGTATGTTACAAGTTATGAACCCGAATGTGCAGACAGGTTTACCTTGCTGCAAACACCACATTGTGCTGAAGAATCATGTCTCTCTTCACGTCAGATAGACGTAACTATTCCGTACGCGTAGAGTATGCACCTTTTAATCGGTTAAATAAGACCAGCCTAATATTGCGGGTGGTATTCAAAATACGTTCGCCCGTAGTCGGCGTTTACGTGGTGATATTTGTTATGACTTCCTTAAAAGTAAACTGAGACTTCAAAAAAGTCAAGGCTTCGTAAAGGGAGCCTAGCCGAGAATGAAATGAAAATTTAAAAAGGCATGGATGAAGAAATGCTTGAACCCTCAGCGAGTATCCAGGTATACATTTTTCTTTCTTAATACGTTTCTCTCTCGGACTCGGTGAGGGATCCCACCTCCACTACATCAAGGGCAGTGTCCTGGAGCGTGAGACTTTGGGTCGGGAATACAACTGGGTAGCAGGACCAGTACCTCGCCCAGGCGACTTCACCTGCTATGCTGAACAGGGGCCTTGTGGGGGAGATGGGAAGAATGGAAGGGATAGGTAAGGAAGAGGAAAGGAAGTGGCCTTGGCCTGGAGGAGAATTGAGAAACTAATTCGAGGTGGGAATCGAACTCCCCTCTATTCAGTTGACCTCCCGAGGCTGAGTGGACCCCGTTCCAGTCCTCGTACCACTTATCATATTTCGTGGCAGGGCCGGGAATCGAACACCACAGAGCGCAGGCCTACATCCAGGTATGTCTACTATCCATAATTCCACCCAGCGACTTCCAGCGTGGCAAGCCTTATAACTCTGTATTCACGAGAAGAGCGATAATTCTCTATTCGAAAAATGACTGATGTGTGACAGCCATATGGCCTTTATTTAATTGTACAACGGTAGTAATTACATGGCGTAAGCTATCACATCTGCTGTACAGCATTTGCGTGCCATAGATTACAAACTACTTTGGAAAACACGTTTCTATCAATTGCGATGTGATGAGACTATACAAAATGGCAGTTAATTGACATGTCTGCAATTGGTTCCAATCTATCACGTTTTCTGGCAATATAAAATACCCTCTTGGACCAATCAGGTGAGCAATTCTCTACCGGCAGCTGTAGGATTTTGCTTGTTCAGCACGGGAACATTTCATGAAAGAACGATAGAGAACAGGACTTCGCTCTACATAAAAGGGTGGAGTGTTTATGAATATGCCTTACCTGCTTCCTCTTGTATGGTTTTTGCATTGTGCGGGGAAGCTTATATCGGGCTAACTGTACATAAAATTGCTGTAAGATGTTGCGTAAGATACGACTAAATGGCATTTAATTCCTAGCAGGTTGCATATGTTCGAGAAAAAATATATCCCGGTATAATTAATCATGCATACAGTGAATTAAACCATTTTAATGGATTCTTCTACATCACTAACATGAAGTAGTTCACCGATCACCTACAACATAATATCTTTCCGGAGCTGTCATTACTATCTAGTCATTATGATTCTATGAAAACCTATCATAAGGGTACTCAGGAAAGTACTGAATGGGATGTAACAACTCCGTCAGATTCTCTTTTGTTTTATTTTGGATAGGATAATCATTTGGGTACAATATATTCAAAGTTGCATTCGTACGACCCCGACTTTGTCTAGCTACAGATCAAATGGCCCTTCACCGTGCAAGTTGGCCGTGCGGTTAGCGGGCCGCAGCTGTGTGCTTGCATTCGGGAGATAGTGGGTTTGAATTCCACTGTTGGCAACCCTGAAGATAGTTTTCCTGGTTTCCCATTTTCACACCAGGCAACTGCTAGGGCTGTACTTTAATTAAGGCCACGTACGCTTCCTTCCCACTCCTAGCCCATTTCTATCCCATCGTCCCCTTAAGACCTATCTGTGCCAGTGCGACGTAAATCAACTTGTAAAATTAAATTTAAAAATAATAATGGTCCTTCTCCTTTACAAGTGTACTGATACTCCGTCTGCGGATTACTTTTTCACAAAACGATTTTTCTCACTACCAGCCTATTTTCAGGACGTCTTTCAGTATCCTTCTTTTTCTTTATGGAGGAGTCTCAAGATTCCTTATAATTTTGAAATCCTCTGACTGCATAGAAATGACAGTAAATTTTGGATATTTCTTCATTCGCACTCCTGACATGTTATGCCATCTGGTAATAATACTGGATTAGTGGTCTCGCTTCGCGGCTAAGTGGTTTTCATGCTGGCCTTTGGTGCAAAGGGTCTTGGGCTGGATTGTCGGCCGAGTCGGTGATTTCAAACTTCATAGGCTATTCCCTCCGGCTCAGGGACTGGGTCTTTGTATCGCGTTCAGCATTACATTTCTCACAAACGTGCAGATCGCCTATGGGTGTCAACTCGAAAGACCTACACCATGGCGTCTCCGGAGGCTACAAACCACCATGATTATTATTATTATTATTATTATTATTATTATTATTATTATTATTATTATTATTATTATTATTATTATTATTATTATTATTACCACCGAAGTTATCACCACCTTGCAGAAGGCAAAATACATTTTGCCAGGTGTTTCGAGACTTGCGTGTTCAAATGATCCTTAGAGCTATGCCGGCGGGAGCACATGCTCCTGGTAGGGCCACCCAAGCCGGAGAGGTCTAAGGTGATGATACAGACTGAGTGATACCCTGGTCATCAAGGTTGGGGGTTGGGCGTAGGGTTAACTCCCCTACCTCGTAAAAGGACAAATGTTACGGATATCTTAAGACATACTACAGGAAAATCGGATAACTTGGTGACGACCCGGCGAGAAAAACGACTTATGAGAAGGAAAAATTAGATCATAGTAGCAACGTGGAATATAAGGACATTAAAGAGACCTGGCAAGTTGAAGGAATTAAGGAATGAACTGAATAAGTATGGGGCGAAGATAGCAGCATTGCAGGAACTAATATGGAAGGGGCAAGGGATGATAATGTCTGGTCAACATATCCTGATGTACAGTGGAGGAGAAGGCGGCAGTAATGGCACAGGATTCCTCATACACAAGTCTGTAAAGCAAAGCGTGATCAATTTTACTGCAATCTACGATAGGATGTGCTCTTTGAGACTTCGGGCAAAATTCTTCAATGTTACAATGTTTTGTGTGTATGCCCCCACAGAAGAGGCAGAAGATGAGGAAAAAGATACATTTTAGACCAAATTGGAGGATGAAATGAGTGAATTTCAAAGACATGACGTGAAACCGATCCTTGGAGATTTAAATGCAAAGATTGGAAGAGAACACATAGTAAGGAAAGGAAGCTTGCACGAACTCAGCAATGTTAATGGTTTGAGACTGATTGACTTTGCGAGTGGAAAGCAGGTAATAATCAAACGTACTTGGCACCCGCGGGGAAATAAAGAAGGAGACATGGACATCACCAGATGGTGTAACAAGAAATCAAACAGACCATGTTATAATAGGCAGGCGGCATGCATCAGACGTCACGGATGTTAAAAGTTGTAGAGGTGCTGAGGCTGATTCAGACCATTATCTTGTAAGAATAAAATACAGACAAAATATAGACTTGGTAAGGACGGAAAAAGTAAGAATAAAGACAAAGCATAATGTAAAGGGTCAAGATAAATACAAGAAGAAAATAGCAGAATATTTGAAAATAAGGAAGGAGTTATGGGAGAAAGAAGTGGAAAGTAAGTGGGAGATATTGATAACTATCAATGAAGCTGCAGATGGTACTTTGGGAAAGAAGGAACGTGTAAAGAGAGAAAAATGGTTTGATGAAGAATGCTTAATACTAATTCAAGAGAGGAAAGAAGCTAGGAAAAGAAAGCTCCAAAGGAGGACAAGGCAAGCAGTGGAAGAGTACATAGAGATGCGGAGAAGAGCCGATAAGATATGTAGATCAAAAAACAAAGAGCTTTTGAGAGAAAGAGAATCGAAGAACTGGATGAAATGAAGGATAGAAATGAGGTACGAACATTTTATGAGAGAACAAAAAATCTTAAGAGAGGATTTCAACCAAGAGCTGTTTTCTTTGAGAACGAGGATGGAAACCTCATCAGCGACAAAAGCGAAGTGCTCGAAAGATGGTAGGAGTATTTTTACAAGGTACTTAATGGAAATAATTGGGATGATAGAGAAGAGGAAAACATCAGTGATGATGGCGAAGAAAGAGAATGGAATGAAGAGTTAATAGAGCAGCCAGATTTAGAAGAGGTCAGGGTAGCAATTAAAGCAGTAAAGAATAACAAAGCCCCGGGTGAAGATGGGATGGAGACAGAACTGATGAGATATGGGGGAGAAGGAGTAGAGAAGGCTGTTCATGAGTTGATAAAGGGGGTTTGGGTGAAAGAGGAAATGCCCAAGGACCTGACAGTGGACATGATTTGTCCAATGCATAAGAAAGGAGATAAGGCAGTATGTGTAAATTATCGAGGGATTTTTTCGCTGGATGGAACTTACAAGGTTTTCAGTAAGATATTAGCCTCAAGACTGGAACTATGGATGGAAAGGGTACTAGGGGATTACCAAGCAGATTTTAGAAAAAATCGCTCTACACTGGATCATATTTTTATATTTCGACAATTACTGGAGAAGTTTTTTGAGTATTACAAGCAACTGCGCCAGCTGTATGTTGATTTTAAACAGGCATACGACAGTCTAGATAGAGGCAAAATTTATAAAGTTATGAGAGAGTTTGGAATCCTGAGGAAATCGGTTAGGTTGACAGAAATGACCTTGCAAACAACGGTATACAAGGTGAGAGTGGAAGAGAATCTGTCAGAGGCGTTTTTAGTTGAAAAAGGGCTGATACAGGGGATGTCCTCTCCACACTCCTATTCAGTTTAGCACTGGAGAAAGCAATACGCCAACAACCCATCAATCCAGGGGGAACCATCTTGAACAGATTAGTACAAGTGATAGTATAAGCTGATGATGCGGCAATTATTGCACGAAACGAAAGAGCTCTTGAAGAGAACTATGCTTTGTTAGAAGAGAAAGCACGGGACTAAGGGCTAGAAGTGAATATAAATAAAACAAAGTATATGAAGATGGGAGACACAGAGGGAGCAAGAGGAAGGACCATGGTGGGATATCAAAGAGTTACAGCCTTCAAATAACTAGGCTCAACAATAACTGCGGACAATGAAACCTCTGTGAAAATACAGGAAAGGATAACAAGTGGGAACCGATGCTTTTACGCCTTGCAAAGTATGTTTAAATTCAAGAATGTCAGCAGGAATAAAAAAATTAAAAATACACACAACAGTACTAAGACCTACTGTATAGTGATGTATGGCTCAGAATGCTGGGTAGTGACTACTGGAGAAGAACAGTGGCTGTTATAGTGGGAAAGTAAAATATTTGGAGCAGTTAGATATCAGGATGGGTGGAGAATGAGGACAAATGCAGATCTGCAAGGATTGTTTGGCCAGCCATATATTGTTGTTAAAATTAAGGAGGGAAGAATTCGGTGGGCTTGTCATGTTCACGGAATGGCAGAAACCAGTACTGTCAAAAATGTCTGTATATGAAAACCAGAAGGAAGAAGGAGGAGAGGAAGGCCCAGAAAGAGATGGATTGATGATGTTGAAGACGACCTTAGAAAGATGGGAATTAAATGCTAGAGAAAGAAAGTCGAGGACCGGGACGAATGGAGGCAGATGATTAAGGAGGCCAAGGACCTGCGCCGACCAGTAAGTAATTATTATTATTATTATTATTATTATTATTATTATTATTATTATTATTATTACCAGGTAATCCCTCTGATATTACGTAACGTGATTTACGTGCTGGCCACGTTATGCTCGTATGTGGACATGAAACGTGCTTGATACATGGAGCATTTTTGCTGTGCCTCCCTATCTACCGGAATCTGGTGTTTGATTTGGGCTATGGAATCTACAAACCAGTATTTCAATCATTCTGGATAATGCATTGCATTTTTATTTGATGCGTTTTTATCTCTACGATCTCTGACAGTTTTGACACAGGTATATTTTGTACTGCTTTAAATTTATAGACCACATTCACTGATGCATTGCCTCGACCGCGCTGTTTGATTGTCATCTGACATCCTTGCACCACCGTAACTTTTGCTCTGCCCAAAGTCGCAGCTACCTGTATGTTTCCTAACTCCCTTTTACTAGATGTATAGAAAGAAGGAAGCTTGTAGTTCCAAGTGACTGTTGACATCGTGAACTCATGGGGCGTCCAGTACTAAATGGAGACACGTGAATTTTCATTTCAAAAAGATCTGAATATTGTAGAATGCAACGGGCTCAATACTGAAACAAAACGCCTTACCCTGATATAGTCTGGCTCAAAGCTGAATGGTCAGAATCTTGGCATTCAGTCCTCCAGAATCCGGGCTCGATTCCTGGCCGGGTCGAGGGATTATAAATGTAAACGATTAATTTCCTTAGCTTGAGGACTGTGTATTCTTTCAAATCATACACCACATACCACACTATTCTCCACCGCACTAACACGTAGTTTCCCATAGACGGCGGATGTCAGCTACCTTTGTGTCGGAGGGTCTGTCCTTCATGGTCTGCACCAGGAGGGCTGCCAGATTTGTAGAACAATGAAAGGAGGAATATTTATCTACACCACTTTTTCTCGTTGCTGATAATTTAAGGCAGACCCAGTATTCGATTCCCGGGCATATCAGGAACTTTTATCTGGATCTGAGGTCTGGTTCGAGGTCCACTCAGCCTACGTGAGTACAACTGAGGACCTATCTGAAGGTGAGATAGCGGCAACGGTCTACAAAGCCGAGAATGAAGCCGAGAGGATCCGTCGTGACGACCACTCAACACCTCGTAATCTGCAGGCCTTCGGAATGAGCAGCGGTCGATTAGTAGGCCATGCTCTTGTTTTTTCAACATTTGGGTTATTCAAGGTTAATAGCAGATAACATATTATTTTATATCAAACACAGTTTTAAAGGAAAAGAAATGAAAATTGTCATAAGGAAATAATAATAATAATAATAATAATAATAATACTGAACCGTTGAACTTACTGATCCATCGTCGGTCGTCTGCCTCGGCTACTTCGGTAGAACAATATTGATCCTTAGATCTTGGGGTCGTGTAGGATTCTTTTCAGTCACTTCATTGACCGATCGACAGGGTTCAGAGGAGAGCATAACAACTTCAAATGAGGAGCAAAATGTGCTTACTAAATATGTATTGAACGAAATCACGATAATCATATTTACCAAATAACCCCGCCCAAAAAAACAAGACAATTAAATTTATCACAAAATATTATAACGCAGTAACACTGCATAACGTGAATGGTGAAAGTTTCTTGAAATTATTTACATTAGTATCTTCCAAAGTGTGAAAATCCAATGTAAGACTTGTGGACAGCAAAAGCAGAAAAGGAACAGAAAACCTGAAAATCGGGCGGTATTGACCCAAACGATAACTGAGAGTTAACCAACACTATCCGTAGAAAATCTGACCTTCAACAAGTAGAATTCCAGATTTACATTTAATTAGGCTATCCACCAGTCGAATATTATCTCGGATACTGGAACATGCCCCGAATGGATCCTTAATTGAATCAAATTAACTATCAGTTGCTCTGGATATGTTGCGTTATATTATTTGAAAGCATGGTGTTTTTACAAGTTAACAGCAATTATCACAATCTGAAATAAAATTCCACCATGTGTTGTCATCTCGTGACACCTTTAAGTTATAGATGAATCCCGATGCTGAAATATGCAACACCCCACACAGATGTTTAGAATCAACCAACAACACTTGATCAGAGGGATCTTACGTTACATCGTTCTGAAGGAACAAAACTGCGAAATGCAGTGAAACATTAATTCATTATACGTTTAGAAGAAATGCCAAACACCAAAGTTAAATAAAAGTGATAAATGACTCGAAAAGTCTTATTTTAAAACCAGCTTTCAGGTAATGAAACAGTTATGTCGTTAAATTATTTAAAGTATAAGTCCACAATATTTAAAAAACATGAAATCTATCCAATTCTACATACTACAACTACAATTACAAATCTGTCTACCTACACTTGTCCCCTTAAACTAAACTATAAGTGATCGGTAGACCAACGTCTCACCTAACTAACGTTAATAACGTAAAGTAGAATAATATACACTGACTGACAGAGCAAATGCAACACCAAGGAGGAGTGGTTCGAAAGGGATGAAAGTTGGGGAAAAAACAGAGTCGGCACGGAAGAATAATTGATGTTTATTTCAAACCGATATGCAGGTTACACAATGCGCACGGCATCGACTCAGTAGGATGTAGGACCACAGCGAGCGGCGATGCACGCAGAAACACGTCGAGGTACAGAGTCAATAAGAGTGCGGATGGTGTCCTGAGGGATGGTTCTCCATTCTCTGTCAATCATTTGCCACAGTTGGTCGTCCGTGCGAGGCTGGGGCAGAGTTTGCAAACGGCGTCCAATGAGATCCCACACGTGTTCGATTGGTGAGAGATCCGGAGAGTACGCTGGCCACGGAAGCATCTGTACACCTCGTAGAGCCTGTTGGGAGATGCGAGCAGTGTGTGGGCGGGCATTATCCTGCTGAAACAGAGCATTGGGCAGCCCTTGAAGGTACGGGAGTGCCACCGGCCGCAGCACATGCTGCACGTAGCGGTGGGCATTTAACGTGCCTTGAATACGCACTAGAGGTGACGTGGAATCATACGCAATAGCGCCCCAAACCATGATGCCGCGTTGTCTAGCGGTAAGGCGCTCCACAGTTACTGCCGGATTTGACCTTTCTCCACGCCGACGCCACACTCGTCTGCGGTGACTATCACTGACAGAACAGAAGCGTGACTCATCGGAGAACACGACGTTCCGCCATTCCCTCATCCAAGTCGCTCTAGCCCGGCACCATGCCAGGCGTGCACGTCTATGCTGTGGAGTCAATGGTAGTCTTCTGAGCGGACGCCGGGGGTGCAGGCCTCCTTCAACCAATCGACGGGAAATTGTTCTGGTCGATATTGGAACAGCCAGGGTGTCTTGCACATGCTGAAGAATGGCGGTTGACGTAGCGTGCGGGGCTGCCACCGCTTGGCGGCGGATGCGCCGATCCTCGCGTGCTGACGTCACTCGGGCTGCGCCTGGACCCCTCGCACGTGCCACATGTCCCAGCGCCAACCATCTTCGCCACAGGCGCTGCACCGTGGACACATCCCTATGGGTATCGGCTGCAATTTGACGAAGCGACCAACCTGCCCTTCTCAGCCCGATCACCATACCCCTCGTAAAGTCGTCTGTCTGCTGGAAATGCCTCCGTTGACGGCGGCCTGGCATTCTTAGCTATACACGTGTCCTGTGGCACACGACAACACGTTCTACAATGACTGTCGGCTGAGAAATCACGGTACGAAGTGGGCCATTCGCCAACGCCGTGTCCCATTTATCGTTCGCTACGTGCGCAGCACAGCGGCGCATTTCATATCATGAGCATACCTCAGTGACGTCAGTCTACCCTGCAATTGGCATAAAGTTCTGACCACTCCTTCTTGGTGTTGCATTTGCTTTGTCAGTCAGTGTATAACAGCTGGCAAATCGAAATAGCATTCGTAGTGTAAATTCCTCAATACCCAAAACAATTAACTGAGTGTCAACACACTGCACAATCGTAACATGCCGGACATCCGAACAATAAATCTCGAAGTAAAAGAAAAACAATGTAAAATAGAAAACGAAAGTTAATCGAACTTGAACGCACGCGGCTAAACAGTAGGGACCAGTCTCCGTTAGCCAGGTTTCCACGTCGGACAACCCTTACATTTAAGCCACTACTGATGCAACGCTGTGATAGAAGCACTTGTCAGCTAGTAAAGATAATGCCGAAACATGGCCTAAATAGTACCTGCTAACATCTTCCATACCTGCATCCACTACTGCAGACACTATCATCGTTCAAGTCGATTCATAAAATGCCTATCCTATGACTTCGCTATGTACAAACGGCGTCCTGATCCTATCGTTGAGTCAACCCTACAATGTCTACACACCTCTAACAATAATCATGTACATGCGGCATCCCGAACCTATCGTTGAGTCAACACTAAAGTTTATACACATCACTAACAGTAATCATGTGCATGCAGCATCCCGAACCTATCGTTGAGCCAGCACTATGGTATCTGCATACCTCTAACAGTAATCATGTGCATGCGGCACCCCGAACCTATCGTTGAGTCAACGCTATGGTATCTACACATCACTGATACTGTCGGGCGAAATCGAAAATGTAAACATTGTCCGGATATTCAATCTAATTCTCACTGATATTCAAACACATGAAGTAAAATCCGCTACAGAAATGAACTCGAATCTGGAATAATATTAACTATCTCCATTTCCTACAATAAAGTGTGAAATCAAAATTAAATAACGGGTTTGAATAGTTCAATCTATCACTCATAAAATTTAAACACCTGCAGTGAAGTTCGCTAAATAAAAGTAAACTTAAATCTCGTTGGATATTACGTGATGTTACTGGAAACAATATTCACAACCACCACGATATTCGCGGCATAACTTAGAGTGCGAGGCTCCAAATAACCTGCAATGTCAACACTCCAAGCATGTGTCATTGTAAACTCTCCAGTGAAGTAAACTCTCATCAACATACGCAAGATAAACTCTCAATCTGATAAATTCATTCTCTCACCCACATTGTCAATTCGCGATGTTTTTCGCCTCGTAAAGATACAGAATAAAATTCAATTTCCAATAACCAAGTATTACTCGACCGTGTGTAAGAAAGTATTTTGTTCGTGAGGTCCGTTATAACAAAATGCACTTCGCTGGTATCAAGTAGAATCGTCAACTTAACTGATGTTATCTACAGTCTCACGTAAAATAATAATCAGGGTAGACTTCACTTTTACTTAAAATAAAGGGTTACAACGCACTCACTTGGATTTGACAACCCTTACATTTTTTCAATTGCTCTGTTTAGCATACCTTTTTTTGCTAGTTGCTTTACGTCACACCGACACAGATACGTCTTACGGCGACGATAGGTCAGGGAAGGGCTAGGAGTTGTAAGGAAGCGGCCGTGGCCTTAATTAAGGTACAGCCCCAGCATTTGCCTGGTGTGAAAATGGGAAACCACGGAAAACCATTTTCAGGGCTGCCGACAGTGGTGTTCGAACCTACTATCTCCCGAATACTGGATACTGGCCGCACTTAAGCGACTTCAGCTATCGAGCTCGGTGTTTAGCATAATTCAGGATCGCTACAGGTTGTCGCTCCTCTTATACAGCCTGTCTCGGAAATATTACACATCGATATATTGTACGAAGAACGCTCGGTACATGCCATATTTATGAAGAGCAATGTCGTACAATTATCACGCGTGCCTAGAACTCCAAGCTAGAGATGTGTTTACATCTACCACGACGAGGCAGCCAGTTTGCCAGCGAACAGCTGTGCGTTACATAGATGCAGGAGCAAGGCGGACTAGCCCGCCCAACGCGTCAACCTACCTCGTGGCGAGCACTGGACACATCTGGAATCTGTGAGTCATGCATTCGAGAACTTTCGATTCAGAAATTTTCAATTTTTGCAGTAATGTTCGTATCGTCTTGGGAGATACGCCATTCTGTAGCCATTTACAAGAACGTCCCTGTCAAATATCAATAAAATCCATCGAGGGATTTACGAGTAAATCCACTGTGAAATAATCACGTTATCCTATAACGTGTAGGCCTTGACAGTATAAAGGACGGTGCTACCCAGCGATAGACAGGCATTCTTCGGCAAGGGCTCTGCATGGCCAGACCCTATGTTATTCTGTCCATCGGAAAGTAGAGTGAAGTGACGACGCTCGTTGTAAATTGTCACGCCGAGAAATTAACTCAATGTAATTCTTGGACTGTGTAACTTAATGTTCCTTCGATCAAAAACCAAGTGAAAAGTTCAACTTATTTCATTGCTGTGCAAGTGTTAGAACATTATTTAATATTTCAGTAACTGTGATGTTTGAAATTATTAGAAATGTCCCATCATTATAGCACAAGTGTTTGCATATTTCTTGCTATTCAACACTTAAATGCTCCTTAACTGGTGATAAACTTTGAGTACGATAGACTGTGCCAACCGTACTATTAAATACGAGTGACTTAAACTGATAATCCATTATAGTGTTAATCTTAACTGGACTCGAACTGATTTCTGCACATAATTGTATATAATTGCTTCTAGATATTCTTCAGTGACTTTATTATTTTATGAGACTCGCTGTGCTAAGATTGACTGACTAGTTACTATTTTTTTCGTCGCTATTAGCAGTATCGTGCAGATAAACTCTTTAACAGCTCCTTTTTTGTGTGTCAAGTGCGACAGTATTATTTTACATTGTAGCAAGTAGCCACAGACACGGTATGAAAAGTGAACTGTATTTAGTTTTATCGTTTTCAGTGGTAAATAACCATGAACTGTGTTCCATCATTTTCATTCTTAAATCAATGCTATCCGCATTTTCAACTTTAACATTTTGAAGTGACATTCATTAATTTCTATCTGCAAGTGTCAAGTGGAGTTTATTGGCATATTCCAAACAACGTGTTGTCTGCCTACATAAATTAAAGGAAGTATTTGGCAAATTTTGGTGACGAGTGATTGTGAACGTGTCGGGGGGCTGTACGACTGTGGACACTCGTATAAATCTAAACCACGAGTGATTACCCCGTATCAAGTTCGCCGTACCACCGAGAAATTCGAGACCTTGAGGTACGAGATACGGGTTCGATTCCATGGCGGGAAGCGGACTTGAGAGCACGAGTCCAATTCTATGGTGACGAGAGGACCCTAGATTACGAGTTGCCAGGAGAACCATTCTGGAAAACGATTCGGGAGATGGCGGTTCACTGTACCAAGTGATATTGTGCCTGTAACGGCGGTACAAACTAAGTCCCCGTAATAGGAATTTTAAAAACTTACGTGTTACGCTCCGGGCCGCCTACGAAAGACTGACTGGACGACGAGCAACAGCTGTGTGCGTGTGACGTAGTGAGCGGGTGACGTCACAGCATGCCTCGCCGAGATACAGAGCCTAGACTGATGTGGAATGTTCTTCGAGTTTCTATGGGTAATACCTTTCCCCACAATAATAATTAAACAAATTTAACAACATCACCATGTAACTCGATCCCTTATCTATGTTCCTGCCGAATTTCACGCAAATCGGACATCAGGCGATGAAGTTATGGAACGAGATGTGAAGGCCCGGATCAGATATAAATACGTACTGCTTCGTTCAGCAGACCAGTGTGTGGCCTGAGTGTGTGGCCTGAGTATGCACTGTATGTGCACGCTAGGCAGTGGAGTTCACACAGTCGGTTCGCGAGCACCGTGATCGAGCGTGAAGCAGCTATTAATCTTCGAGTCCGTGGACTTTAACCTAATCGCGTCGAATATGGACTTGTACGGATTTCTTTATACTGTGAGTGACAAACTTTTTACTCCGACGGAACGTGATATAAATTGTGCTTCGTCTGAACATTATCAAGTGACTGCTTTTCTACACGAGTGTCTAAGACTTGCGAATGTTTTTGAGTGCTCGTAATTTGAAGTTTCATGTTCTGGACAGGACTTAGAACAATTTGCTCCTTACAGAGTACTAAATATTTCAAGTTTATGAGACTGTGTTTTAATCCAGATTTATTCGATTCCAAGCATGACTACGTCACTAATTTACCATTTCATGAACTGTGTAAATATTTTTAGGTCATGAACTGTGAACTGTGCATGTGTGAACTGTGCATTTCGATTCTACTAAACAGCACATTTCAATTCTACGAACATTCAGTTTACGAACAGTCGAACCGAGGACTGTCAATACTCGATTAGTTTCGTCTTTTGATTTCATGTTATTATCAATACGTGAATGAGTTCTAATTCACGAGTGGAACATCTTTATTTTCGAATCCAATTAAATTACATTGAACAGTGCTTCAAAGAACTAAGTCGTGCGGCATTACTTTACATTGTACCAAGTGCCACAAACTTCAAGTGACTCTCTTAAAATTCGATGATAAGTTTCGAGTGGACTTTTATTTTTATGAGTATTAAACTTACATGTTCATTCAAGTCTAGTGGCCTTCTTTCATTTAACACGGGACAAAATTTAGTGACATTTCACCGTGTGATAAACTCTCAAGGATACATTTTTCTTTGTGTTTGAACCTTGTTAAAACCATTGATAAACTTTCCTCTCATCTCTGCAGAAGCAGTCTTTGCATTAACTCGCCCCAAGGCTTAACGATGTTCATTCACGTTCATCATTCACGAGGACTACCTCAACGCCCTTCATCAGCACCGTATGGATCTTCAAGACGTCGAATGGATTTTCTAGAACTTCCATCGGGGGATGAATGGTGGTTCACTGGTATGGGAAAAGGAGCTGCCGGAATCCAAGGACATCGCCAGCCCTAGGACGAGGAACGTTTTCTACTGTATCTGCTGTACAGAGGTGACATGACTTTGAATTTCTTAATAAACTCAGAGGAAAAATTTTAAGATTTATTTCTAAACAAACCCTCTCCCTCTGTACGCACTTCAACGAATGGTACACGCCCTGCGTCTCATGTCTACCGAAGTACCACATTTACTGTTACAATATAAATTTCAAACTTGCTAATATTTTGAATAAGCCGGCTATTCAAAGTACATCTTCACTTATTGCAGATAGAACCTATCCTCCTGTACCATTCCCTAGCTATTTTGCCTAGGAAGCGCCTTGAGAATCCATGCTCTCTTCAATTAACAAGTTAGTACGGGCTATCTCTTACTGGTATAATATACACCCTGTCACAAATATTCTTCACGATCAAACTACAGAGCCTTTTCTCTTCGGCATCCGGCTTAGAACTTCCCACTCATAAAATGCAGGGCTTACTCTGCCTCAAGCTTTCTTCCTAATTATTCCTATAATATTTCATTCCTCATTACGATCCATTTCTTCTTGCTTGATCAAATTTGAAGTACAAGCTATCCCATAACCAAACAACTTTATAATGATCACAAAGTATCTTCTCTAAATTTTTCCTGACCTCAGGAGCAAAATAGCATGCCGGGATTTTATATCTCAAATGCATGGTGTCTCAAAATTAAATTTCCAAATGCCAAAATTATCTCACTTCACTGTATTTCGATATAAAACTGTAAACTTCGCTCACACAACTGCTGAATGAATTATTGTTATCCCAATTTACTCCTAACGTGATTATTATTATTATTATTATTATTATTATTATTATTATTATTATTATTATTATTATTATTATTATTATTATTTGACTTTCACACTTATACTTGTCATCTTTACTTTACCATTATTATAACTTTTACCGGCATGAACGTATTTAACTGATTTTCATTGTAATATTCACATTTTAAGAAATTTAACCCAGTTTTACACGTCGCGCGGCGACGAGACCGAAAATCGCACCTACAGTGTTTCCTGGGACATTCTGCTGAACATGACACATAATCATCATCGCAACACACTTATTTCTACACACGCCACATATACAACGAGGTGTCTTGACTTACTAATTTAAAACGACAAGCATTTACATTTCTAACTACAAAGACATAATATTGGAATTAGACAGACCTGTAGTTGTGCGGATTGATCTGGCGTCATATTGGCTGCATTTAGCAAACCAGCAACCTCTGACTAAATGTCTCGTAACAATATGTTGCATTCTTCACTTAACAATAACAATATGTTGCATTCTTCACTTAAATACTACCTTATCAGTGACACAATGACTCTGCACTTGTCTGGATGCAACACAAATTAATTTTCTTGAGCCTGAACTAACAGATTTTTATTATGCACATAACACAAAATGTACCACACCGCTTCGTTCCCGACCATTCAAGTGATGAAATGGTGGAAAGCTCCTACCCTTTCTGCCAGGTGTTTACCAAACGTGAGTGACTGTCGGACAATGATGCTATCTCTCACAAGAGACTAACTGTTCTCCCTTACCGATTGTCAAAGTAACCGCGTCAATAGCAGTTTCAATGACCTACCTGGGACTTCGATGTCTTCCTCGCAGAAGTTCATAAATCCTACAAATAGCCACTATGATATTCCCACCTACCAGGATGAATGTCGTACCGTAAAGAAAATGTTTTAATATCAAAGTTGTCTCTATTCCTCATTAATACTTCATAAATTTTCTATCTCTCAAGCTAACTGGCTTTTGAGATTTCCAAGTCTAGCTTCTAATACTTTCATTTTTTTAAAGTCCTCTTCTTGGTGTCGGCCGTCACAGGTTCGTCCTCTCGGACCGATGACAAGTGAGTGCCCCTCTCGTTTTCAGAAAGGGTATTTATGCGCACTCTAGGGACGCAGTACAACGCGTTATCTTTGTCATGCAATCATGCCAAAGACATAATATTTATTGGCAAGACATAAGATGTACTGGACATAATATTGGAATTAGACAGACCTGTAGTTTTGCGGATTGATGTGGCGTCATCTTGGCTGTATTTAGCAAACCAGCAACCTCCGACTTAATGCCTCATAACAATATGTTGCATTCTTCAGTTAAATACTACCTTATCAGTTACACTGACTCTGCACTTGTCTTGATTCAACAATCTACCAACACGAGACTGACATATTTGAGCACCATCAAATACCACTGGACTGAGCCACGATCGATCCTACCAACTTTAGCTGACCGCTGGACCGATTACTCTGAGACTCACACTAGAGATTCTGCCTATTTTCCCGATCACAATGGTGTTGTTCGTTGATCTCTCATACTCACTTCACGAGCGTAATTAATTAAATCTGTGGGTGATATTCCCGAGTATTTTGTCTGGGTGACCTTGCCTCATGTCAGTTCCACTCTGTTGATAGACAGGCGAACATCTCTCTCTGGGCATAATTAAATATGTTCGCCCCTGTGAAGTGAGCTTTATCAAATGATTCCAAAATTCTTAATTAATTACTTCTTCGCTAATGACAGTGCCGAAATCTCTCCCAGTAGGGGTTATTAGCCAAAATGTTATTAATAATTTCCCGAGGTCTTCCGACATGTTCCGATCTCGCTCCATGTTTCAGATCACCTCCTGCTGTGAGTAACAAGCAACGGAGATCCGGCTAGCTATTTTACGAGGATGGATGCGTGTTTTTCTCCTCTCGTAGCTGGCCCTACATAGCCATGCGGTGGTTCTTTCAGCAATGTGGAATTATGGGCTCAATACGGTACACATTATGACTCAACTGCTTGCTGCAGTTCTAATGTCATTCTTTGTCTCCTTCGGCTGCTCTCGTTAATTTCTTGTCACCGAAGGATTTAATATACATTGTAGCACACGTAACCTTTTTTTACATCGAGTGAGTTTCTGCGCGGTTAGAGTCGCGTAGCTGTGAACTTGCATTCGGGAGGTGGTGGATTCGAGTCCCACCGTCGGCATTCATGAAGATGGATTTACGAGGTTTCCCATTTTCACACCATGCAAGTATCTTAATTAAAGCCACGGATGCTGCCTTAATAGTACTAGCCCTTTCAGATCTCTGCGTCACGGAAAACCTTCCATGTGTTGATGCGGCGTTAAACCACTAGCAAATATATATATTTTAAATTAAATTTCAGACAATTAATGTGAAAACACATAAAGGGGGACAAGGTGAGTCCGCCTTACATAACAAGGAAAGCGTAATTTTTAATGTCCCAACAACGGACGTCTGAAAACCATATGCACCAGGATATCAACGTGAATAATAATAATAATAATAATAATAATAATAATAATAATAATAATAATAATAATAATAATAATAATGTTGGTGTTATGTACCACTAAATACTTTTACAGTTTTCGGAGACGACAAGTTATCGTCATTTTGTCCCGCAATAGTTTTTTAACTTGCCAGTAAATCTACATACACGAGACTGACATATTTGAGCACCATCAAATACCACTGGACTGAGCCAGGATCGATCCTACCAACTTTAGCTGAGAAGGCCAGCGTTCTACCGCCTGAGCTACCCAGCTCAGCCAATGTTCAGACTCTTTGGGTGTTAAAATATCTAAAATAAAGAAAAATTAACTATGTCACTGGCTTCTCACCAAGCTGTCTGTTGTTTGAATCTTGGCCATGCGTGTGGAAAGTTTTAATTGAAAATAACGTCCTTTAGGTTCGGATTCCACGTAATACTGGAGGTCCTGTGGCTGTGACAACGATATCAACAGTGACGTTAAACTACAAGCTACCTTAACGTATATAAATTAGGAACTCTTGTATTGTTTTTATAACGGTTTAACCTCACACTGTAGGTTTTCGGCTGTTGTTATTAGGAGACTCGAAAGTGTAAGAAGTTTGTCCTGTAGGAATTTTGAAAGGAGACAAAAGGCAACCACATGGAGCTTTCACGGTTATAACACCTTTAAATGTTACCGCCATTCGCTATGTTTGAATAGGACAACTCACCGACTGCGAGACTTAGTTTGGCTGCTAGTGTTTTATGTCACATTAACAAGCACAAGAAAGGTAGCATTGACCTAGTATGAAATTGGGAAACAATGGAAACTGCCTTAAGGGCTACAGTCAGTTGACTTCGAACCTACCATCTATCCAATGAACTCTTACAGTTGTGCGTCCTCTGCCATGTAATGAGCTATACACACAATACACCACACTACCAACCACCGCAATTATACGCAATACTGAATACATCCTTCTAAATAGGGTTAGCGTCAGGAAGGGCATCTGACCATGAAACAGGGCCAAATCCACATATGTGACACAGTTTGCACCAGTGACCCCAACAGGGTGAGTGAAAAGAGATGGAAGAAGTTCATCTCTTCCAGTCAGCGCTTCATGAACAGGAATTCAAGTATCATAAATCATTAGAATCGTTCCTTATTTAAAAACACTGTCTTATTTATAACCACATTCTCACATAGTATTCTTAACATTTGTAATAGGCAATGATTGGAAGAGTACAAGAAAAATATAACAGGTATGAATTACTGTTATGCCTTTGCTGGCAGGACCTAGTGTTTACAGTGCACTATGTCTTCTTGTACAGGCTAGAGCAATTTTGTTACTTTCATAGATCTGTCTCTGTCTTATCCTTGGTTTTGACAATATGAAAGTGACTGAGGTATGAGCGATGCTAGCAATGCCAATCCTAATGCAGCCAGTCCCTGCTATGAATGGTGTGAAAATACTGCTCATAGGTTTGGTTGGTGTGTGCATTTCAGTGGGCTTGGCAAACTGATATGTAATAGCATTGCATTTGGAATTTCCTTTCAAACTAAAGAACACGTAATATTTTGTCTTTGGAAAATCCACTTAAGAGGGGTGAATGAATTGAAAAATTAGTTGAATTCTTTGTGCGAGGATACTTATATATCAAAAATTTAAAAATTTTGCCTGGCTCCATGGCTAAATGGTTAGCGTGCTGGTCTTTGGTCACATGGGTCCCGGGTTCGATTCCCGACACGGTCGGGAATTTTAACCATCATTGGTTAATTTCCATGGCACGGGGCTGGGTGTATGTGCTGTCTTCATCATCATTTCATCCTCATCACGACGCCCAGGTCGCCTACGGGCGTCAAATAAAAAGACCTGCACCTGGCGAGCCGAACCCGTCCTGGGTTCTCCCCGCACTAAAAGCCATACGCCATTTCATTTCAACTTAAAAATGTTAAAGTCGTGAACACTGGTATTTGGAATCTCTTTTAAAAATAAAGAAGCACGCACTTTTGGGGAAGGGTAATCAACGGGTAGGAAGGGGAGTGAAAAAGGAGTTGAATTACTTTCATAAGTATAATTATATCACCAAAACTGAAGCTGTTACAGACGTGAAAGTTGGTATTTTGAATTTCCTTTCAAAATAAAGAAACAAGTATTTTTTGTTTTCGGAAAGTCCACTTAAGTCGGGAGAGGGGTGGAAAGAAGTGAGGAAGAAGAAGCTGAATAATTCTTATGAGTATACATTTATCTCAAAGACTGAAGGTGTTACAGACGTACAGGCATGGAAACTGGTATTTGAATATCCTTTAAAAATAATGAAACACGTATTTTTATTTATTTATTTTTTGCTTTCGGAAAATCCAATTGAAGGGCTGAAAAGAATTGGAAAAGCGGGTGAATTTTTTAAAATGTGTACCGGTATATCTATATTATATGTCGTCCGGCTCCATGGCTAAATGGTTAGCGTGCTGGCCTTTGGTCACAGGAGTCCCGGGTTCGATTCCCGGCAGGTTCGGGAATTTTAACCATCATTGGTTAATTTCCCTGGCACGGAGGCTGGGTGTATGTGTTGTCTTCGTCATCATTTCACCCTCATCACGACGCGCAGGTCGCCTACGGGTGCCAAATCAAAAGACCTGCACCTGGCGAGCCGAGCTCGCCGTGGGACCTCCCGGCACTAATGGCCATACGCCATTCCATTTTACATTATATGTCAAAAACTTAACATGCTGGAGGCAAGAAACTTGGTATTTGGAAACTCTTTTAAACAGACAGGAACCTGTACCTATTTGTTTTCGGAGAGGGCATTTAACAGGGGGTGAAAACTAGTGAAAAATAGTTGAATTATTGTTTATGAGGGTACTCATATCTTAAAATCTGAAAATGTTGCAGACGTGAAAATTGATATTTGGAATCTCCTTTGAAAATAAGGAAACATGTACTTTTGTTTTCGGAAAATACACTTAGATGGGGGTAGGGGAAGGACTGATCAAGGGATTGAATTTTTTTATGGGGATATGTATATCTCAAAAACTGAGTATGTTACAGATGTGGGAATAGGTATTTGTAAACTCCTTTAAAAATATAGAAACATGTATTTACTTTTTGACTTGAGAGAAGATACAGTTCTATGTCGTATAGTCGTCTTACCCCCAAAAGGTAATACTACAAACATGGTTTACAAAGAATTTCTGGGGTAAATGAAACTCAATTTTTGGGTGAGTTTTTATACATTAGGAATTTTCAGATAGTCTCTTAGTACAATGCCGAGGAACGATTACTCTGATCAAATTACGAAATCCACGCGAGCGAAGCCGCGGGTAATTGCTAGTTATAGGATAAATTTGATGTCTTGGGAAGTACTGGAGAGGTAAGAAAATACTTCGCTATTTTTCCTGCAGTAGAACTGAAAGAGACCGAGCTCGATAGCTGCAGTCGCTTAAGTGCGGCCAGTATCCAGTATTCGGGAGATAGTAGGTTCGAACCCCACTGTCAGTAGCCCTGAAAATGGTTTTCCGTGGTTTCCCATTTTCACACCAGGCAAATGCTGGGGCCGCTTCCTTCCCACTCCTAGCCCTTGCCTGTCCCATCGTCGCCATAAGACCTATCTGTGTCGGTGCGACGTTAAGCAACTAGCAAAAAAAAAAAATAATAATAACTGAAAGAAGTTTATTCATCATCACGTTTTGTCACCGTTTCTGCTTCTATGCAATGAATATCTCTTTCTTGAATATAACGTTGACAATTTTATTTCAAGAAATAAATTACGAGTAATAATGTAACGATCACAAGTAGTAAACATTACTTAAAAAAGTATCCTTTACAAGTAATTCGATGATTTTTTCTCAATTGCTCTTCCCAATTCTCATAATAGGCATAGAAATATATGAAATAAGTGTTGAAATAAAATAGTTTGTGGTACACACCAGTCTGTACTCTATGTACTAATGGATTAGGTTCCTATTGATGGAAGAGTGGTAATTCACTGGAAAGCCCACTATTTAATGTTTTTCTGCATAATGTTCGTAAATATTGACGTTGTTGAAACAAACTGTAATTATTCAGTGTTAATATTCTTTCCGTTCTGATGATGATAGTTCAGGAATTCGACAAATATCTTTTAATTAATTGACCTTTCGTTACGTTTCCATTTGGTCATTTTTACATCAATATAAATCAATATACACCGAGCAATTCAGAACACTTTTCAACACATATTACCGAAGAATCAACGTTTTATGTACACATTATTCCAACTGTAAAGAGTTCTTCTCGATATTAAGTCCATCACATCTTAATTACACTTTTATATTCTAATACCACATGATTTCCGAAATGTTATCAGTGTTAGCCTACTAGAAATTCTAAGTGTTTTACATCCAGAAGCAATGAACATGATGTTGGAGAGGGACCTCCCAAACGTACCAATCTATTCATTAATTGAATCCTTACCGAGCGATTTGGCCGTTCAGTTAGGGGCACGCAGCTATGAGCTTGCATTCGGGGGATAGTGGATCGAACCCCCCTGCCGAAAACCCTGAAGATGGTTTTCCGTGGTTTCCAATTTTCACACCAGGCAAATGCTGATGATGTGTCTTAATTAAGGGAACGACTACTTCCTTTCCACTCCTAGCCCTTTCGTATCCCATCTTCGCCATGAGACCTATCTATATCGGTGCGACGCAAAGCGAGTTGTAAAAAAAACAATCCTTTGTCCAGAATAATAAGCACATTGAAATAGAATATTATTAAGTCACCAGTTCCTGGATATTGACACTGACACTGTGAAGAACTGACCATTACTATGCGGAGAATTATAGATACGTTCGACTCTCGGCTGTAACGAAGATTCATAAACTATGTTGGGTTGAATTAGAGCATAATCACTTCCTGTCCGTCTTCTTGATATTTCCCAGTCCGATCGCCAGTATTGGTATGTTTGTCGTCGAACGTTGCCAGGTCAACCACGAGTACCAATTTTTGCCAATTCGTCACCTTTCTCGTTGTCAAAGATGCCAGACCAGCGAAACGCTGCTTTGTGACCTGTTAATTTTAAATGTAAAGTAATGTCGATTATATCAAACAAATAGGCATGTGTCTGAGTACTCCATTGAGGATTCTGAAGGTTTTGGAGAACTCTTTTCTAATTGGTTATAATGAATGCAGCCTGGAACTTCCTGCGTCATCAAAACCTAAGAGTTTCCTTCTCTGATAGCGAGAATATCTGCACTGTAAATGTATGCCTCACTTGCTAAGGAGAATTAGGCTACATAGAAGTAATGCAGTCCATAGCATATCTGTGAGAAGAGACCTTGGTTTGAAGTTGGCTGGTGAGTAGTCTATAGGTAAATTACTCAAAGAACGATTGTTCTGGTACTGTAATCCAGGTATACTCGAACAGATGAGAGTGAAAGGTAGAATATATTGGCAATTCTTTGTAACACTGCAGACGGAGAGGTAATTTATAGCGAGCTCTTCTGATGTGTTGCGGTCTAACAGAGTCTACTCTCTGGAGTTCAGACCAACTTTCACTATTTTTAAAAGTGTAAATGAATTGCCATATACGGCCATTGCAAAATTTATACGTCTCTACAGACTTTTTATGGACCAAAGTACCTTCTTGGTAAAGGTTCTTTGGACTTCTGTGGGTAAAGCTTTCCCATTGTCAACCATTGGTGGAATCGCTGCTGCTTTATAACACTCTAATGGTGTAACATTATGCGTTCTATCTTCGATTGTTTGTTTCTTCGTATATTCTTGCCGTTTTAGCAGAAGTTGTGAATATTGTTGCCTTGAGTTAAATACGACTTGCTGATGGAAGGATGTTAATGCACTAGAAAATTTAATGAGGCCATTGCTGAAGACAAATCCTTACGCAGTCGATTAGCATATAAGAGTGCTTAAATACGAGATACTAGTCAGTAGGTAGGCTAGTTAAAATGAGGGCATTTCAGAGCGAAATTCCGGCAAGTTTATTGTTTTTGAACGCGGTAACCATTCACGACATTTTAAACACACAGTATCGTGATTTACTCATCAATGATATTCCTGTGCTTGTGATAACTCCTCTGGTAGACAAGCCAGTAAACACAACTCTTGTTCTAAAAAGTAGACTGGCTCGAGAAACTCGGCTTAGGCACAAATTGAAGCTGTCATTGCCATTCTCTGCTTTTAGTGATCGACAAGTCATTACTGCCCTTGTCTTGTAAGAATCGCGTTGGAGGCGAAGTGGGCTTTAAATCTTACCCAACGGATTGCCTTTCTTGCCGCTCCAAAGAGAGATAAAGACTGTCTTGTGAACCAGAAGCACGCCACGTGATACTGTACACCTCTGAGTCTAGCTTCGATTGCGTTACAGCTGTGTTCTCTGCAACACTGACTGGGCTTCGTATTTCAGGCTAAGATGTTTGCTCTCTAAGGACTATTGCTGTTGCTTTCCTTCAGGTGTAAGGAAGATGCCGTTGAAAGCAAGCACTTCAGGAGTTAGCCATTCCGGTTAATTTAGGTATGGAGTATTAGATGATCGTGGTTATTATATCAAGAGGAACTTCAACTAGACAACCATCCCCTCAAGAATAGAATTTCAACGATCAACTTATTTTATGAGATACAGCAGTTTGATTTCTCTGTTTTAAGAGATGCAAATATCTTCCTTCATACTCGAGGAATGTTGATAGCTCAGTGGCTTTACATTTGATTTTCCATTCAAACAGGCGTGGCTCGAATCCTGGTGGATACTTTGATAGAATTTTCACCTGAAAAGTCACGTAGCCTCAGAAAGGGCATCCGAAGATACACAACATGACGGGCTGAGTGGTTCAGATGGTAAAGCGCTGGTCTTCTGAGTCCACGCTGGTGTGTTCAATACCAGCTCATATACATGAACCTCATATCGGTAGATTTACAGCACGTAAAAGAACTCCCGCAGGATGATATTTCCGGAACATCGGTGTCTCCCCGAAAACCATCTAAGTAGTTACCGGAATGTGAAAACATTATTATTATTATTATTATTATTATTATTATTATTATTATTATTATTATTATTATTATTATTATTATAGTCTTGCATTATTTCGCCAATGTCCGATTCCTTGTATGAATGATCAGCGTCCTGGCCTTCGGTTCAGAGACCCCGGGTTTTGACACCTGCTGGGCGGGGGATTTTGAAACTGCGTATGATTAATTCCTCTGGCTCAGAGACTGAGGACCGGGCGAGTTGGCCGTGCGGTTAGGGGCGCGCAGCTGTGAGCTCGCATGTGGGAGATAGTGGGTTCGAATCCCACTGTCGGCAGCCCTGAAGATGGTTTTCCGTGGTTTCCCATTTTCACACCAAGCAAATGCGGGGGCTGTACCTTAATTAAGGCCGCGGCCGCTTCCTTCCCACTCCTAGACCTTTCCTGTCCCATCGTCGCCATACGACCTATCTGTGTCGGTGCGACGTAAAGCGAATAGCAAAAACAAGAGAGACTGAGGGTTTGTACTAGTCTTAATACACATCTCTTCATCGAAATGGAAGTACGGCTCCATGGCTAAATGATTAGCGTGCTGGCCTTTGTTCCACAGGGTCTCGGGGTCGATTCCCGGCCGAGTCGGGGATTTCATTGTTAATTCCGATGGCTCGGAGGCTTTGGGTGTGTACTGTCTTCATAATTAGAATTCATCATAGGTAGGGCCTCATCCTCATACACGCAGGTTGCCTATATGGCGTCAACTCGAAAGACCTGCACCTGGCTTCTTTCGAGGTCACATTCAATTATTATTATTATTATTATTATTATTATTATTATTATTATTATTA
This sequence comes from Anabrus simplex, assembly GCF_040414725.1. Lineage (NCBI taxonomy): Eukaryota > Metazoa > Arthropoda > Insecta > Orthoptera > Tettigoniidae > Anabrus > Anabrus simplex. Next base: position 815,458,415 of record NC_090266.1, on the reverse strand, counting down.
TTATTACAGAAATTTCGTGGAACACAGAGGTGTAAGAAGGTGCCGGGGAAAATGGGGGGACAAGGAAATGACCACTAAATTTTGAAATTTTATTTCCTTCCTTCCCTTTTGTCTTCCTAAAAACTTGATAGAGAGAAAATCTGAATAAACAACAACAATATGATAATTGAGCTCGTCAGGTCCAACGACAGTTACTTAAAGTCCAAAAACAGGTACAGAACTCGAGAGAATCATTAACACGATAACCTACAAGGAATGAGCATTATAGCTGTGAACAGGTACAGTATTGATACGAACACGTTTGCTTCAATAAATATCTAGCCTAGGAGTCTGAGTTAATATAGTCCAGCCTCTCAGAGGCACAACTTTCTTACAATGCACAAGATTATGCCTGACAAACTTCAAATAATGTATTTACAATCACTTCTGCTCAACAGGTTTTTCAGTTTCTGTTCCAGAAACATAAACAGGGGCTATGAGTGTCCATACTAAATGGCCATAATATAAAAAGAAAAAGGTTGAAATGATCGGCGAAAAACCTGCACTCCTTCAAGAAAACACTTAAAACCCTATTCTACGCCGGGGCGACTAAATGAGAAACATTAAATTCCAAAAGAGTTTAAGAATTTTAGAGGATTAGAAACTTTAGTCAGCCCATACCAAGTTGAATGGGAATCAACAGAGGGAAATCACTCTTTGTTCCCTTACATTAAATGTTTCCCAGCAGGGATTTGAACGCAGTCCTCAGACTTGCCGAAAATCTACATTTAAACAATGAAATTAGAACTTAATGAATAAAAGTAGTTTGAAACCTTCCCTCAAGCTATCTGTCGGAGTTATCACATGTTAAGAAAATTCTGCCATTACCTTGAGTTGCTGGGCCTTCCGAACGCCGACTTGCGGCCCCTGCATCCTTAGTACACGCCGCACACAAACTACTGGAGTGATGAAGATGACGACACAGCAGTAAAGTGCCCAGCTTTTATAGCATTTCGAGGGGAAGTTTCCAGAACTCTTTACAGTTAGGCTGGATGATTGTACACACCCCCAATTTTAATTGGGTAGAGAAAATATTCCCAAAATTTTTAATTGGTTGATAGATACATGAGATTGAGGGTGGGGGGCAGAAGTGTTGACAATCTTGACACAAGAACAAAACAATCTTCAAAACTAAGGTTAGCCACCTCTGAAAATTAACTTCCCCTTAAGAATTAATTGTCCTTAATCCCGCCAGAGAGGGGGGGGGGGCACTTAGGCCGATGGTAGAGACATCTAACAGTTGCAAACCTAAGTAAATTGCGCTACATTACTTCAAGTTCAGTAACATAGATGGCCTTATAGAAGGTTCGCAATTTAACTGCACGGAGAAGGTGTACTCGCGGTACAATTATTATTATTATTATTATTATTATTATTATTATTATCTAAATGCAATATACTACACTAACAACTACTATGGGAAACATGCAATAAGGAATAAATCGCTCCACGTAGTGTGAGCGTTTGTCATTATCCTCCTCCTTTCCCCTTATCCAGCTCCTGCCGGGCCGGGGAATTTATGGCACTTCTCCACTTTCCTCTCTCCTTCCATCATTCCTCTTCCATCATATTGTCCCAGTCCAGGTTTCTTCTTCTTGCACTCCATTTTACCGAATCAATCCACCTTGTTCTAGATCTCCGTCTCGGTCTCTTTCCCTCGAACTTCATCTCCATCATCTGTTTTGGAATTCTTTCCAAACCATCTTAGTTTACTCCTATCAGTTCTCTTATTTAGGTTTTCCATTCCGACCTCCCTTCTCATATCTTCGATTCTCAAACTTTCTCTCCTTGTATTTCCTATCATACTTCATAGATATTTCATTTAACTGGCTTGAATTCTACTGTATTCCGTGCTCGTTATTGTCCAGATATCAGCAGCAGAAGTCAATATGGGTACATAGTACATTTTGTACATTATATCTTTACACTTCCTTGGTACTTCCTTATTCCAGACAAGGTTTCTAATACTCTGGTAGAACGCACTGGCCTGTTGCTAATCTCCATGTCTAGCCTTGTATTCTGCATTAATTCACTCCCTAGGTATTTGAAACTGTCACCAATTTCAAGGCTCTGACCACCAATTTCCACACTGCGTTATGGAAAGGGACCGATCCTAAATTTTAGAGGAAAAATAAAAGGCGAATGAGAAGAAGAAGATTATCTCACCATTTTTATCAATTCTGGGAATCAAATAATAGTGTTTTTCTAGTTAAATGTTTGTGAACACTGTGGTGTACTCCGATATAACGGAAAATGATTTATCGAGCTATTCCGAGCTCGAATAGAAACACGTGATGTTTCGAATAACAGTAGGCCTAATTTATTTACTTCGCTTAACATTCCTACTGTCATTTTGATTACTATTTCCTTTGTAGGATTGTTTCATATGCCTTTCACTGGGCGATTTTGACTTAAATCATCTAATGTTCTTCAGAGACTACCTATGCAGATTAAAAGTTAGGGATCAAATCCCCTACCCACGTAGTCCTGACTGTGAGTTCAAGGCGGTTTTCTGTAGCACATTGAAGGCTAGGTAGAGGGTCTGGAAAGAATTTCACTCCGTCCTCCATACGGGACGTTATTCGCAGTAGAATTCAATCAGGTTTAGTTCAATTGTTTTCAGTATAGTGTTGTTGTTGCTTTTTGTACAGATCCTTAGCTAGTTTCGATTCAGAGGGTGCTGGGATCAATTCCCGACCGGCCCGGGGATCTTAGCCATGCCCGGCTTCAAGACTGGATATTTTTGATTATCTTAAGTGCATACACACTGTATATCATCACTGTGCCTAGAAATACCGCTATGTGACAATTTTGAGGGGTTCTAACTCCACTCTCGGCAGCCCTGAAGATGGTTTTACGTGGATTCCCATTTTCACACCAGGCAAATTCTGGTGCCGTACGTTAATTAAGATCATGGCCGCTTCCTTCCCACTCCTAGCCCTTTCCTATCCCATCGTCGCCATAAGACCTATCTGTGCCGGTGCGACATAAAGCAGATTGTAAAGAAATGTTTTTTTGAGGGGAGAGATACTGATCAGCAGCACATGTATCACTTAGAACGAAAAACCGTCGATAGAGTTCATGCAATACTAAACCTTAGAGGACAGAACCTTTCTGGTCAGAGTTCTAAGCTGAAATATTATCATATAGCGGGTTTTCTAGTTGCAAAGGTGATATATAAGTTCATTATATCATATCAAATCAAAATTAATACAAAAATACATTACGTAGAAAAGAATACAATAAAACGAGTTCCATTACCATGTGCCAAAATACAAATTAAGGAGAGATGAATAAGTCCGAAAGCCAAATTAAAGACTTCTTGTTTTGTTGTTGTTCTTTAATGTAATGGACTCTAGACATTTTATTCACCGTGGGAGCCCATGACCTCAAATTTATGCCCCTCAGTACAACACTCATCATCATTACCACCGTGTAAAGTTATGTCTTACTGAGCGAGTGGCTGCGTGGTTTGAGTTATGTAGCTCTCAGCTGGTATTCGGGAAATAGTGGGTTCGAACCCCATTATTGGGGATCAAGGAAGGAGTCTCCCCGAAGATTGTGGTTACTGCAATCGGGCTATTCCTGGGCAACGGTATAATACCGGCTAATTCTTCCATAAAAGTGCTGCTATACAGCAACAAATATGCAAGAGAACTTACCAACGAAAAGTCCTTTTCAGGACCTATCATGCAAAGAACACTCATCAATCCCTAATGGTAACAGCTTACGAATATGTCACTTGAACATTGAATCGATTTCCTCTGCTAAGTGTCAATACCTTTCACGTCTGATGCTTCAGAATGAAGTAGATGTTATAGCAATACAGGACACTCACAACAGGAATGATGCAGATCTTTCCAGAAGAGGAGAAATTTACGGATACGTTCTGGTTCGGTCCATAAATGATGAACAATATGGCATTGCAACATATGTCAGGTCCCATATTACTGACTACAAAGTAACTTACCAAGGTAAAACGGCAGATATTTTTGTTTTGAGTGTAGAAGTTGCCAGCACCACGATTGCAAATATTTACAAACCACCGCAAGTTAGTTGCCCAAATCCACCTGTAAGATTCTTCAGTCATCCAGTTGTGTATGTTGGTGATTTCAACAGTCATAGTCATGTCTGGGGATACCAGAATGAAGACCAAAATGGAGCTATTCTAAATGAATTGGTGGACATGCACAATCTTCAGTTTGTATATAATGCTAAAGATCCTGAAACGTTCTGATCTGGCAGATGGTTAAAGGATTATTAACCTGATTTTAGCATCACATCTAGATCTTTAAATAATGAAATGACACAACGAAAAGTCATCAGGTATTTCCCACACAGCCAGCATAGGCCAATCATAATTCATTTTGGTACTGAAATTCCGTCACCTCCGTACCTCAACCTCGATGGAATTTTCAACTTTCAAACTGGGAACTATTTGAGAAAGGTTTAGATAATACCGTTCAATGGATTCCTCCAGTCCCGTCCAATTATGAACGATTTGTGGGTCCGATTAAAGCAAATGCCAGGAAATGTATCCCTTGTGGTTTTCGGAAGGAGTACATCCCCAGATGGTCCCAAGAATGCGATGAGTTATATGCCAAATATCAAGAATCTCACGACGACATGACAGCTGATGACCTCTTGAGAGCTCTGAATAAGAACGGAAGAGAAAAATGGCATAAAACAATGGAAGGACTCAACTTCACACATTCTAGTCGGAAAGCCTGAAACCTTGCTGCAAAATTTGGTACAGATCCCAGATTGTCAAGAACAGTCACACACGTGAATGCTACTGCTGTTTCATCCAAGCTGATGAATATTTCAAACTCTAAAATAGACAATGAACAGACACGAACTGTGAAGAATGAACTGTACATAAAGAGGCCCCATCTAAAACCACACCCAATCTACTCACGTGACTTCTGCATTGAGGAACTTGATAATGCCTTGAATATGCTAAAGGTAAACAAAGCCGCTGGCTTTGATGACATATATCCAGAGTTTCTTAAAGCCATCGGACCGAAAACAAAGTTGTGACTTATTGAATTTTTCAATGAAATTCTGAAAACTGGAAAATTACCAAAGCTTTTCAAACAGGCTAAGATAATTGCCATCCTGAAACCGGGAAAAGACGGAACTGATGCTTCTCACTATCGACCGATATCACTACTCAGCATGACCTATAAGCTACTAGAAAGGCTTATTCTAAATCGCATTCAAGAGGCCATTGATCAAATCATCCCGATTGAACAAGGTGGCTTCAGAAAACATCGGAGTTGCTGCGACCAGATCTTAACATTGACAACTGTATTAGAACCTGGATTTCAACGAGGTCTCAAATCAGCTGCAGTTTTCATGGACCTTGCAGCAGCTTACGACAATGTATGGAGGGAGGGCTTGGTGTCCAAATTTATTGTAATCATCCCATGTCAAAAGTTGGCACTTTTAATGAACAACATGCTTTCTGACAGGCGCTTTAAGGTGTGCCTGAATGGGCAAGCTAGCAGTGGGAGGATTCTAAACAATGGCCTACCTTTGGGAACAGTTCTGGACCTCATTTTGTTTAACCCGTATATACATGACATGCCTCACACAGATTCCATGAAAATCCAGTATGCAGATGACCTAGCATTAATTATCCAGAGTAAAGATTTCGTGAACTGTGAGAATGTTCTAACTAGTGATCTGGCGAAACTGCGTGATTACTTCCACAAATGGAGACTTCAGCCCAACCCAAACAAGACTGAGGTTACTGCATTCCATTTAAATAATAAAGAAGCCCAAAGGAAGCTACATGTGACATTTGACGGAATCGAAGTACCCCATAATTACAATCCAATATATCTTGGAGTCACTCTGGATCGGTCCTTGGCATTCAAACAACACTGCATCAAGTTATCGAAGAAACTTGGCTCAAGAGTGAATCTACTCCGCAAGACTACCGGAAGCAGGTGGGGTGCAGACACTAATACTCTACGTTCTGCTGCACTCCCTCTTGTGTATTCTGCTGGTGAATATTGTGCCCCGGTATGTTAAAAGCAGCGCTCATACCACTAAGATTGATGTGCAACTCAGTGAGACCATGAGGGTTATCACTGGTACTGTTAGATCTACTCCCACACAGTGGCTATCAATCCTAGCTAATATCGCTCCGCAAGATCTAAGGAGTAAAGCAGCTAAGGTCAGCTTGCTGATGAAGATCACCTATCATAAGAACTAGCTATTGTATGCCCCCCTGCAAGATTCACCAACAACACGTTTGAAATCACGCAAGCCACCCTGGGTTGATTTAGAAGGTATCAATTCTTTCGACATGACGTCCAAGTGGCAACAACGTTGGAACGAACATCCACCCAACAATGCTCACACGTTGAAGATCCTACAAAGAAGGTAGAGGGATTCCAACTACCACGCCAAACTTGGTCGAAGTTGAACCGCATTAGAACCGGTCAAGGGAGGTGTGGTCACAGCTTAATGAAATGGGGTTACCGTACACCTGTTGCCTGTGACTGTGAAATGGAGGACCAAACCATACAACACATTGTTCAGGAGTGCCCACTTCGTGCATTCGACGGTGGTCTGAAGACTCTACACCTAGTGACACCGTGTGCTCTGGAATGGTTGTCAAATTTGGATATTTCCATTTGATTATTTGTAAACTTTTGTGTACTTGTACAACCATACGATATATATACTAGCAAGGTACCGGTGCTTCGCTGTGGTATTATAATAAAATTTATAATAATTGAATGCCTAACGTTTTATATACATAATCCGCCGAAATTCGCGATCTGACTCGTTTTCTGAGAGATTACGGCAATGTTCCTCCCATTTTTCAATCTTTCTTTCCAGCAATCGATTTCGTACTTCCCGGGCTAGGTCCAGGTATTCCACCCGGTCAGTTGGGTCCCTAAATATTTGCCATCCTTTCCTACAAGCATTTTTAATCTGTATTAAATCCTTGAGGAGATCCGGCGTGGTGTCGTCTTGGGTACTGAACCGCGGCCGGACTGCATTCCCAGTCGTTACCCGGCCAGTATCAGTTTCCAGCGCGGTCCGCACATTTTGAAGACGGTCCATAACATTATTATTATTATTATTATTGTTGTTGTTGTTGTTGTTGTTGTTGTTGTTGTTGTTGTTGTTGTTGTTGTTGTTGTTGTTGTTGTTGTTGTTGTTGTTCTGGACCCCACAGCAAGATGCAAGACCGCCACTTGACGGTAAATTACATCTGCTGCCATTGTCATTGCTGACAATGTAACCAGCACCATCGTCGCGCGTAGGCAAGTGCGCGGCATTTCTGGCGATACGAATGATATACTTCCGTGCATTATTGACCTTATTATAGAGATGAACAATTGCACGGTCAATGTCGTTCATATCGTTTATTTCAAATGTGTTTAAATTTCTATTTATATGCCAGGAGAATCTACTGTAATCTATCTTGAAGTTCTCCAAAGGAAAAAATGGCTCTTGAAAACGAACCCAGGAAATATTGAAAATTATCGGTTTATGATCAGAATAAGTACATTATGAACAGTAAAATCAATTGGTCTCAACTCTTTTTTCACCCCACCGCCGTTAAGTTGATTTACTCCCCCACCCCTTCCCAAGAAAGACGTGTTTCATTATGCTTAAAGGAGATTCCAAATACGAATGTTCATGTCTGTTACCTTCAGTTTTGAGATATAATTATCCCCATAAAAAGATTTCACTTTTTCACTTCCTTTCACTCTCCCCCTTAAGTGAATTTTCTGGGGGAAATATTTGTTTTTTTAATAGTAAAGGATCTTCTAAATACGACTCTAACATCTTCAGTGTTTGAGATATGTGTCCTCATAAAAGAAATTCAACTCCTTTTCACCCCCGCCCCCCAAGATGATTTTCCCCCCAAAACGCGTTTTTCTTTGGTTTTAAAGGAGATCCAAATACCAATTTTCACGTCTGTAACAACTTTAGTTTTAAGTATCCTCATACAATTAATTTAATTAATTTTTCAATTTTTTCACCTCCCTTCCTCCCGCCCTTCATTGGATTTTCCGAGAATACGTGTTTCTTTACTTTTAAAGCAGATTCCAAATACCAATTTTCACCTCTGCAAAAATCTTTCGTTTATGAGATAATAGTATCTTCATACAAATAATTCAACTAATTTTTCAATCCCCCCCTTTAAGTGGATTTCCGAAAAAGATACGTATTTCTTTATTTTTAAAGGAGATTCCAAATACCAATTTTCACGTCTGTTACATCTTCAGTTTTAATATATAAGTATCTTCATAAAAATAATTCATATTTTTCACTTCCTTCCCCCCCCCCTCCGTTAAGTGACTTCTCCGAAAACAAAAAGGTACATGTACCTGTAATTTTATAATACTTTCCAAATACCAAGTTTCTTGTCTCTACCATGTTAAATTTTTGACATATAATGTAGATATACCGGTACTCGTTTTAAAAATTCACTCGCTTTTCCAATTCTTTTCATCCCCTTAACTAGATTTTACAAAAAATTAATACGTGTTTTCATTATTTATAAGGGAGATTCCAAATACCAGTTTTCATGTCTGTACGTCTGTAACACCTTCAGTTTTTGAGATAAATGTATCCTCATAAGAATAATTCAACTTCTTCTTTTTCACTTCTTTCCATCCCTCTACCGCCTTAAGAGGACTTTCGGAAAACAAAAAAACGCGTTTCTTTATTTTGAAGGGAAATTAAAAATACCAACTTTCACGTCTGTAACAGCTTCAGTTTTTAAGATAATGTATCATCATATACATATTTCAACTCCTTATGTACTTATTTTCAAACCCCAACCCCTTACGTTGATTTTCCGGAAAAACAAATGCGTGTTTCTTTATTTTTAAAGAAGATTCCAAATACTAATTTTCACGTCTGTCACATCTTCAGTTTTTGAGATATAAGTATCCTCATAAAAGTAATTCAACTCATTCCCCCCCCTTCCTACCCGTTAAGTTCGTTCACCCTCCCCAAAAGTGCGTGTTTCTTTATTTTAAGGAGATTCCAAATACCAATTTTCACGTCTTTAACATCTTCAGTTTTTAAGATATATGTATCCCCATACAAAGAATTCAACTAATTTCTCAATAAATTCACCCCCCTTAAGTGGATTTTGCAAAGACAAAAGAATACGTGTTTCTTTACTTTGAAAAGAATTCCAAATACAAATTTTAATGTCTGTAACATCTTCAGTTTTTGAGATGGAAGTATCCTCATGAAAAGAATTCAACTCCTTTTTCACTCCACCCCCGCCCGTTAAGTTGGTTTCCTCCCAACCAAAAATGCGTGTTTCTTTATTTTTAAAGGAGATTGCAAATACCAGTTTCCACGTCTGTGACCTTCAGTTTTTAGATATAAGTTTCTCCAGAAAAAGAATTCAATATTTTTACTTCCTTTCACACTCCCCACTCAAGTGAATTTTCCAAGAACAAACAGTACCCGTTTCTTTAAAAGAGCTTCCAGATACCAGTTATCACGACTGTAACATCTTCAGTTTTTTAGATATATGTATCCTCGTAAAAGGAAATAATCTCCGTTTACATCCCCCCCCCCACGGCCGGACTGCATTCGTAGACATTACACGACCAGGACCCGTTTCCAGGGCAGACCGCACATTATTATTAATATTAATATTATTATTTGGGTGGGTGATATTAAACGAATTTTGGTTGTTATTATTATTATTATTATTATTATTATTATTATTATTATTATTATTATTATTATTATTATTATTATTATTATTATTATTGGTTTTCTGGGCCCCACAGCAAGATGCAAGACCGCTACTTGGCGGTAAATTACATCTGCTGCCATTGTCATTACCGACAACGTGACCAGCACCATTGTCGCGCGTAGGCAAGTGCGCGGGATTTGTGGCGATGCGAATGACATACTTCCGTACATTTTGACCTTCTTATAGAGGTGAACAACTGCACGGTCAATCTCATTCTTATCGTTTATTTCAAATGTGTTACATTTTTTTTATATGCCAGGAGAATCTACAGGGCCTGCCTGGCCGAGGCGGTAAAGGCGTGCTCGGTCCGCCCGGAAGGACGTGGGTTCGAATCCCCGTCAGGAATTCGTAAAATTTAAGAAACGAGATTTCCACTTCCGGAGGTGGATATGGCCCTGACGTTTACTCAGCCTACACCAAAAATGAGTACCAGGTTAATTCCTGGGGGCAAAGGCGGCCGGGCGTAGAGCTAACCACTCTACCCCATCACGTGCTGGGGTTAGCAATGGTGGAAGCCTTTACCTTTCACTCCTCCAAGGGCCTTCATGGCCTGTACGGAGGTGACTTTGCTTTGCTTTGCAGGAGAATCTACTTTAATCTAAGAACGTTCTCCAAAGGAAAAGATGGCTCTTGAAAAGCGAACCCAGGAAAGATTAAGGTTTACGATCAGAATAAGTACATTGAAAGCCCACAGCCTGTTTCCAGTCATTCGATCGGGTCAGGAATGGAATGAATAAAGCCCCCATCTAACGGAGAGGATAGGAATTGTGCCGGCTACCGAAGCCTGTCGCACTCCTCTCGGGCAATGATTAATGAATGACGAAATGAAATGATATTGGAGAGTGTTGCGGGAATGAATAATGACACGGAAAACCGGAGTACCCGGAGAAAAACCTGTCCCGCCTCCCCTTTGTCCGGCACAAATCTCACATGCAGTGAAGGAGATTTGAACCACAGAACCCAGCGGTGAGAGGCTGGCGCGCTGCCGCCTGAGCCACGGAGGCTCCTTATAAGTGCATTATGAACAGTGAAATCAATTGGACGCACCTCGTTTTCATCCCACCGCCGTTAAGTTGATTTAACTCCCCCTCCCCTCCCCCCCCCAAAAAAAAGGCGTGTTTCTTTATGTTTAAAGGAGATACCAGATACCAATGTTCACGTCTGTTACCTTCAGTTTAGAGATATAAGTATCCCCATAAACATAATTCACTTTCTCTCACTTCCTTTCACCCCCACCCAATTGAATCTTCCGGCAAAAAATACCTGTTTCTTTAATAGGAAAAGATCTTCTAAATACCAATTAACTCGACTCGTAACATCTTCAGTTTTTGAGATATGTGTCCTCACGAAAGGAATTCAACTCCTTTCACTCCCGCCCCCCAAGATGATTTCCCCCCCCCCCCCCACCGCCACCACCAACAAAACGCATTTTTCCTTGTTTTTAAAGGGGATTCAAATACCAATTTTCATGTCTGTAACAATTTTAGTTTTTAGTTTTAAGTATCCTCATACAATTAATTCAATTAATTTTTCAATTCTTTCACCACCCTCCCCCCCCCCTCATTGGATTTTCCGAGAATACATGTTTTTTTACTTTAACGCAGATTCCGAATACCAAATTTCACGTCTCTAGCATCTTCATTTTTTGAGATATCAGTATCCTAATTAAAAGAATTCAACCCCATTTTCAGTCACTTTTACCCCTCACCCCCACCCTAGTGGTTTTTCCAAAAACTAAAAATACACGTTCCTTTGTTTTTAATTACGGCAAAGTTCCTCCCATATTTCAATCTTTCTTTCCAGCAATTGATTTCGTACTTCTGTAACATGTTAAGGTTTTGAGATTTATTGTAGAAATTCTCATTTTAGGATGTCCCCTTAAGTGGAGTTTCCAAAAACATATCGCCTATGTTTCTTTTCTTTTACACGAGATTCCAAATAATAGTGTTTACGTCTGTAACTTTTACGTTTCTGATATATACTATAAATATAATCTTTCTAAAAATTCACCCCAATTTGTCGCTCCTGTTTAACCCCCATTAATTGGATTTTCCAAATTCAGAAAATACGTTTTTCGTCATTTTTAAACGAGAACCCCTATGCCAATTTTCAGGTCTGTAATCTCTTCAGTTTCTGAGATATAAGTATCCTCGTTAAAGGCATTCAACCCCATATTCACCCTTTTTCAACCCTCGTATTGGGATTTTCCAAAAACAAAAAATACGTGTTTCTTTGTTTTTGAACGAGATTCTAAATGCCAATTTTTACATCTGTAAACTTTTTAAAGTTTTGAGATATAGATACACTCATTTTAAAAATTCACGCCCCTTTTCAACCCCCATTATTTGGATTTTCCAAAAACAAAAAATAGTTTCTTTCTTTTTAAAGGAGATAACAAAAACCAATTTTCATGTTTGTAATATCTTCAGTTTCTGAAATATAAGTAGCCTCATTAATGGCATTCAGCCCCATATTCACCCTTTTTCACCCCTCCTATTTGGATTTTCCGAAAACAAAAAATACGTGTTTCTTTATTTTTAAAGGAGGTTCTAAATACCAATTTTTACATCGTTAAACTTTAAAAGTTTTGAGATATAGATACACTCATTTTAAAAATCCACCCCCTGTTAACCCTCTTAGCGAAGGAATATCCAAAAATCTTCCCTTAGCGAGCACCTACATTGTAATATAAATGTATTCTCAAAATTTCATTTCATTATGTCCAGTAGTTTGGGCTCGGCGATGATGAATCAGTCAGTCAGTCAGTCAGTCAGTCAGTCAGTCAGTCAGTCAGTCAGTCAGTCAGTCAGTCAGTCAGGACATCTTATTTTTATACTAGCAAGATACCCGTACTTCGCTACGGTATTACACTGAAATTTATAATTGAATGCTTATTGTTTTATATATAATCCGCAAAAATCCGCGATCTGACTGGTTATCTGAGAGAATCAGCCAAAATTCGCGATCTGACTCGTTTTCTAATAGATTACGGCAAGTTTCCTCCCATTTTTCAATCTTTCTTTCAAGCAATCGATTTCGTACTTCCAGGGCTAGGTCCAGGTATTCCACCCGGTCAGTTGGGTCCCTAAATCTTTGCCATCTTTTCCTATAAGAATTTTTAATATGGATCAAATCCTTGAGGAGATCCGGCGTGGTGTCCTCTTGGGTGCCTTGGCGGTACTGAACTCGTGGCTGGACTGCATTCTTAATCATTACCCGTCCAGGACCCGTTTCCAGCGCGGTCTGCACATTTGACGACGGTCCAGAACATTATTATTATTATTATTATTATTATTATTATTATTATTATTATTATTATTATTATTATTATTATTATTATTATTATTATAGATGTTCTGGACTCCAAAGCAAGATGCAAGACCGCTACTTGGCGGTAAATTACATCTGCTGCCACTGTCATTGTTAACAATGTGACCAGCACCATTGTCGCGCGTAGCCAAGTGTGCGGGATTTCTGGTGATACGAATGACATATTCCGTGCATTGTTGACCTTATTATAGAGGTGAACAATTGGACGGTCAATCTCATTCCTATCGTTTATTTGAAAGGTGTTTAAATTTTTATTTTTATGCCAGGAGGATGTACTGTAATCTAAGAACGTTCTCCGAAGAAAAAGATGGCTCTTGAAAACGAACCCAGGAAAGATAAAAAAAATGATCTATTTATGATCAGAATAAGTACATCGGAAATCTACAGCCTGTTTCCAGTCATTCGACAGGGTCAGGAATGGAATGAATAAAGCCCCCATCTGGCGGCGGTAATAGGAATTGTGCCGGCTGCCGAAGCCTGTCGCACTCCTCTGGGGCAATGGATAATGAATGACAAATGAAATGAAATGATATTGGACAGTGTTGCTGGAATGAATGATGACAGGGAAAGCCGGAGTATCCGGAGAAAACCCTGTCCCGCCTCATTTTTGTCCAGCACGAATGTCTCATGGAGTGACCAGGATTTGAACCACATAACCGAGCTGTGAGAGCCAGGCGCGCTGCCACCTGAGCAACGGAGGCTCCTTATATGTACATTATGAACAGTAAAATAAACTATTCTCACCTCCTTTTACACCCCACCGCCGTTAAGTTTATTTACCTCCCCCACACCCGCAAAAAATAACAGAAAGGCGTGTTTCTTTATGTTTAAAGGAGATTCCAAACACCAATGTTCACGTCTATTACCTTCAGTTTTGAGATATAAGTATCCCCATAAAAATAATTCACTTTTTCACTTCCTTTCACACTCCCCCCCCCCCCCAATTGAATATTCCAGCAAAAACCTTGTTTCTTTAATAGTTAAGGATCTTTTAAATACCAATTATCACGAATTTAACTTCCTCAGTTCTTGATTTGTGTGACCTCATGAAAGGAATTTAACACCTTTTCAATCCCGCCCCCCAAGATGATTCCCCCCCTCCAAAAAGCGTTTTTCTTTGTTTCTTAAGGAGATCCAAATACCAATTTTCACGTCTGTAACAACTTTAGTTTTTATTAAGCGTAAGTATTCTCATACAATTAAGTCAATTAATTATTCAATTCTTTCACCCCCCCCCCCCGCTTCATTGGATTTTCGAGAATACGTGTTTCTTTACTTTAAAGCAGAATCCAAATATCAAATTTCACGTCTGTAACATCTTCATTTTTTGAGATATCAGTAGCTTAATTAAAATAATGGCATTCAACCTATTATTCACCATTTTATACCCCTCCTATTGGGATTTTCCGAAAACAAAAAATACATGTTTCTTCATTTTTAAAGGAGGTTTTAAATACCAAATTTTACATCTGTAAACTTTTCAAGTTTTAAGATTTAGATACACTCATTTTAAAAATCACCCCCCTTTTCACACCCCCCATATTTGGATTTTCCAAAAAAGGAAAAAAATCCTGTTTCTTTATTTTTAAAGCAGATCCCAAATACCAACTTTCAGGGCTGTAATATCTTCAGGTTCTGAAATAAAAGTAGCCTCATTAAAGGCATTCAACCCATTTTTCACCTTTTTCCACCCTTGTTACAGTATAAGGATTTTCCGAAAACAAAAAGGTACGTTTATCTTTATTTCTGAGGGAGATTCTAAATACCAATTTTTACACCTATAAACTTTAAAGGTTTTGAGATATAGATACACTCATTTTAAAAATTCACGCCCTCTTCACCCCCGCATTAATTGGATTTTCCAAAAACAAAAAATACGTGTTTCTTTATTTTTAAAGGAGATCCCAAACACCAATTTTCAGGTCTGTAATATCTTAAGTTTCTGAGATATAAGTATCCTCTTGAAAGGCATTCAACCCGTTTTTCCCCCGTTTTCACCCCTCCTAATGGGATTTTCCGAAAACAAAAAATACGTGTTTCTTTATTTTTAATGAAGATTCTAAATACCAATTTTTACATCTGTAAACTTTCAAAGTTTTGAGATATAGATACACTCATTTTAAAAATTAACCACCTTTTCACACCCCCCATATTTGGATTTTCCAAAAAAGGAAAAAAATCCTGTTTCTTTATTTTTAAAGCAGATCCCAAATACCAACTTTCAGGGCTGCAATATCTTCAGGTTCTGAAATAAAAGTAGCTTCATTAAAGGCATTCAACCCATTTTTCACCCTTTTCCACCCTTGTTACAGTATAAGGATTTTCCGAAAACAAAAAGGTACGTTTATCTTTATTTCTGAGGGAGATTCTAAATACCAATTTTTACACCTATAAACTTTAAAGGTTTTGAGATATAGATACACTCATTTAAAAAATTCACCCCCTTTTCACCCCCGCATTAATTGGATTTTCCAAAAACAA
This sequence comes from Anabrus simplex, assembly GCF_040414725.1. NCBI lineage: Eukaryota > Metazoa > Arthropoda > Insecta > Orthoptera > Tettigoniidae > Anabrus > Anabrus simplex. The sequence goes on along the minus strand of NC_090266.1, from coordinate 815,442,808 downwards.
AAAATACGTGTTTCTTTATTTTTAAAGGAGATCCCAAACACCAATTTTCAGGTCTGTAATATCTTAAGTTTCTGAGATATAAGTATCCTCTTGAAAGGCATTCAACCCGTTTTTCCCCCGTTTTCACCCCTCCTAATGGGATTTTCCGAAAACAAAAAATACGTGTTTCTTTATTTTTAATGAAGATTCTAAATACCAATTTTTACATCTGTAAACTTTCAAAGTTTTGAGATATAGATACACTCATTTTAAAAATTAACCACCTTTTCACCCTCCCATTAATTGGATTTTCCAAAAATAAAAAAATACGTGTTTCTTTATTTTTAGAAGAGATCAAAAGTACAAATTTTCAGGTCTGTAATATGTTCAGTTTCTGAGATATACTTGTAAGTACCGGTATCCTGATTAAAGGCATTCAACCCCTTTATCACCATTTTTTCACCCCTTCTATTGGGATTTTCTGAAAAAAATACGCGTTTCCTTATTTTTAAAGACGGTTTTAAATACTAATTTTTACATCTGTAAACTATTAAAGTTTTGAGATATAGATACAATCATTTTAAAATTTCACCCCCCTTTTCACCCCCTTAGCGATGGAATATCCAAAAATCCTCTCTTAGCGAGCACCTACATCTTAATATGAATATATCCCCAAAATTTCATTTCATTTTGTCCAGTAGTTTTGGCTCGGCGATGATGAATCAGTCAGTCAGTCAGTCAGTCAGGACAAGTTATTTTATATATATATAGATATATATAAATAAATAAATATATTATATTATATATATAATATATATACCCCATTGTCGAAAGCTCTGAAGATGGTTTTCCGTGGTTTCCCATTTTCACACCTGGAAATTGCTTGGGATGTACCTTAATTTAGCCACGATCTCTTCTTTCCCATTCCTATCCTATCGTTGCTTTATGATCTGTTTGTGAAGGTGCGACGTAAAGCAAATTGTGTAAAGTCATGTCTGATAATGAGTGGGGCTATATCTCTCCCCTGGAGTGCGTGTTTGTAATGTATTTGCTCTAGGTTTGTGAAGACAGTGGCCGTAGACTATACAGAGTTAGGAAACCAATAATCAGAGCCGGCGATAAAGGGGACATGAGTAAACTTTCTAACTCGATATGTTCATCCAGTCAGCTGGAGAGAAGTAAGATAATGTAATTTGGCAGTAGCGTAGTCAGGATCGACCGATGAGGGAGGGGGGTTATACTTACAAAATGATGATAGAACACAATGAAGGAGCTTGTGTGTGTGTGTGTGTGTGTGTGTGTGTGTGTGTGTGTGTGTGTGTGTGTGTGTGTGTGTGTGTGTGTGTGTGTGTGTGTGTGTGTGTGTGTGTGTGTGTGTGTGTGATATACGCGGATGCAAGACTTGTCATAGGGACACTGATACAAGTGATATTCAGATTGCAGAACACTACAAAATCTTACGTTAGCATACAGAACAGGAACAATACGATCAAGGTCAACACCTTTACAGCGAATGGTATGTTCAGTTTACAATCTAAAATCCACTTTTTGGGGCTTCTTAGAAAATAGATTCAACAGATCTGTTGCTTCTACAGCTTATGACTCTGAATGTTTGTGTAGTATATTACTTATTGCCAGTATCTGTATGTTTTCTTTTTATAAAATGGGGATTCTAACCCCCAGTAACACCCCCTGGCTACGCTCCTGAGTTTTGAGACCATAATTTATCAGGTGGGAATTTCCGCAGTCTTTCTGCTTGGCCTCAGTTCGATTTTTATTTTCGAACAACGGTGTTTTCATGTAAAAATTTTATATCCGATTTTTAACTTACCTGGAATTTTCATGACCCGGTCTAGAGCACCCAGAATAACAGCCGTGAGAATTCGTCATGCTGACCACACGACACAGTCGTAATCTGCACGCTTTCGGGCTCAGCAGCGGTCCATTGGTAGCCCAAGGCCCTTCGAGGCTGTTGCGCCATGGGGTTTGGTTTTGGGTTTGGTTTGGTTTAGGGTTTGGTTTTGGGTTTGGTTTTGGGTTTTTTGGGTTTGGTTTGGTTTGGTTTGGTTTGGTTTGGTTTTGGGTTTGGTTTTGGGTTTTTTTGGGTTTGGTTTGGTTTGGTTTGGTTTGGTTTGGTTTTTGGTTTGGTTTGGTTTGGTTTGGTTTGGTTGGGTTGGGTTGGGTTGGGTTGGGTTGGGTTTGGGTTGGGTTGGGTTGGGTTGGGTTGGTTTGGGTTGGTTTGGGTTGGGTTGGGTTTGGTTTGGTTTGGTTTGGTTTGGTTTGGTTTGGTTTGGTTTGGTTTGGTTTGGAATTTTCATGAACACTAGGCTCGGAAAGAAGTGGGTTTCAAAAGCCTAGTATGATTTAAGACATCATGGGGGGATTCATTTCGTGGTATTTGGACCGCAGACCTCATCTAAAACGACATCATGTTACTTATCAAATTTGAATCTGGATGAAAACTGCGAGTTAGAGTGTTGGTTCCTGACGTCATTGTAATTGTTCTGGTTTTGTTTCCTTTCTTATTCTTTTTTACTAAGTACCATCCCAACATTCTCCTAGACCTGATGGGTGGAAAGAGCAGAGCTCTACCATTCGGTTGACTGTAACCAACGTATATTATTGGATATCCTGAGGCACAGTGCATCCCTTAAATCAGTCAAAAATAATTGAACTGCTCGGAATCGAACTCAGTTCAATCGGGGTGGAAGCTTATATTTTGACAGCAGTAGTTTTAAGACCAAGGTAGAGTAAGTGCTGCAGTAAATGCTCTTTTAAAGACCATCAAATTGCTCATATACATCTAATCGTTGAAGTTAATGATTTAAGAATACAAAGTTTTCTCAGCGTATTTCTGAAGAGTGAGTACTTGAATTAGTACTTCAA